>NC_041781.1:1720000-2080591 GCF_900090045.1 Plasmodium malariae | reverse complement strand
ATATATAAAGATTAATGTATAAAGTCTTACTAGATACAAAAAAAATATGTTAAATTGAAAGACAAATATTTATAGTTTCATTGCCAACAAATGGAAATAATAACGTAATATAACCCAGACAAGTAAAAACAAACGCTAAACATAATTTTCATATATATTACAATTCATAAGGAAGAGTACTGGATTTACTAAATCTAAATATATAAAGTTTTCACGCGTACACTGAGCACATAATCCTACATTTTATTCTTTTTTTAAAAAGTATATTTTATAGATGTATTATTATACGTCTCTTCAATCGTATTATAACGTATAAAATTAATAAAATTAAAAGGACATAATTGTAAATAAAACACAAATGAAATAAGCCTATATTCATTTTTATTATTTTAAAAAAAAAGTATTATTAGTATCAAACTATTGGTAATAATAAACATATTTTTGCACATTTGAAAATATATGTAATCATTAATAACACTACTTTTTTCACACTTGTATACAAAACTACATAGTAGCATAAACAGAAAAATGATGTTTATTACGAAACAAAATAAGGTACATTACTAAAGGAAGAGTTAATAAACGTTTAATCCTTTTTCACTGGTATGCTCATATGTGGCAATTAAGAAAAATAAAAATGGAAGTGGAATATATATTTATAATTCTTCTTTACAATATATATTCAAGTAATTTTTATACATTCAATTAAAATAACATTTTATGGAATCAAATTATTTAGAATATTAATTTTTTATTTAGTTACGTTTATTAATGTTCCCGCAAATTATTTACCAAAAAAAACTAACATATTTGTTGAAAAAATATGATACTGTTACACATTTATAACTAATAATTTAAAACCTTAAAAAATTTAAACAAACTTTAAAAAACTTTTTGTTCCAAATACATATATTAATATATTTAACATAATAAACTTTATAATACATATAAATTACAATTTTATTACAAAATTAAATAAATACTATTTATTTATATATATTATTAAGAAAAGACATCTACATTTAATTTATAAAAATATCATACTTCTTTTTTAATTGAATGACGAAATAATCCTATTTTACTAAAAAGAATAAAGGAAATGGAAACAAAATAAGTGCACATTCTAATGTAATAACATGAATTTCCTACCAATTTAACAAATTATAATAAAAGCAGTTTTTTATGAATTTTATGAAACACACATATATTTTACAAACAAAAATATAATTAAAATAATATATATTGTATGGCGATGTATTAAATTAAACACAAAAAAAATATTAAAATACAAATTTATAAAATAAATCAATCAAATTCAATAAAGGTTATGAATATATATTATTATATTTTATATAAAACAAATATGCATGTTCAGGTGGTATTATAAAAATAATGTAACTCCATGTACTCTTCTTGTAAGCATAATATTCTTAAGAATGCTACATAACTATTTTTTAGAATTTAAAAGTTTTTTTTTATAAATAAACCCTACCATTATTACAAATTTGTTACTTATATTTTTTAGAATTCTATATTTATTAATTTTTCTACAGGTATAAATAAAGCCTAATACAATAGATAAGTATATCGCGAATAAAACCAAAAAAAATTATAATCACAGATAATAATACATAGTTCCTATTAATATACCTTTAACTTAAACCTAATTTTAAATATACTAATACCAATAAAAAAAGGCAGGAATTAATAATAATTTTATCTTCTTTCTATTTATGGCTGTACACTTTTCCCAAGCGTTCATTTCTTCGTTATTCTTTATTTTGTCAATGGAATGTAATAAGCTGAATATTTTTTTTTCACAAATACATCCGCTCTACTAGATAACGAAGAATTACTACTTTTATGCACTTTATGCCATTTTCTCTTTTTAATTCACTTTCTTTTAATTCTTTGTTTTGTAATAATATGTCTTTTTATTTTTAGATATATGTTCTTCATCTAGCACTTTATTAAATCGTCCATTAAAATTTCTATTCACTGAATGATGTGCTAACTGTCGATTAGTTGTTAAGTATAAATCTCTATCTAACTTATACTTCTCATCCAATAACCCATTACAGCTCTTCTAAAAAAAAAAAAGTAAACATATTATTTATAAGAACATATATTTCCATGCTAAGAAATGTTATTTTAAAAAATAAAATGTTCAGTAACAAAAAATAAAGTATTATACGAAATATTATTATAATACCAAATCATTGTTATAACGAATTATCCAAAATAAAAAGTAAAGATAAAGATTTTAATAAAAATGATGGAATTGAAATTTTTTTTCATTGTATACATCATTAATTTTATTATATATTAACTAATACAAAAAATAACTATAGTTTTATATATTGAAAATGATAAAGAAGCCATTCATATTTTATTTTTTTATTTATTTAATTTATTTTAAATTTTATAAAATGAATTATTATATATATACTTCATTTATTTTTCACAAACAAAAAAAATTTTAAAATTTAGAACAATTTCAATATAGATTATTATAGAAATAAAATTGAATAAAAATAAATGATAATTGTACATAATATTTAAATTAATTATTTAATAGCAAAGAGATTAAATTTTTTTATAAATTAGTTTAAAAAAAAATATAATACGAAGAAAATTATTAAGATGATATGAAAACAAATATTATTTATTCAGTGATAACATTTTTTCATTCATACAAAAGAAAGAACTGTACGTAGAAAATATATACTAATATATGTTCATACAATAATTATGAATTTTTGTGTTCCTTCTAAGAAATAATTCTTATTTTATACATGTTTTTTTGTATTACTTCACCTTCTAGTTAAATAAATTGATTATTATTACCGTAAAATAATAGAAAAAAAATATGAAGATAGGAAAAAATATTTTTATTTTATCGTATATTCATTATTATTTAACTACAATTTTTTCTTATAAATTTTTATATATTAAAAAATAAAATTTTTAGTTATTAAAAAGTCTATGAAATTATGTATATATTTTTAAAAGTACCATAATAATTATTCTATTTTTGTATAATAATTTTTACAATTGTAAAATTTGTATCTAATTCCAAATGAAATTTATTTTATCTAGTGTAAATTTTAAAAATGTACAAATTAGCTTTTTTTTTTTTTTTTTTTTCTTTTTTAAAAAATGTAAAGAAATATATATTTTGAAAAATATTAATATATCAGAAAAAAACAAAACGAAGATAAAAATAAAATTAGCATATAAAAATTTTGTGCAATCCAATAATTTCAGAAATATTTGTAGCAATTTAAGATTACAAATAAAAGTAACATTAACAATATAATTTTGGGATATACAAAAGAATAAATAAAAAAAAAAAGAAAATTGGTATATGAAAGATTTAGTAATTTCTTTGATGAAAAAATATAGAATAATTATATTGTATTGTTTTTTTATAAATAAATAAATTACAAATATATTTTTAAACACATGAATGTTTAAAATTTTTATATAATAAAAATATATCTTAATATAAGAAAGGTATTTTATATTTTATTTTTTTATTCTTTTTACATTACAATACAGCTACTAATAAAAAAAGAATTATTATAAACAAAATAATATTAAAACCATCATAAAAAAAAAAAAATATAAAGTAGAATTATAAAATATATATATAATTTTATGGAAGAAATATTTCATTAAAATATAATAATAATGAATAGTAACAAAAAAAAAAAATATATACTTCAATTAAAAATCTCACTGCAACAAATTCATTTAGTGAATACAATATTTTTCAAATATGAGGGTCTCATTTTCTTAATTTCTAAGTACTCTTCTACAAGAAAAATATATCTATGTGTTATATAATTGATTAAATAATACTATTTAATATCTATGTAATATTATTACTAAAACATGTATTAATTATTTATCACGCTCATATAAATCTATAAAGAACCAAATTTAATAATGAAAATTACTCTAAAAACAGATGCATTTGAACCTTATATATTACGTCTATTTAGTTGAACATTATAAAAAAATATAGTAACCTTTTTATATATTTTATTAAAACTTCTCTAAAAAAGACAAATAGTATACGTACTTATAAATTAAAAAAAAATATAATTCAATTTTTCACTTTCATTTTTTTTTTTAAATTATCTTAATTTATTGAAGAAATTACTAGTTATTTCAAACTATATGTATATTTTGATATCCTTAAAATGATATGAACACTATAGACTATATATTTATAAATAAGATCAAAAAATAAAACATAGGTATATATTTATCTACTTATCATTCCATTATTTCACAAAAGAACATATTGATTCTCATTACACTTAGTGAAAAATTTCATTTATATAGATATATAATACATTTTTATAAGCGTATAACCATAAAAAAACAAAGATAAAAAAAGGAATAAATTACGAAACAATATATATTAATATACAAGTTCATTTTATTAATTTAAAATTTTAATGTTGTAAAAATAAAAATATATAATGTATATTAATAAATTTCAATATATATATATTTAATTCATTCTACTAAAATTAAACTAACACTACAATTAAGCATAATAATAGCATAGTAAATGTTTTAAGTCCTAATTTAATTTTAAATATTTAGAAATACTAATTCGTTAACTATTATAAATAATATATATATATAAAACATTATTTTATCATATATTTATAACTTCACATAAGATTTCAAAAAAAAAAAAGAGGTAAGTTTATATGAAAAATAATTTTACAACAAATATATTTCATGATGCATTTCTCGTAAAATATTATTTACAGAAAAATAATTAAGTTTTTTATATTTAAAAAAATAAAATACTTATATCTATAAAATACAGCAAAATACATGACTGTAGTTCCATTAAATACAAAACAAGACACATTTATTTTTAATATAAAACATACAACACATTTTCCTAATTAACTAATAATAATAATAATATATGAAAGGATAATGTTATGAATGTAGTATTTCTTGTAATTCAACTATATATGAGCACACGACTTTAATAAAATTATATGTACTTTCCTTTTAGATATATTAATTTTAACGCAAATTTATTTTTTATAAATATCTATTTAAATATACAAATACATTTATTAAAAAAAAATAATTAATTATGCTGAAAAAAGACCTTAAAATATAAAATGCAACGTATTAAAACATTTTAATTCACAAAAAAAACTAAGTCATAATTTCTTACTTTGTTTACCAAAAAGATCACGAGAGTCTATGTACAAAAATAAAAAAATAATAAACTCTATGAACCTTTAATAAGTATATAACTAAATATGTTACTTTTATTATTCCACACTAAAAATGATTTTATAAAAAGAGACATATTATTTACTACATATTTTACTTTTTCTGAACTTAATTTTTTCATATTTCTTAACGTTTTTATGATAATGAAAAACGCACGATATAATTGTGATACCTAATATAACGAACGGTACCATATATATTAAAATACGGAACACTTGACCTAATATGCACGCATCAGTAACTGTTGTACCACTGCACAACGTACATGTTGTCCCAGAACCCAAACTTTCCGAGTGCTTCCAAAAACCAGTTATCTTTTTCAACACACTTACAAATGTATATAATGCTCCCTCACTCTAATTTACTAATTTTTCTAAATGAGTTTTCTTCAAACCGAAGTAAGACAATAAACAATCTTTACCTGACTATACTAATGCTAATTCTACTATGAATACTATCAAGAAATACAAAAACAGCAAGAAAGGTAAAAGAACCTGTAGTCCGCACTTCTTAAATATTATTTTTTTATAAAACCTATCACTCACTGCTTTGTTATTTTTAAGAAAATTCGTATAGTCAAGTTCTTTAAATATTTTTTTCTCTAAATGAGAATATTATTTTGTTTCAAATATACAAGATTTATTTTTCGTAGCCTTTTTGTTCTCACTAGCATAATTTAATGTATTTCTATACGTTTGTTTTTTCTTTGTCATAATGCCTTTTTTATTATAATATATATCTTGTTTTTCTCACGCTTCATTATGTGGTATATCTTCTATAAAAACTCTAATAAAAGGATCATTATATCTCTTGCATTCTGCTAATAATCTACAATTTCTTATACCTAATTTTCTAATAAGGATGCATTTCTTCCCCCAATATATATTTACATACATTTAAAAAACGAAGATAACATGTGTAATTTAAACATAAATGATATCATCATAAAAAATATTATTAACAAACATAAAAAATCAAATATAGGAATATGTAAAATATGGTTAAATAATATTTTTATACCAAATCATTGTTAAAATGGTATATCCAAGTTGAAAGGATAAACACAAAAATTTTAATAAATAAAAGTATCGTAATATTTTGTTTCATGTTGTATAATTTTAATAATGTAATATATTAATTATATAATCAGTTAGCAATAATAAAATACACTGTTAATGACAAAAAATAATATAATTATTTATTTAACTTTTTTCTATTTTCATAAAATGAAATAAAATATATATAACTCTAGTTTTTTTACAACGAATTGACTGAAAATTAACTTTAGAAATATAATGTAAAATTTTATCTTAATGTTATATACAAAAAACTAAAATTTACTAAAATAATATAAATTGAAATATTAAAAAATATTCAAAATACATTATTTATTTATTTAATATAACAAATTAATTAAATAACTTGTTTTTTGATTACTTTTAGAATAAAATATGTATATATATATATATATCATTTTTTAATTTTTTGATGTATTTCCTTGTTATAGTATAGAGAATTGAAATAATACACTGCTATGCATATTAATAAAATAATTTCTAATATTAAAAATGTTTTCTTATTAATACTTATAATATTATATACATTATACTTGGAAAAAATTTTTATAGCTAATATAATATTGATTATTATAACATTATTATAATATTAATAATAAATGTAGAAAATAATACTACTTGTAATTTTATGTATTATATTATTTATAGCATTCACATTAGTTAGTACTTGGGCATTTTCATTCCTATATTATCTTTTATATATTTTAAAAAACTTTTTGCTAATATACTTCATATCATAAGTAAAAATAAATGTTTCAAGTGTATAGAAAGAGTGATTTTTTATTTTCTATAATTATTCTTGAAAATTATAATTTTTATTAAGGTTTAAATTATATCATTATTTCTAAAAAGAATGCTTGTAAATGAATGTATCTAATTACTACTCCTTTTAATTAAATGTATATATATATATATATATATATATATAAGCATTAAAAAATAAATAAATTAAAACTTGTATAATATGTGCAAATATCAGAATAACCTAAATTAGAATATAGGTTTATATAATTTTATGAAGAGTAAAAATAAAAAAAGATTATTGTTTCATTTATTTACTTTAGTATATATATTATAGCAATATTTATAAAATATAATTAAACCAAAATTACTTATATAAAAAAATAAGTTAATAAATATTGGTATCCTGCTACTTATTGGAAAAGAAGAGTACTACACAAAATTAATAATTCCATACTTTTAATTACTACTAAAATTAAATTAACATGTATATATATTGACTATTTTTTAGAAATAGTCCGAGAACTGACTTTTGAAAAATAAATTAAAAATTAATATTATACTTATGCATTACATATGAAATAAATTCTTATTTTTTCACTTTTATTTTATTAAAGAAATATAAATTATAGGAAAGATTTACTAATAGTTAATATAAATTCTATGTATATTTATATATTCCTAAAATAAAATGAAAACTTAAAACATTTATAGACAGCATTAAGATATATCTCCATTGCATAAATAAATACCTATACACGATGAAAGTGTTGCATAAAATATAGTTTTGTTTTAATTTTTTTTAATGTCGATATAAATTTTTGTAGATATATGTCACATTTTTTGAAATTCACTACTATACGTATGTAAAAAAAAGGATTTGTGCATATTATCTTTTAATATGTGATTAAATTTTATTCATTTATTTAATATTTTAATGACATAATAATTAAAAAACATTATACTATATTCACATATTAATTTTCAGTTTAATATAAATTTAATTAAATATTCTAATTATTAATTAACACAATAATAAAGAACAATAATAAAGTGATAAATATTTTTAATTTTTCATTTAACTGTAATGATATATAATCCCAATTTAGAAAATAATTATAGATGATATATATTTAGCATGCCTATTCTTTCAATATTTATAAATTCATTCTTTTATGATTCAAAAAAACAAAATTTATGATAGATATATTTAAAGGGTAAATCCAAATTAGTGGTTTTATAATTTTATATTTAATAATTATAAATAGAACCTAATAATTACTATATAATTTATATAAATATATTTTATTTATTATTACCAAAAGTAAATTTTTTAAAAATAAGAGTTCATTTATTTTCGTTATTTTCTATTTATTTTTTTTCCAAAAATAAAAAAATTTATATCTTCGACAAAGTATGCATATTTAAAAGAAAAAAAAAATATAAAAGTGAACATTGTATACAAACACCTTTAATAATTATGATAATTTAAAAGAATTTTAAATAAAATTACCTACGATATAAGATATCATCGTTACGAAATGTTAAGGATAATATATTATAATTTAGATAAATATTCGATATAAAGTTTTTTTCCTTGAAAATTCTATAAATGAAAGAACCATTCTATTATATTTTATTTATATATATTATTATTACTACACAAAATAATATATTGTATTAAAAAAATCATACAAATCTAAATGAAATAAACATAAAAAAAACAAAAATATTATATATTAAATATATTTTTTTATTATGCAATAGTAAATTCTTATTAATATGACAAATTATATTACTGTTCTAAAAAATAAATTATAAATTAAGATAAAAATGATATTATATTTTTAATTATACCATGTGTTTCATACTATCCTGTGGCACTGACATTAAAATAAGATAATTATTTTTTTATTTTATGCTTTTATATACATGTTGGATATATATTTATATATATTATAAATATAATGTATTTGGAAACATAATCGTTTCATAACCATAACATATTCCATTATTTCACTTCCTCTTAATTTTCGAATATTACAAATTTCCATTTCTACAAAAAAATATAAATGCGTATTTTAATTAATAGTTCTGTATATTATGAGAAATACATAATGATACGAATTATTTATAAATATAACTTTTTATTTAATAAATGATTTTCGTATACTGATGTAACTAATTGAAATATTTATTTTTAGCAAAACTTATTTTTTCCTATATATTTTTTTTTATTTTTATATCCAATAAAATTATTCGCCGCATTTTAAATTAATTCCTCATATTTATCCAAATATACGTATCATATATAAATAATTTAAGCTTATTCTCGATATATTTAAGTTATTACTAAATAAATATATATATCATAAATGATTATTATTATTAAATGCATACATATATATATAACATCATTTACGCAGTTTAAAAAAATACTATATAAAAAAAATAGGAAGATAATATATCAGAATATATTAAAATTTTATAATTCACATTAATCATCTTACTGTATATCAAAACATTTAAGTATATCTTGGTGATTTTATAATGGTTAAATATTTTCTGAATATACATCCTCGATAAATTATTAGTAAGAGTACTATATATTGTTTTAAACTATGTAATAAATAACTTTTTCCTGAAATATATTATGCTTAAAAATAAAGCTAACTCTTCTTTTTGATAACATCCTATTTTAGAGCTCTAGTAAAGTTATGTGAATGTTACATGGCATATACTAGCAAAAATTAAAACTTTATAAAGTGTCTTTTTGAAACAAAGTAACATGATTAATAATATCAAAAGTGTTTCAGCAAGTAATATTTGTAAATCGCATAAATGTATTTTATTATAAACATTTTAATTAAATTTTGTTCTTTTTTATTTTTATCTTTATAGCACGGTATATCCAATGCACAATTCTAAAAATATATTTTCTATAGTTTCTGAAGGATTTTAAAGTATAACTTATTTCTTCAGTAATAAATCTATTCCGATTCACAGCCCTTAATTTATGTTTTAATTTTTTATATTTTTATTTAAGTTTTTCTTTATATCTTTTAATTTAATTAGTCCTTCTATATTCTTTAAATTATTGTTTTATATAATCTTTTCTAATGTAGGTTTATTTTTCCTACTTATTTTTTTTTTCCTTTTCTTCGTTTTCTCTATTTCCATATTAAACATATTCAGATGTCTGCTTTTTCAAAATTGCATTTTTTGCTTCATTTTCCCTCATGTATTTTTCTATTAATATAATATTTTTCTAATCTATTGAAAAGTTCCTTTTTTTCCCCTGGTTTATAGTTTTTCTAATCGGGAAATAAAAATAAGACTTAAAAATATATTTTATAAATTCATAATGTGTTTTACCTCATAATAAGAAAATTCTGCTTACAAAAATTAAGCAAACAACAGCAAAAATAAAAAAACAAAAAATAATAAACAAAAAGAGAAAAACAAAGTATGAATATTTTAATTATACTATGTCATATTATTATTACAGTGACAACTTCATATACAATAAACAAATTAATAAATTTTTATGATGAGAAGGAACTTAATTTTTTTTTTCGTGACATTTTTCCATATTACACATAAATTTAGTATAAGAGAAACTGTTCATTATAATGATCATAATTCTATTTCATTAAATTTCTTTATTTAAACTCTAGTAACATTTTAATCATATATTTTAGTTTATAGATATTAATTATTTAACTATACATATATATATATGTACACATTGTGTTTTAAATAACATAAAGAAGAAAAATACATTAATTATATAGTAATATTTCTTTATATTTTTACTTAATATCCGCTTAATATATTTTTAATATATTCTATATAAATTAGTGTAGTAACCAATCCAAAATTTACTAGAAGATTTATTTTTCTATAATACATAAGTTCTGGAATAAAAAAGTTACCTTTATACATAAAAAATAAAAAACATAAATAGAAAAAAAATTCAGATAAAATTAAAAAATATATATTTTAGAAATTTTATTTTCATGTCTATTTTGTTTTGTTTTATTTTTTTTCAGAAATAAACCGTGATTTTTGAAATACAAGAATATCACTATTTCTACTGATATTTGATGTAACTATAGTATAATGTTATAATTCCTCTACAAACAAAATGATTAATCCATCGAAATAATACAACTAAACAACATTTTCTACTTATTTCTGGTGTAAATACTACATGGAATACTCATATTTTTAAAGAATATTTAAATGATAAATAAAATTAAATTATTTAATACACATATTAATCATTTCTATTTTATATATTTTAAATATCATACGATCATAATAAAAGATTTCTTTTTAGATGTCTATTTTAGAAATCATGTATAATTGTATCCATTTTATTATTTTCTTCTTTGTTTTATTTTATTTTAATTTAATTTTCTTCTTTATAAATAAAGAAATAAATGCACATACATAAAACTGTGAATTTTAGTTTTTTTTAATATTAAACTAATTATTCTATAATTAACAAATACATAAACTTAATAAAATAATGTAAACTGGTAAGCATAGAATAATTAAAAAATTAACAATGACACTTATTCTTTTTTTTCTTTTTACTTACTTCTATACAAAGATAAGTACTTTCACTATAAATTTCTTTAATAAAAAAGAATTGATATTAATTTGCTATATATAATATCAAATATTTTATTTACATTTTTTTTATTAATTATATATATATAAATATATAATATAAATATTAAGTAAAATGGGAAAGATTCTTTTAGTTTTTTTTTTTTTATCGTGAACATGTCCATCAGCATCACATTACATATAATAGCACAATTCGAAATTTTATTTGTTCTTTTATTTTGAATCCTTCTTAATTTTAACTTTATAAAATTCTATTTTAAAATTTTTTTTATAAATTATAAATATTATTTTATATACGTTACAGTAAACATATATCAAAAGCTAAAAACAAATAATAATAAATAAATAAAATATTTCATATAAATTCAAAATAAAACTCTTTCATTATACTCTTTTTTTTTTCTGCTAATTTTCATCTTATCTAATAAAAAATAATTATTCAAAGATTTTGTTGTAATACATTTAAACAATATGCCACTTTACCAATATTTTTGAATGAAGTCTTCGAAATGAAATAATAAATATAATATTAAAAGAAAACAAATAACCTTAGTGCATAAAAAAAAGAAGTTTGAAATAAAAATAAATAATGTACGCAAATAATACTAGTAAAATGTTAAAAATTAAAATGTATACTTTTAATAATCAAATTTTAATTTAATTATTATTGTTTTTAATTTATCATATATTATTTATTATTGAAAATTTTATAAAATAAGGTATAATAACCTCTCAAATATTATTGTTTTAATATACATTTTTATAACTATATTATTGGAATTATTGATTTAAAATATAAATGCACATTATCAGCAAAGATTACAGCAAGTATGAAGTTATTATAATAAATAAAGTTTTCATATATCTTATATAATATAAAAATATAATTATGTATATGTAAAATAATAATATTTTTAGTCAACTAAGCATTTAATAATTATGCTATATCAAATTATATCAATATATAATACTATATATAATATAAATGTAAGTATAATATATTATAATTTTGTTACTGCTATAAATATTCCTTCTGTTTTTTAATTAATAATTTTTATAAAAAAATATTTTCAAAAATAATTACAAGATAGTAGATAATTTCTAAAAAAATTTTACAGTATATTTTTTAACAATAGATCTAAATATAACTGTTCTAAGAATATTTTCTGAATATATTCTAATACTTATTTTATTTCTAGAATTTTTTTGTTGTATTATATCCTCATTAAAGCAATATTTTATCAATATATATTATGTATATAAATATATAATTGTTTTTCGAAATAAAATTTTGTATAGTGAATTATAATATTAACACAATTATTTCCGTAACTTACTCATTAATACTTTTTTATTTGTTTTATTTAAATAATATTAATTAATAGTATTTTAATTATAGCTTTTACGAAAATATTTTTTTTAATTATAACTTTTTTATTGTACTTCATTAAATACTACATTTATATTTATTTTAAAAAAAATTTAAAGAATTGTTGTATAGACAATATATAAAATATATACATCAAGTTCTAAGTTATTCATGTATTTGTTTTATTTTGAAAAATATTAAATATATCTAGTAAAATAATATATAAGCTTTTACAACTTTAAATATATCCATTATAAAACAAAATACACAAATGATCATTTTTTTTATTAGATCCTTTATTTTTTCCTGTCTAATATGGATATTCAAATATTCTGACGAGGTATCTTAGTTATTATACTTAATTTTTTCCGGTTTTCTTTTTTATTTTATGTTTTTAAATGAGAGGAATATTTTATTCATATAATATATAAATATACATTTTTTTAATATTTAATATGAACTTATACTTATAGTCAAATATCTACGATAAAACGCGGAACAAGGAATTTAACATAAATAACATATTAAATATTAAATATAGCAGATTGTTAAGCAGTGAAATAAGAGCATCCCTGGAAGAAAAACATAAATGTTTAAAAGAAAAAATATATGATTTAAAAGGAAAAAGTACTGCATCATTTGAAAAAAAACCATATGCATTAAAGCAATATAACTTTTTTCAAGAAGAAGATAATGAATCAATATACAATGATACGTATCAAGAAGAAATGAATTATTTTATGCCACGTATAAAACCTCAAAAAATTGGAGCTTTTAACGTTAAGCATAATTTAAAAGAAAAATCTCCTACATTAGAACATTATAATAATATTCAGAACAATAAAAACCTACACAAATCTTTAAAAAAGTTATACTTAGAGAATGATTCATCTTCAGACCACATCAGCTCAAGTAATAAACGTAATTGTATTATTAATAAAGATAAAATTAATGCTTTTATAAACAATCAACAAAAACATCCAGTAAAATATGCAATTGCGCATGCCCTTTTTATGTTTATATTAGTAATGTTTTTTCCGTTAATTATTTGTTATACTTGTTTTTATAGTATCCGAGAATGCCTAAAATAATTATGTCTCTTATTATTTCATATTATAATCCATTATATATTTGTATTACTAGTAATGTTGTTTTTATATTTCATTCTGCTTCCTTGGAGAATACAACTGTTTTAAATTAATATACATAAAACTATCTCGTAAATTAATCTAAGTCTAGTAGAAAGTGAGAAACAATTATTTATTGCAGAAATTTAATTCTATAAATTTATTTTAGTAATCTGAAAGAAAATATAATTTTATATATTAAATTGTAAAAAAATGTATGCCTACAATACAATTTTCTAATATATATGAATTTTTTATATTTTTTTGCATTTATTATTAAAAAATTGTCTTTATATAATTTTATATTTCTTGTAATATAAATATATATTTTGTACTTTAATTTTTAGTTTAAATTATTAAAGATTTGAAATATAATTAAAAATTTACTTTCTAGCGATATATATATATATATATACTTTAATAAATTTTGCTTATTTTTCATATTATGTCGTTTACATATTTAATATATACAATTAAAAATATTTATATAAAGAAGAATATTACATATCAAAATATTATAATCATATTTATACAATTTAAATAGTAAAATATTTACAAATTATGTAATATTCACTTTAATAATCAATTTTTATATAATTCAGTATATCGTTTATATGGAGATAGCTATAATTTTTTTATTTATAACTATATGTTTTGCTTTAAAATAAAAAAAACTTAAAAGATTTCCCTTTCTTATTTCTAATATTAATTAGAGAAAGCGTAAGTAGAACATATATTTATAGGTATTCGCATCACTAGTGAAATTCCAGTACTTTTCAAAGAATTATTTTATAGTTATTCTCTGGTCTGATATGTTCTGTTAAATATGTATATGTAACACATTAAATGTTAATGTTCATATACTGTTGTATCAGTTGTATATTTGTTCTACATTTATTTAAGTTATTCACTGCTTAGACGATAGAATAGTTAAGGAACGACATATATATACATATATATGTATTTATATTAAAGCGTTTAAGCAAAAGCTATATAATAGGTATATACAAACTGAATAATTTAAATATATTTTCTATTTATTTAAATATTATTAATTAATTTTGGCTTAAATGCTGGAAAGAATATTTTTTATATACTACTAAGAACTGTGCTATTCTTTTGATGCTTCACTAATAGTATCATTAAATATCTTGAATATTTCATGTAATTTACCATGATTATCGAATAAACAACAATAAAAACCTTATTTTGTTAATAATATGTGTTAGTTTTTTTATTGTATAAGGAGTATCCTTATTTTTTTTTAAATTAATTTTTGGATAGAGTTATTTCTTTAACTTTTTCTAGTGAGTGTAATGTATATATATTAGCATCGTTTAAATAAACATATTACAGAAATCTAATTATAGGAATGATTAATGGACTATTAATTAATTATTTTTCAAGTGTTTTGACTTTTTTATTTATCGTTATATACAGAATTTTTCATTCCATCTCTCCATACACAAAAAATTAGTTAATCAATAAGCATAATGTAATATATCCCCTGGACTGTTTATCATTTTGCTTGTACAATATTCTACAGAATTTTAAATTTAGGATAATAGTATATATATATGCATTTTAAGTTAATACTTTTTTGTGGATAAATATTTTACAAGAAATGTATGGATTTCTATTATTTGCTTTGTATTCCCTCTATGCTATTAATAAGTAAAATACATTATATATATTATTAGTGATATTCTAAAATATAAGAAGTTAATAAACTAATAAATTTAACACTTTTGTTATAATTTATATGTTTTATGATTATATATAATGTAATAGTATGAGTCTTTTTATCAATATATCTATTACATATTTACAAAAGGTTATTACTCCGATTAAACTTTGAAAAAATATTTCTTAATCCTCTAACGAACTACTAAAAATTTCGCAATAGGTAAAAAACTGAAGTAAAATAATATATTTTTTTAATATATTTTAAGTAGAAGATATATAGGAATATAAAATATTTATTAATAGATGTTATATAATTGATGTACATTGGTTCTTTATTCGTTTATCCATTCATTTGACCAAATGTATATGCATATAATTTTATGTATCTATTTATTGACTTAGTAAATATTTAACAAATAAATGAAATATTTATGAATTCTTTACACTTAATTGTATACACTAAAGTAGTTTATAATACCACATAATATAATTTGAAACAGTAAATTTAAATGAATGAATTATGTGGAAAATATACCCCTTTAACACAATCGTTCAATTAAAGAAAATGTTACATGAAACATATTTTCTAATTTAAAAAATTCATAAATTACTTCTTTTTTTTTTATATTTTTTCAAATTAAAGTTCGACAAAAATGTATATAAAACATTATTAATAAGGGTATATCTAATAGTTCTCTAAATATATGTGTTATTTTAACTGCTGAGTAATATTATAATTTGGTCATTTCAAGAGTATATCTATATTTACAGTTAAACTGAACTTATGAAATAGCTAACAAAAATGGATACTTTTTCTTTTTCAATATTTTATTTTTAAACAAATAGATAATAAGTAATATACTATATTATATATGATCAGCAGATAAGTATTTTTTGGAAAAAATATTAAATTTGGATATTTTTCGAACGTATTACTTTTTTCATATAATATTATATTATTTAGAACATAAAAAATGTGAAGTAATTAATAATTGTTTGCACATTTTTATAAAAACAAATTCTGTATATAACTACGTACATTCGAGAATAAAGAAAATGTTATCATTGTCCTTTCAAGTTAACATTAAACTAAAAAGTACAGCAAGAACAGAAATAAGTCTGAGGAAAATTTTTAACTTAAATATTAATAAATTAATGGATTAATTGGTTCATTTGATATACTTAATATATTGAAGCATAACATATTTAATGTAATAAACAAAAATAAGCCAGGATTATAAAAATAATTTATATATCTAATGGTAATTGTATGATGACTATGATTAGAAATTATGAAGCATATAATTTATGGAATTTAACATATGGAGATTCCCGAAATCTAAAATAAATAATCTAACATAATAAAAAAAAATTTTTAAAAAAGGATTTAAGGAAGATATATTTCAACAAAAATAATTAAAGCATTTTATTTACATTATGCAATATCCACTATTATATTATTAGGTAATTCTTTCTAATATTGAGTGACAATAATGTAATCTGTACAGCTGTTAATACCTCTAACGAAAGAAAGTATATAACATAATAAGTAAATTATAAGAACAATATAAATAAAAATTAACATATGATACCTTTTTAAAATATATACAATACTATTATTTTTTTTTATTCAATGTATAAGGAAGTATTATTATATGTTTTATTTTTTTTTCTAATGAAACTTCTTTAAAAAAGCATACTTTTATTCACATTTTTATTTTGCATGTAAATAAGTTATATTAATATTAGCATAATAAAATAATTTATTTATGTATCAAAACAAATGCATAGTATGCTAACCAGCAAGTTATGCAAACAAAAAAACAAAAAATAAAACGAAATTATATAAAATATAAAAGTAATATGTAACATAAAAAATATTTATTTTCTCTTATGCATAAAATTGACAGAAAATAAATCTTCTTTCCATGTATATTAATATATACAATATAGTTTGTAATGTTATTTTCTTAATTTTCATGTGTTATGATTTTATTAAAACATGGTAATAATCGACTAATGCCCGAATTGCAATATTTTATGCGTTTTTATTTTTAAAACACAGAATGTTTTATCTATATATATATTATATATATTTAAAAAAATAAGAAGACATTCTCTAATATTTTCTTAATTTACTGATATAATAAATTATATTTTAGTTTATTTATCATTAAACAAAAGAAAATGTATAAAAATGATTAAATAATCCATACAAATTCTGCCTCATAATAGTGTTCCTCTTAAATATTTTTTTGGTTTCTATGAAAAATTAAATAAATGTTGCAAATATATTTCCCAAATTTAATATTATTCTATATTTGAATTATGCTAATTCCCTTTTAGTCATATTCAAAAAAAAAAATTTTTTACGCGAGATAAATAAAAATGCTTTTATTCATTTTTTTAAGGGAATAAATATTTTAAAGTTTTTAATAAAAATGTTTAATCTGATTAGTTTATTTTATTTATACACATACTGATGTACAACATAATATACACTATGTGAACTGTAATAATGAATCAAAAAAAAATATATCGACTTACAATTTATTGTGGTTATTAATAGAAATGAATAATTTGTACTATAGTTATATATACATAGGGTATCTAAAAATTAATGACATTAAAAATAAAATAAATATATTCCAAGTAAAATTTTTTATCATATTAAAAATAATTTATTGGTTTATATTTCATTTATTCTTTTTTATAAATATTCTTCTTTTTATATACATATTTATAATTTTTGTAATATGCGCTTAGTTAACTATAGTAATGCGCGTATAATATTATAGAGTATTGCATATAATACGGTAAAAGATAAAGTATTAATGAAATGACATTATGCTTATTTATGGAACAAAATTTACCAAAAAAGTAAATTTCGTAATTTTACAGAGATACCATATTATGATACATACAAATACTTGAAAGTACAAAAGTGCTTGAAAAAAAATATATGACAGGGTATTACAATTTTTTATTTTTTATATTAAAAATTATATTTTCGATTAAAGAAAATGGGATAATAATAATTGCATATGTACGTATGTTTGTATATGCATATTTGTATATAGAATAAAGTTTCGCTATAATACATTACTTCTTTTGTACTATTTACCGTTATACCTCATTAATATTAAAGGGATTTCGGTTTTAATTAACAGTATTAATGTAATAAAAACAATATAGTTTTAATTTATTTTATATAGTAAATTAGTTTAATATTTTTTTAAGAAATATGTAAATAGATATAATTACTAATAAAAAAAAGAATATGCTCGAAATGAGCTAATTGTAAATATGTCGTTATTATTTATACGTAAATATATATATATATGTACAGTTTTAATTATATAATCTAGTATATACATTGCAATAGGGAAAGGAAATTATAGAAATGGAAGCTGTAGATTATGTATATTTTCATTTTTAGTTGAAATAATGATAATGATACTATATTAAATTATCACTATTCATATGTAACATAAGAAAAATAAATCTTTGTAAGAAATATTTTAGTACATGAATAATTCATTTTATACTTTCAATTTTCAGGAAGAAATTTTTAAGGATTCAATACCGTATAATATATATAAAGAATTGGATGATCAAGTTAAAGATGTGACTGATGACCAACATTGTACTGAATTTAAAGGGATAAATTCTCCTCACAAAGAAAAATATGTTACACTTTGTAAAAAAGTATCAAAACTTTTAGATATTGTATTTAAAAAGGAATCATCAAAAAACTATGAAGACTATTGTTCACATTATAAATACTGGGTATATCAAGAAATAAGGAAATTGTTTAATGAAAGCTCATCAAATAATGATATCGCAGAAGTTATTAAAAAATTTATTAAATTACAGATTACTATTTTCAATAATCACCAAAAGTATGGTTGTTCTTTCGGCTTTGGTACAAAGGATTTTACAGAATTGAATTATAAAATAGAAGAAAAATATTTGTATGATTATTTTAAAAATTATAATACTATTAAAAGTAGTGATACATGTTCTAAAGTTAACAATGATAAATATAAAAAATACCTTAAATCGATCGTTAAAGTATATAATGATTTAAAGAAATATTGTTGTTTATCAGAGGATTGGGTCTGTTCACATTATTTTTTGAGTTGTAAGGATGAGTTTGATCCGAGTAAATTATTATCCTCTTTAGGGTCTGAAGAAAAAGGAAATTGTGATGGACTAAAAACTATTACAGCTGTATTCAATGATAAAATATCAGATTCTGAGACGTTCAGTTCAGATTTTTTGAAATCACTTAATTATGGTGCATGTTATAGTCCCAACAATGGTACATTCACATCAGGTGATACAGCACATCCATTTTGTAATTTATACACAGTACCTGTACAGTTATCTAGTAGTGTAACTATAGTTAGAAATAATGAACCTCAAGGAAATGGTAGGGCATCCCCTCCAGGTAATTCGAATTCAATGAGGGGGGAAGATCAAGAACAAGAAAAACATGCAAAAAGAGTTCCACAAAAAGAAGTTACAGATGAAACAAACGAAAATATAGGGGGTTCAGGTAGTTACAGGGAACTAAAAAAAAAGGCATCTCCTGATGAACATACACATGTTACATTTAGGTGGAAATTTGATACAAGCGGACAATTAAAATGTCCAACTACAAGTACAAAGAAAGCTGAATTAGGAATTTGCGATTATATGGAAGAATTGATTGAAGGTGGTTTTGCTACAAAAACAAAATCTGGGATGTACAGATTGAATATTAAAACGAATTGGACCACTGATGATTTAAGAACGTATCGTGAAAGAATAAGGAGTAGGAGATCAACTCATGAATTAAATACAGATTATTTTAATATATTAAACAACATTTTTGTTCGTATTTCCACAGGAGTTGCTCTAGTAATGGGAATCATTTTTATATTTTACCTCTTTTTTAAAGTAAATACCAAATTAATTTATGTGCTATGTATACATTAGTAGTTACCATTTATAACACATTTTTCTTAAAATATTGTAATTGTGAAATTAACAAATTATACATGTTTTTTACTTTCATTTATATATTAGTTTACTCCCTTCGGATCACGTTTACGTAGGGATAGAAAAAGGAAACAAAGATATAGGTTTGATTTTACTGATGTATATACACGCAAACGACCAAGGCGCTTCTTAAAACGTACTTATAGGCATTCTGACAGGAGGAGATTTAACGTAGTAAATATGGAAGATGAGCTTCTTTCATCAAATGATTTAAGGAATATCAACTGATATATATCAAAGATACTAAGAAGCCCATAAAATTGGATTATATAATCATTTCTATTAAGTAGAAATGATAAAGATCAAAGTATAAAAAGAGGAGCATAAATAAAATATAGACACTTTTATTTTTAACTTTTTATATATATATTTTTATTTATCCTTTTATAATAATTTATTTTTTCTAATTTTTTGTCAAATACTTTTTTTGTATTTATTTAATTTTTTTTTTAATGAATTAAATTTGAACTTGCAATAATATTTGTTTTATATATAGAAAAAAGAACTAAAACTTTCCTAACTAATAATAGTTTAAGATTCTAATGTACCACAATTTAAATGCGTATATTGTCAGAGCATTTTAGTTTTATTTAATTATACTCATAGAATTGTACCCTGACTTCTTGTTATGTGTTCTTAAAGCATAACACATATGAGATATATTATAGTTATATTTAAAGTAAAAATAAATTTGAATTTATTGAATTTATTTGGAACTAGTAATATAGCCCTTAAACTAGCACAATTTATCGTTAGTAAAAAAAAATTGATTTAACCCGTGAAATAAAAACCTACAGTTTTTTTTTTTTTTTTTTTTTTTTTACATAAAAATATACTTATCAAATTATGATTAAATATTATATAATAATCAGTATTCAAACTATTTTGTTTTTCAATAAAAAGTATATATTCATATTTGACCAAATCTTTTGGATAAAATAACATTGTATCTGAAGAACACAGTTTTTATATATATAAAGTAAATATTATATACATAGAGCAGAAGAAATATTAAATGTGTTGCTGGATTTTTTTATTGGTAATATATATTAAGTATTAGAGTAGAACATAGTAAGTGTATAAGAATAAACTAAAAAAAGTTCATCATTAAAGATATTAATACAATTATTTGTATCCAAAAAAACTAAAATGAAAAAGTAAATATTATAATACAAAATTTAATCCAATGTACCCAAAAAAATATGTAATATTTTATTCCATGATATAAACATAAGTGCAATTTTAAGAGCAATACTATTAGAAATTATTATAATAAAAACAGTTTTATCATCTAATCTTTTAATATACAGAAAAAGGAATTTTAACTCATATTAGCACAGAAAAAAAACATATATAAAATAATAAGCAAAAACGAAAGAATAAAAGAGGAAAAAAAAAAATTATTAACCCTCATATTTTAACAAAACAAAAAGTGTATAATAATACCATTTTACATATATATATATTTCTTATATATTTTTCCTAACTTAGAAAATTGTTTCCTATGGATAAATTATAAAACCATAAATATATGTTAATTTAGCATCCTTCCATATACAACTATAAAAATAAGTAGAACAGTACATCCATTGCATATGTTTACAAGCATATCAGTAATTGTAATATTCCATTAATATATATATTTAATTTTGTGGGAGGATTTCAGTATAATTAAGGTATAGTTAAGCAATTACTTTGTGTACATAGAACATATAGAACGGAAAAAGTTTTAATAGTTTCAAATGCTATCTTGTATAAGGAAAGTAAAATAAGAATTACTTTTTATAACTTTTCTTATTTTTATCTTAAACCATTTATTTCGATTAGTATCGGTGTAGCTACAATAGAAATAAATGATACATGCAAATATATACAACATAAATATGCGTTAATAATTTAGGATTCAGTAATTGTTAGTGAATATAGGAAAAACAAAAAATCGTATTTAAATCAATTTTCATATAATAATTTACTTCTATAGATTACTCTATTTTTCTATTATTTATAATTGGAAATATATTTAGTGCGTTAAAAAATTAAAATAAAATTTAATTTCCTTTTTTTGCACCTTTTTAAAATAATTGGGCTCAACCATTTTGGTAACATTATTTTTATGGAAACATTTCATTGTACACTTTTCAATCAAATAAATAAATGTATATATATATATATATATATGTGTATCCCTTTATTTATATTGAACTCTGCTTCCATTCTATAATACTACGCAGAAAGAAACATAACGATCTTGAAAGATGTAAAGAGCGTTCTCGGTCGTGAACATCAGAGCCCACGTATATCAATCCGAAACATAGGCGATTACATATATCCTGTAATTCATGATTACTAGTTTAAACGTAAAATAACATTTAACTGAAAATTAGTTATAATATAACTATAATCAAACGTGCAAATTGAGTCATATCTGTACTTGGGATTAATGAAGAAAAACAGGAAAAGTGACACATAGAGGGCACAAAAAAGAAAAAAATATATATGGCATAATTAATAATTAAGAAGTTATTAAAATGTATAATTTATATAGCTTTAAATATATCGACTATATTGTAAAAGGAACAGTATTTAAAAATAAGAAATTCTTATAAAATTTCATACAATAACATTTATAAATATATATATTAAGTCAAGTGTCATTCTTTGAATGATAAAAAATGTTGAAATATATATATAATAGTAAGCATTTAAGATATTCTGCACAACAAAGGAATAAAAGGAATATGTGTATTAAGTATCACCACCTAAAAAGATAGAATGCCCTAAATTGACTAAAATTCTAGGAATAATTCAAAAAATATTACAAAGAAAGAAAGATAAGAATATGTGCAAAAAGAACTTGTACAAAAGCTTAATAAATTATTTAAGAGTAAGAGAAAGGTTAAAATGTGTAATACAATAATTTTGGAAAGTAAAAATTAATTTCATATGATCTTTCTTTATTGATCACCAAAATACATAAAAAAAAAAAAATTGTTTACTCACCTATACTTATATACAATTATGTATAAATGTACAACAAAAATAAACCTAGTAATGTATGATTTTAATAATTTTAATTAATCCATAATGGAAGAATTTAAATTATTTATTATTTATCCCTTTGTAAGGTCAAAATGATTTATTAAGGAGTAATATATTTTTATTATTTTAGGAAATTTTTATTATCTTATAATAAATAAAAAATCAAAGAAAAAAATTTTCATTTTAATACTATATTGCAAAAATGACTTATATAATTTTATATAATAATTTATTTATTATTCGTAAAGCTTGCTCATTTTTTTTTTTTTTTTTTGTTAGTTAATAATCTAAATATGATAGTTCTAATATATTTAAGAGTACCCATTTTTCTATCGTGATACAAGTAAATTTCTTATATAATGTAAAATAACTAATAATTCAATCATAAAGTATCTTTAGAGTGTCATTAAATTATGTATGTATAATTTTTATAACAATTTTAAAATATATAAAATTATTATTTTTTATTAATTTATCATTTTTTATTTTTAATTATATCATCCTATTTCTAATCGCTTGAATAAAGAAAAAATTTTTTATATATCCAAATTTTTATTTTTAATACTATTTATTATATTACCAAAAATTTTGAACTTCTGTTAAATGCAATTAAATCTAAAATCATAGAGTAAAATTACATATAATAGTGTTAAAAAAAGTATAAGATTAATTTATCTTATATAAGATAATAAAAGTAAACTATCTTAATTTGTATATTTTTGATCTCAAACAAAAAATTAAGCACTTTTAATTAAAAAATATATATTTGTAATATTGCATTACTACATTTGAATTAAATTCTGTTAAATCATTATTATTATTTATATTTTTTGTTATTTTAATGTATTGCTCATTGTCAAACCTTTATACTATAATTACTCTCTTAGTTTGAACAATTATTTTTATTCTGTTGTAAAATGAATACCGTTGTAATTATTCTAGAACAATTATTCAATCCTTATATAAATTATTTATTTTCGCAGTACTATTAACCTAATGCACATAGTATAAGTAAAAAATTACATAAATAAAAGAAAAAAATTATTTAAAAGTAAATGAAATACTCAAAAGTTAAAAGTTATTTTTCCACATAAAAAATATCTTTATTCAATAATTCCACTTAATTATAAATTTCCTATTTGAAAAATAGTTTACATCTTATCATTCCTAAATTGCTCCCTATACGTCATTATCTTATAACCAGAAAAATATTAAAATTCCATGTTATGCAATATACTTATCTCCATACAAGTTGTACAAACTTCATAATTATTTTTTTAAAAATATATACAAAAAAAAAAAAAGAAATATGAAGACAGAATCTAAAAGAAAAATTATAAAGAATTATACGCGGCACATGCTAGAAAATCAAACAGGAATACGCAGAATTTAATATATATCATTACTAAATCCTTCATCTTTAGAATATAAATAGGAATTAGAAGAAAACCATATAAAATATATAAATCTACACCAAGGGATTTACCCAAAAGTAATTATGATTTCTATTCCATATTAACCAACCAATATATATGATTCTACTAATATTTATGCTTGTGCCACAACAGTTCATGCGAAAAAGGAAAAGTAAGACACAAAAATAAAAAAATAAAAATACAACTTAAAATGAGAAAAAATGTAAAAGTAAAATAAATTTACCGAATGAAGATTCATCAAAGAATACGCCATATAATAAACAAGATTAGCAAAATAATTCTTATATATTTTGAACAAATAAATATTCAAATAATTTAATTATCTAGATTTTCTCTAAGAATACATGGAAAATAGTAACAAGACATACAAAAACATAATACTTAAAAAATACGGATTAAGAATTATTTTACCTGTATTATTGTTCTTGCTTTTATTAATAATATCCACAATAGTGTTAACATCACATTTCATATATAAGAAAATGTGATTGTTAAATTTTGATTGGTCTAATACTCAAATAGCAAAATTATATAAGAGAATATTGTCAACCAGATTAGGAGAGCTAAAAGATAGTTTCCCATGGATATAAAGATTTTAGATGCATATCCCACTAACGCCCAAATTTCTTTTCTAGGACAATCAATTGGCCTACTAATATATATCTTTTCTTTCAAAATATTAGTTATCATACTTATATTAAAGGTTTTTTACGATTATATGTTAAAAATATAAAACAATTAAGTTCACTAAAAGATAATATACATAGTAAGGAATATATATATATTCCTAAAGAATTTTCAAATATATAGTAATAGATATAATATTTTTATTCTTAATAAACATAATCATAATTTCTTAAATTCTCTATATATCCCAATATATATATGGCATTTTTTACACACAGCAATGAAACAATATATTCTTAGTTTTTTCGTGAATTTGGACGTTTTAATGTTCTTTAATTTGTAATATAAAAAATTGTTTCAACTTGACTAAATATTAACAATTCGTACACACATATTTTTAAGCATAGTTTCATTTAACACACACACATATATATATATATATATATATATATATATATACGTTAAATTAGCATATGACATCACACAACATATATAATTATTAAAGTAAAATATTTATATTCTACCAAAAAACAGTTTCTTTTCTTTTTTGTCTTATTACTGTCTAAAACGATAATTTATTTAGTCTACTAAGAAAATATATTATTAGTTTTGAATCAAAAATAAACGTATCTTATTTTGTGTTCAATGAAAACAAGAGAATATTCCTTGTTATATTGATATGCATATATATATTTTAATTGTATATGAAATTTAATATTCTATAAGGTATACTGTATGTGGAACATTTTATAAAGTGTATTAATTTAAATACCTTTTTCACGGACATTCCTTTTTTTGTACATGATATAAGTATATATAAATGCATAATAATAAATTATTCTTATTAAATAATAATTATTTATAATTCTTATATGAATTATGAATTATGAATTATATATCCTTACAAACATTTATGATTTCAAATAAATTACTTTTTAATTATTCATATTAATTGTGGTGTAAATTAAATTTTTAATAAACGAATTAAATATATATAATAACGTAAGTATATAAATACAACAAATATATACATTTTATTCTTTCAAATATTAAATTAACAAATAAAGTACGGTTATATATTAAAAAATAATTTGTTTAAATTGTTTTCTCTTTTTGTTTTAGTTTTTTTCATAATTATATATTGCTGAAGTTGTATTATGTAACTATAAATATAAAATTTTTCATTTAACATATTAATAAAAAGTCATTTTTTTCTGAATTGATACAATGATAAAGAGATAATTATTTCTTTATATATTCTAATTTTAGTTTGTCCATAAATATATTGCGTAATATCTTAAAATTTTAAAGATATTCAAAAATATATGTTGTTTGTATTAAGCATTAGTAATTATCTATGTCTAATAATAAATAAAAAAAAAATAAAATACGTGAAAAAAAGAATTATCTTTTTGTGGATAATATATAAATACTTATCATTTTTTTTCTTTTGGATAAGTATAATTTATTTTTAAAAAGTAAATATTTTTTTAAATGATTAATTAAATAAATATAATTTGTAAGTTTTTTTCTACAGCATTTTATTGAGTAGTTTTCAAATATTAAATATTATTTTTCATAGATTCAAATGAAAATTATAATTTGAATATAAGTTCTATTTATTAAATTTACATACTCTTTAAATATAATCATTTAATTGGTGAAATAACTTATCCATCTTTTTTCCTTTGCAACTTTCCACATGTGATATACAGAAAATTAGGCAGGTACATATGGTCATATCAGCATAGAAAAATTAAAAATATTTCTAATTAGAATATTAATAGTACATTTAAAATTATGTTTACTATTCATATATCTTCTAAATATATATTATTAATTAAAAAAAATAAATTAGTTGAATATGAATATTTTTTTTATAGAAATAACATTATAAATTAATCTTAATTTAGAATTAAAATTTTTAAAAATTATGGAAATAAAATAAAAAGTCAGATTTTATACATCATTACATTATACGTATTTTTTCATAGATTATATAATATTATATTAAAAACTTGATTTTAAAAATTATATTATAGCTTATAAAAAAATACCCGTGTTTACTCAATAAGTAATGCAATTTCTATATGTAACACAATAGGCTTCACAAAATAAATTTTCTTTTTCTATTACTATATTTCAATAAATAATAACTTTTAGGAATAATAACTTATTGAAATATGTCTTTATAAAATTAAAATTATTTAAAGGATAACTTTTTTAAAATTAGCAATTATATTTTTAATATGAAGAGGATTATATAATATATATATTCTCTACATTCTGCATGCTATATAAACTAAATATTTTTGTATAATAATAAATCATTTTTCTTTTTTTTTTTTTTTCTAAAAAATTTAATACTTAAATGATTTAATCATTAATTTACAGTAAATAACTATATAATATTTTTTTAATATTTACAAATAAACACATTATTTTGTTTTATTTTAAAAAATGTTATTTTTTTTTTTTATATCAATAACATTCAAAATTTTTGAAAATATTTTTAAAGTTTTTTTCTTTGTATACCCTGTGAAATACATGATCATTATATATATTTTATTAAATATTTATGAAGTAATAAAAACAAATTGTTTTAAAAATAAATATAGCATCCCCCATAATAAGCAGTAAAATAAATAGTTATTAATTTTTCCCTTGCTGAATATATATGTATATTAATAATCTATACAATGGAACAAAAAATTAATTCCACCTTATTTTTCAAAATTTCTGCGTTTATGATTTTAAGTTGGATATGTCATTTTTGTTGTGATACAGTATGATAATGTTATATATGGATTTCTGTAAATTTTATATTTTTTGTGTTTTATTTTTTTTAATAATTTTTATTATTATTAGATTATTTATTGTATGAAATAACGTATATTAACATAATTTTTTTAGAGAACTAATAACAAATTGTTAATTGAGAAATGGACACCATGTAGAAGATTAAATACAAGATGTTATCGTTTACTAGCAAAATATAAAAAGAATAAAGATTCAAATACTTTAGATCTTAAAGAGGATAAACCATTCAATGGAGATAGGAACAAAGGAAAAAACAGACAATCTAATAGAAGTCCATTAAATAAGGCGCAGTACTATACAGAAGTTATAGATTATGATAATGGTATGTTTGATGGTAAATACTTCCATTTTGAAAAAAAATTAATTAAGAAAAAAGACTATGATGATTTACTTGAAAAAAAAAAAAGAATTTGTGATATAGCTTTAAAAAAAATAAAATTCAGAAAATACAGATATGGAGCTTTTATTACTTTCCTTTTTTTCTTGTTCGCAATTGGATTGCCAATATTACAACATTTTAACTATTTGAAAACTGCAGGAGAATGGCTTATTAAAACTGCATTAAAATTGCAAACAGCATGGTCAGCAGTAGAAAATGTCCTAGGTGAAGCTAAAAATCATTTTTATCTAATGTCATTTGGAATATTAATGTTTATATTGTCTGTCTTACTTGTAATAGCGTTATATAAGCTCTTAATAAATAATGAAAAATATAAAAAAATTAAGTTGATGGCAGAGTAAAATGAAAAACAAAGAATACATATTTTTCTGTAAGGACGTTTCCAATATTAACTAATATATATAATATTTTTACGGAATACATTCTTATAAAACATACTTATAACTGTTATTATTTTATAAATACATGTATGTATAATTTTTCTTTTTAATACAGAAGAAAAAAAAAGTTAAATTAATTATTTTTTCGTTAGTATTAATGTTATAATATTTTTAAAAATTTTATTTTATATTATTTTTTCACTTTAATTGCATATTATGGTTTAATATATATAATATTCCTATTTCAATAGGATCTTATAATAAATATAGTTTTGTGCACTAAAATTAATATATAAAAGAACAATACAAATCATTGTATACGAATAATGGCTTATCTATATTCGAACTAAAAATTATACTTCATGTTTTTATATTTTTGTAGAATGCAAGGATTTTCTGGGTTAATCTTATAGTAAAAATTCATAATTATCTTTCAAATGATAATAAATATGACTTATTTCGACTTTAATTAAACAAAGTAAACGTATATTATTTCTTTGACATATAAAAACAAATTTTATTTACCTTAAAAAATAAGTGTTAATATTTATTTTATAAAATTATAATTATGAGAAATATATTATAATCTATGTATGTTGTAATATACATTAAATATATTCTTATTTCTTTTTTTTGAAAATAATATATCATATTTTATAAATATATTAAAAAATAATGTCTCTATAAAATGTGTATTATTTATAATTTTTTGATGAATTAAGACTACAAAGTCATCAGAACTAAATGAATTATTGAAGCCATTAAATGTTTTATTAATATTCATAATTACTCGGCTAATTTCATAGTGAAAATTTAAAAATGTACTATATATATATATTTTTTTTTTTTTTAGTTCATTAAATGTATAAAATAATGAATTAAATATTATCACATATATGAAGAAATAATATATTTAAAATTCTTCCTTTTTTATCGTAGTTTTTTCAAAATAGTTCACTTCAAGTACGTGTTATATATATATAAATATACAAATTTTCTTTTAAGGTAGCAAAATTACATAAAACTTTTCATAAAATTATATAAATATATGTATACAAATATTTTATATATGTTATAATTTTTCCTAAGGTTTATATATATATTATATAGATTGTTAATAACGTTTTTAAGATCTATAAATATATGTATAGTTTATACTGACAGTTTATATCTTAAAAAATAAATCTTATTTTTAAAACAGAATAAAAATGAAAAAATGGATTATTTTTTTATAGATAATTTATAAATGCGTAGCATTAATTTTACTTTCTAAACATGTTTTAATAATATATATTTAAAAAGTTAATCTCTTTTTTTTTTTTTTTACGATATTTAACTAAATAAATATAAGATATTCTACATTCAAGCTTTTTGCACCTAATTTTTATTCAATAAATTTTATTTTTCATAGATTCTGATGGAAATTGTAGTGCATTATTAATATATTTTTTATTTTTAATAACTTCATATATTTCAAAAAGTACTGTTTAAACCGTTGTGTAAAGAGTTCGTATATTTTTCCTTGTAAATGTATACATGGGATCTACATAAAATGAGGCAAACACATGTGAACAATTCTGCATGGGAAATTAAAAATGTTAAAATTAGAATTTTAATAAGATAATTAATTATTTTTATTATTTTATTTTTTAATATTTCTTTTTGTTTATATTATATATTACTATAATTTCTTAAAATATATGTTTACTTGTAAGCAATTTTCTTGTGCATAGATGTATAATGTAATCCTATTGTGATAATATATATATATATGTATATATTTTTCTTTTTTACATTTAAAATTATAATAAAAATAAAATAATAATTTCTAAAAACAAGATATAAATGGTATTAACATTTTAATTTGAAGTCATCTAAAGTTTTATGATACCCGTACATATTTATCTAAAATTTTAAAAAAAATATTGCAATAAAAAGAATTACAAACTTTTTGTTCGCTATACACCATATTATAACTATCCTTATATTTATTTTTATATTATTCATAGTAAGACTAAATATAAATATTTTAATGTTTTAAATTTTTTTCTCATAAAAACGGGGTTAACACATGAAAATTTGTAACTAATCTGTTTATTAGTTATATTATGAAATAAATTACAGAAATGTAAAAAACCAATTTAATAATAATAATTGAATTAATTCAAATTCTCATAAATCCTTCAGAATACATATTTTTATTAAAATTTTCTTTATATCCCTATATATTTAATAGAAATATTTATAGATTTATTCGTTTAATTTTGTCAAGAATAAAAATAGAAATCCTCTTTTGTCATCATTATATTTTATGATAAGTATATAAATATATTTTTATAAAACATAATTAAATCAAAATTAAATAAGTATAATAATAAAAGGATAAACATAAGAATCCTATCGTTCATTGAAAGAAAGTAGTAATGTGCAAAATTATAAAACGTCTACAAAAAATTCTACTAAAAATTACATAACACCAATATGTATTCTATATTTTTTATAGAACTAACCTAATATCTAAGCCTTGAAATAATTAATTTTGCCTTGACTAAATGTGTAAAACATAAGTATATCTCATTATTAAAGGTATATATATATATATTAACATTTTTCTTTCTTCTAGATACATTATTACTTATAATAATTGATTATTCTTCTTCCATTCAATTATGTCATTAACGTTATATAGTTATGGTATATATAACATTTTTTATCTCAGTGCATTGTTTAAAAATAAAAGATAATATATCACATACATTGTCAAACAAAATTTTATTTTCCCTTTGTTTCATTAATTAACCATTGTACGTTGACATTAACAACTAGTTTATTAATTCTTCTTATCTATTCTATTAATGCTAATAGAATCACAAAAATATATATTCTAATGAATAAAGAAAATGAGTGAAATTTCGATTCTCATCTAATATTTTTTTACAAAAATACTTTTCTGATTTTACTATAGTACTTTATTAATATTAATTTATATTTTTATTAATCTATTATATTAAAACGTTATATAACACATTTATATAGTATGAACATTTAACTACATTTGACAAATAAAAAATTAAAAAAAAAAAACAAAAAAAATAAAGAAATGAATAAAGTTAAGTTAATGCTCCTTTTGGAAAACATATAATTCAATAAATATACGAATAAAATATAAAACAAACATAAATTAAATGACCAATTTGAATTATTAATTATTTATTCTTTTTATTATACATAAATATTAGTAAGGTATATCCTTCTAAAACAATTAAAAAAAATATATATAATATTCCATATTACATTAAACAGTTGAACCTATTGTTAACCAAAAACTGTAAAGTAAAATGTGTAAACATAATTATATTTGTAATTCAAAATAAGCATCTTTCTGAATAAAATTATTAAAATAAATAAAAAAAAGCTTATGAATTATACTATTTAAACACCATAAATATGATATATATTTTTGTGCCTTACAAAGAAAATTATATTATTGATTAAACAAATTACATTATAATAGTAAAATAACAATTAATCAAAATAAAATTAAAATTAGTTATTTCATATATTACATGAAGTTGCATTTATGATATTATTTATTAGGTCTCATTGATTTTCTATTTTTTAAATTTAATCCTAGCTATTATAAAATAAATTTATATTTTAAGAAAAAAAAAAAATGTATTGTAATAATATTTATTCAGCTCATAATATATTTTTTATTTATAAACATATAAAAAAAATTATAAAAAAAGAATACATATATATATATATATATATAACCATACAACTACATACATTCACTTTGTTTCTTCATACTAATAGCAAGACACGTTTATTCTTAATTAAAAAAACTCATAAATTTTTTATGTATTCCAGATAATACAAATTTATTACTAAAATAAGTTAAGAAATAATCCATACTGTCTTTTTATATATTTACAAAAATAAATTGATACATATGACAATAAAATTATATAAGCTTTTATATATATATACCAAGTTATATATATTTTTCAAAAAAATTTTCTTGTTACATACAGAATTATATATATAAATTGCAATATTGTTGTAAAATAAAAAGATATTTTAATATAAAATGTGAATAAGAATAAAGCATTCAAATTTACAAAAAATTAAAAATGTAACATTTTACAGTTCCTGATAAAAAAAAAACTTTCACCTACAGGTCTACATATTAAACCTATTAAATTATAATTACTTTTGTTATTTTTGCATATCAATTAAGATATTGTAGATTTTTATAATTATAAAATACTATTTTACTTTAAGAAAGATGCTTTGTATAATACATATCCCTCTTTATACGTAATAACTTTTCATATTTTATATATTTTATGCAGATGTAAAAAAGCCCTACTAAAATAATAATCCATAATATATATATTGGTACAATATTTCTAATAATCTGCTTTTCACCTGCCTTAGTATACTTAAATAAACCAAATAATAGTGCATAGATTACTCCAACTATTAAATGGACAATAAATAAAACAAAAAATTCACTATCTTTTCTTTGTATATATTTTTTTATAAACTTAAAATCAGAATTTGTACAATACCTAAGAACATTTTTATAATATATTTTGTCTAACGTTCTTTTCCCAGAATAGTTATTTACCTTATTGTTTACAGAAGATTTATTTTCCCCAACTTGATTATAGCCTACTGAATTATGTGAGGTACATTCTCTTGGCAGTTTAATTTTTCCTTTGGACACTCTTCCATTCTTAGTTATATGTTTCTTTTCGTATTCTCCATTATATGGAATATCTTTTTTTTCATGTGCGATATTTAAACACTTTTCCTTTCTATACTTTGCTAGTAAGCGATAATTTCTTGTACATAATTTTTCATCAATAACGTCCTTCTCATACAAATATTTACAAATGTTACTCTAAAATAACAAAAGAAATATTCAAAATATAGAAAAATAAATAAATCGTAATATGAAATATCAATAGAAATATAAAAAACACAAAAATGAACAACAAAAGTATCTTTAATTAAAATATATCATACGACTTCACTATTAAAATGATATATCCATGTTAAAATGAGAAATGTTTCGATTTTAATAAATAAGAGTAGCTTAGATTTCACTTTCATACTGTATATTTTTAATATAGTATTATGTCTTGCTAATAGCAAAATATTGACAATAAATATATTTTCATTGAAAAGAGACACTATATTTTTTTTAATAAAAAAATAATAATACGCATATAATAAGTATAATACATATTACAACATGGAAAATGTAACGGAACTCTAAAATTGCAATTAATATATTTTAACCTTAATATTATTCACAAAAGGAAAACACTAATTTAATAACATAATTTTAATGTATTAATAATTATATAAAATACTTTATTTTGTTATTTAGTGCAATAAAATAACTAAATAATTATTATACCAATCCTTTTCAAAATAAATTAAAAAAAAATATATGAGTTCTCAATAATTGAAAACATTCATTTTAAAAAAAAATATATAATGTATAAAATGTACATTATACAATTTCTGCATATTAAAAGACTAAATGCTAATTATAATTATATTTCCTTACTAATAATTACTTTTAGATAAACATTATATTTTGGAACAAAAGTTTATTATTTTTAAAAAACATTATCATAATATAATAATACTAATAATGAACTAAAATAGAATCTTTTTTACAAATATTGTATAATTTTAATTTTAAAAATCGTAATTTTTACGGTTTTATTTATATTTGAAAAATCAATATTATATGATACCTATGTACTAAAAAAATATGAATTTTAAAATCAATTAAAAAAAAAGGAGTTCTTATATTTGTATAGTAAATTTTATAAATTATAATTTATAACTATGTTTAATTTATTCCAGTACTTCTAAATGAAACTTTTTTAAAATTTCCTCTTTATATATTTTTATTTTAATAAAAAGTATACTTTCTTAAGATATATTAATAAAATTTAAAGAAAAATAAAAAAAAATGGAAATTAAAATTAAAATTGGTGTAAAAATTGTGTATACAATATAATAAAGTAATAGATATTTCTAACGAAATATATTTACCATTTGAATATTATATACGCGTTTTTAAATGTACATAATAAAGAAAAAAATAAAATAGTAATTTTGTAAAATGTATGATTTCGTAATTTTACTGCTAATAATATTTGAACAAATAAATAATTTTTAGTTAATTCATTTACATATACATTATATTAAAAACAGTTTTTAGAAATACAAATTAATGTACATAAAACTATATATTGATAAATATATCTATAACAGCAAAATTATTATCTATTAACATATTTATATTTCTATATATTTTGGAGAAAGAAAAATTATAAATTACAAAAATATTATATAATTAATAATTTAATATAGATCATCTAATATAGAACTCATCTTTTTTCTCTTAAAATATTTCTCTTCTAAGGAATAACTTAAACAATAAAAAAAAAAAAAAGAAATATACTCAAAAAAATTAAAATTATTCTATATATATTGTTTTCAGTTAAATTCACTATAAGACTTGCATTTGTGAAATATCTTATTTAGTTTCTTATAGGTTTTAATATGTTTGGATTATGTCAACTTTTTAGGTAATTAATAATTTAATGTATAGTATAAGATAAACCAATTAAAATTTTACCATAACCTATATAGTAAAATTATTAAATAATTTATGGAAAATAAGTGCATATATTATAAAATCATGGTAAATATTTGCATATGAACACAACTTTTTCCACATAGTAATATTCATTGTTGTAAACATATTTATGAGTCTTTTTCTTAAAAAATAATTATTTATCTGTATGAATTATTTATGTTATTCTTAAATTAAAAAAACAGTAAACAAATACTCTAACTTCCTAGTAATAACTTAAATTTTCTTATTAATTATACATGCTAATAGACAATTGTATTCTTATATATATATATATATGCATAATATAACTCAATAAATTACACATATATTTACCATTATAACTTTTTTATATTTAATAAAAAATTTTATTGCATAATAATAAAGTTACATGTAAAGCAATATAAATTTCAATTTTCAAAATATTATTTTCATTTTTATACTAGCTATACCCTATTAAAGATAAAAAATATTAATTTAAATATTAAATTTTTATTTAATCTAATATATTTTATATTTTCAATATAATTCATATTGTGAAACATAAGCTTTTTTCTTCTACAATAAAACAAAAAATACTTAAAATGATATCCTGTTATATAATTTGTCATATATAGTATATGCTTCACAATCCCATAAAAGTTACATTAATACATTTTATACATAATATCTTCTAATCTATGGTGAAACATGTTATTGTTTATAAAATATTCATATATATAAATGTATCATGCAAAATGGCAATAATTTTTTTATGCAAATACAAAATATTAAAATTGAATATGTTACTTATAAAATACTTATGACTAAGTGCAAAAGTATATCATATTAACAATTTTTTAATGATGAACATGAGGCCCTTAAATCTAAATAAATCAAAGTTCCTGTAAGAAATTCATTAGTAATAACAATCATGAGAAAAAAAACTACCCATGTTAAAAGACATGAAATTATTTATAAATTTTCAATAATTACATTAACAACTATTACAGAATTTTTCTTATTTTTTGTTTTTTTAACATTATAAATTATTCCAATTATAATAATAATTGAACTTTCATAATCTCTATAATTTATTAGGACATAAAATTATTATTTCAGTAGTGTTGCATTTACGAATATGTAATTTTGTTTTAGCTACGTTACCTCATCTGAACACTTATATTGTAATCATTACGAAGAATAGTAAATTCATGGGAATGCTTAGATGAACAAAATGAACATATAACGTCAAGTAGTTTAGAAGAAGGTTAGATATATTACTAAGGCAGAAGGTATTATATAACATATCATACGCAGAATTTTATACAGAAAAACTATTATTTTATTATATATTTATAATTCCTCACTTATACCGTAAAAAAAAGAGACATTTGTTAAAAAGTCTTAAGTAATAAATATATTTTATAATATTTTTCTAATAAACATTATTCTATATAAAAAATATTATCTTTTTTCTTCTGAGTAAAATATATATAATGTAACATAATACATTCACTTCGATTAAATAAAGATAAGAATATTTTTATTTTTAAAATATAACCAAACATGTACTAGTCTTAATACTTCTACCAATAGGCACTTTATAATTGAAGAACGTAAAAAATGGAACACAGTTATTTTTAATCTAATATATATATTATAATATAAAATTAACAAAATTATATTAATTTTAATATTATATGTTCCTTTTGATTAAATACATACATTTTCAATAGAAATAAAATTTAACGCACAAATATATATATTAAGCAATAATATTTAATTATACTGCAACAATAATTTATAATACAAAATGAAAATCATTAAAACATTCAAATCTTCAAAAAGCGAAAAACATAATTTATTAACTTTCGTATAAAAATAAAAACTTATACTCATGTATATTTACAAAATTATATCAATAATAGGTATGACTATAAAGTATATAACAATAAACATATTACATATAATAATTCTTATTAATCATTAATTTATCTGAAAATACAAATTCCTTGTTGTTCATGTTACTCTCTCATCAACTTAAGTTTTTGATATTTTTCATTATTTCTTAAGATCTTATAAGTAGCTATTATAATTAAAACTACTAATATAATGAAAGCTACTGTATATAATAATATAAAAACATGTAATTCATTTTTTGTACCTAGTAAATCACTGATATATTTTATTATCTGTAGATCTATGCTATTACTTCTAGTATCTGTTGTACCTGCTCTTACCATCTCACACTTGCATGACATGGGTAATCCTATGCCCAAAAAGAAAAAAAAAAAAAACATACCAACTATATAACCGTAATTTTTAAATTTTATTTTTTTTAAAGCTACGTCACATATTCTCCTTTTTTTCTCAAGAAAACTATCATAATCTTTTTTTTTTATCCATTTCTTTTGAAAATGAAAATTTTTTCCATCAAACATTCCATTATTATAATCTATAACGTCTACATAGTATTGGGCCTTATTTAATAAATTTCTGCTTGATTGTTTATTTTTTTCTTTTATCCTCCTTTCATTATTAGACAAATCTCTTTGTTTATTTGCTTCATTATCCTCAAGTTTTTTTTTTAAACATACATTATATGAATGATTATTCAGTTTATATTTTGCCAGTAATCGATAATTTCTTGTATCTAATTTTTTACTAAGGTTATAGTTTTTATCGATAATTTTGTTAAAAGTACTCTAAAATAAAAAATATATAGATATTTATTGTTTAAAAGATAAATAATTCACTCTAAGAAAAATTATTAATAATAATAAAACATTAAAAATGTAAATAAGGAAAACATATTCAAGTTATGTAATCCTACCAATTCACTGTTAAAATGGAATATCCATGTTAAAAGTATAAATGTAGAAATCTTTATAAAAAGGAACAACATAATTTTTTGATTCATTATATAGATATTTAATATTTAAATGTATTCTAAAAGAAACAAATTGATAATAATGGAACATGCATCTAATACCAAAAGATTCTATATTTATGTAAAAATTTATATTTGCTATTCTTTCATAAATACATTACAAACTATGTATAGCTATAATTGATTTTATCACGTATACAATGTAACATGACTTTAAAAACAAATTGTATTATTTTTATCTTAATATTATTTAAATAAAAAATAAATATCATTAAAACTAAATGATATAAATTTATTCACAAATGTTTAAAATATATAATTTACTTATTGTAGAGTACTAACTAAATAATAATTTTATTAATAAATTTTAAAATAAACTAAGAAATAAATATGTTATGCCTTCTTTATTCAAATATCGAGTTTATCCACTATCCACAATGTAGAGAATATATATATAATATATCCCTCTGTATACTAAAATAATTATTGCAAATTTTAAGGATGTAATCCTATGTATTATTCTAATTTTGTAAACATTAATTTTTAGAAAAACATGTTTTTTTAAATCAAATATTATAATATAATAATAATAATAATAATAATAATAACATTAAATGAAAGAAACCATATATCGTATTACCTTGATTATAACATATGTATTAGTTCCATTTTAAGTTTAATATTCTACTGGATATAAGGTTTTTAAAATAAAGAACAATTTATGCACTGCCTAATATTTTAAAAAATACGTACTCTAAAAGGAAATACGAACTAATTTTTTATTTTTGTACAATAACTTTATAAAATTACAATATTTAATTAAGATTAATATGTATAATTATTTCTAAATTAAAAATATTTATGTTAATCTATTTAATTTTATAATTTTGTTTTAATTATACATATAATTAGAGGAAATAGTAATACACTAAGAAAAAAAAAAAAAATTCTTAAATATAAAATTGTTTCAGCAATGTTATTTGCACAAACATATGTTTAATGATACTTATATTGAAATAAATTTATAAATATATGTAATTTATATAATGTATAATATTTACATGACATATAAGAATGAATAACATTGTATATTACTTAAATGTATGAATTATTAGTTTTTATATTATTATTTTTTTAAGGATAGTGGTATTTTTTTTTTATTCCTTTGGAAATACATAAAGTCAAAAACAAATTTTAAATGTTTAGTATAATAAATTGACATATGTGTATTAACAATATATACTGCACTAAAAATATATTTAGAAGTAAAATTATATTATAACTAAATATTTATATTCCTTATGAATTGTAACCTGAACAATGATAATTATGAAAACCAGGCAAACACGGAAAATTATTTTAATTACCTGAAATATAATATTTTGTTATTGTTCCCTTCAATAAATATTATTTATCCAAGTAAATAATTAAATAATAAAAAAAACTTAAAACAATACAAATTATATTAGTATGGTATTTTTATAGTTTTTCATTATTTATACACTTGTCACGATATTTATTAAAATTCCTGTTTATGTACCAACATCTACTACGATGATTCCTCGTTTAACGTTTATTCTTATAGCTAATACTTTTATATTAAATATAAGGCACCAAAATTTTAAAATGTAAAATAATACATATATATAATATAAAATTAATTAGTAAAAACTAGAAAGCTTCAACATATACACTCTCATAACAATTAATTATAAATAGCTATTCTTTGTTTTAATTAAATTTATGATTTAAAAATATTTTTTTAACCTTTTTTTTTAAATATTCCAGTTTTTTATAAATTAAGAAATAGTATAGGAAAATATATAAATTTTCTTAAAAAGTATTTATTTTTCTACTTCTTTAATATGTAAAACAAAGGTGAATTGTTATCTTATATACATATTCTTATTAACGTCGTAACATTATTACATTTATCTATAGATACAGAATTATTTTCTGCACGCCTATATTATAAATATGTTATTTATACTTATATATTGTATTTTTACTTGATAGTGTTTTCTATTATATAGGAATTTAAAATATTTCAATTTTTTTCGTTCATTATTATAGTATAAAATTAATTAGCATACTTTTACATTTATAACTAAATTTTACTGTATTTTTTTATTTATTAACACTTAAAAATTCCTCCATATACTTAACATAAAATTATTACACAAAAAATTTATACAAAAAAATGCAGAAATATTTTTAATAGATATAATTAAAACCCAAGTCATCAAAAAGAACAAAGTAATATATTTATGAATTGTTTATAGATAAATAATTTTTTTTTTTAATTTCATTTCATTTAAAAAAGAAATATTATTGATATAAATTAATTAGCATTTTTCAATATAAACTACATACTTTTTTATACTTCTTCAAAATAATATTAACTATTTACATAACATATTAATATACATATAAAATTGAGATGAATACAAAATAAAAATAATTTCGCATTAATATATAAATGTAGAAAAATTATATATTTTTTTATTACCTTTAAAGATAATTTATATTTTTACTTATATAAAAATATACTTAATGTTTTACCATTATGAAAAAAATTGTATTTATGCATATTATACATTAAGAATTCATTACTTTTAACTCATTAATTTAATCTTTTAATAACATAAAAGATTAAAAATATATATAGTATATTTGTTTATATGTATTCTATATAGCGTATATACAATTAATTTTTCCCATACTGAATTAACACCACAGTTCAAAAAAATACAAAAATTATAAAACAGAGTAACTATCCACTTAATTGTAAATATTTAGAATTGCTAAAATATTGAACTATTATAAGTACCCTAAAATTAATAAAGATATTTTATTATATATTTTTATTTTATTTTTTATATCATGCAAAAACAAATTATAAATACTTTGAAAAGCGCTTTACAATAAAATTGCTTTATAATATATATCTTAAAAAACGTATTTTATATAATAAATTTTATGTTTTCTTTTATGTAATATATATATTTACATCAATACAACAAAATAAATTTGTTCCATGTCACTTAAAATAAATCAAGATACATATTTTTTTAATTTATTTCTTATCAAACGTTTTCCAAAATAAGTAAACAAATATTCATTTTGGACTAGTAAAAGATAGAATAATATGAAGAATTATTATTTATAATTAAAATATAAATTTACACAAGACATATAACATAATAAATAAATTGTCCTAATATTAATTAATTACAACAAACAAGCACATATCTTTCATAGGAATAGATGGAAATACACAATCCTATATATTAAGTCAAAAATAATCAATTAAGCTTAAGCAATAAATACAAATTGAAAAAATTAAAACATTAAAATTAACAAAGAAATAAGAGAAATTCTTTTTACTAATGTGTATTAATGAGACCATTTACATCTACAACCTTTTATAAGATATATGCAATTATAAACATACATATCACATGTGCCATTCAAGATAATTCACATTTTAGCTCATATTGAAGTTTTCATTATAGAAAGAAAAATATTTTTTATAATTCATTTTATCTATTTTTAAACTTAATTTTTTCATATTTTTTAACCTTCTTATGGTAATAAACAACCCCTAAAATAAGTATGATACCTAATATAATAAAAGGTACAAAATATATAAAAAATCCACAAAAACTTTCTGCAACCATATTTCCATTTATACAGATTTTTCCAGATGTACAACCTGGTTTCTTAAGCGCATTTTGACTTACAAATAACCATCTAAAAGGGGAATGCCACAACTTTGAAGTTAATTCTTTCATCCATCCGCCTCCTGAGTACGTTCTTATTAATCTAAAAAAACCATAAAACACCCCATATCCCCAAAAATTATCTAACATGAATGATATTGATAAGACTAAAAGTAGAAATATAGGTAAAGCAAATCGCAATCCGCATTTTTTATATATTATTTTTTTATAAGTATTATCACTTATTGTTCTGTTGTTTTTAAGAAAATCTACATAATCAAGCTCTTTGAATATTTTTTTTTCCATATGAGAATGTTGTTTAGTTAAAAATATACAAGATTTATTTTTCATATTTTTTTTATGGCCTCTTACATTTATTGGGAAACTTCCGTTTGACTGTTTCTTTTCTCTTGAGAGCAATTTTTTACTATTAGATATATTTTTTTTATCGTTTACTCTATTTGGTATTTCTTTTTCTAAACATACAATAATTGAATCCTTATCCTGTTTATATTTCGCCAGTAAACGATAGTTTCTTGCATATATTTTTCTATGATGATTGTAGCACGCAACCAAATATTTGTTTTGCTTACTCTGAAAAAGCAAGAAAAAATTTATTATTTAATAAAATGAATAAATTCACACTAAGATAAAATCTTGAAAAAAATAAAACTCTAAAATTATAAATAATATATACACATTTAAATAAAACTATCATAACCATATAAATGTAAAAATGACATATCCAACTTAAAAACACAAAAGCATAAATTTTAATAAATAACAGTGTCTTAATTTTTCGTTCCATAATGTAAATCGTTAATACGGTAATATACTGATCAAGTATATAATTAAAAATAATATAATATTCCTTTAATTATAAAAAACGCTATTATCATTTATTTAATTAGTTTTTTATTATTTCTTCTTAAAATTAAATTAAAAATATGTAACTACAATTTCTTTTTCTACAGAGATAGAAAAAATTAATTTCAAACATAAACTCTAAAGATTTTATCACAATAATATTTATAAAAAAATAGATTTAATTAAAAAATATAAACTGAGTTCATTAATAAATATTCAACATACAAAATTTATTTAATATAGTAAATAATTTTTGTATTAATTCTTTTCAAAATAAAATAAAAAAGCAGATATATGATTTCATAATGTTTTGAATATGGTGTATATATAGAATATAGATAGTAGAGAATATAGATAATACATTGTTCTAACTCCTAGTAAAAGTATTACCGATTTCAGTGATGTTTTCCTATTAATAATTCTAAATTTTTTAAAATTATATTCTAGAAAATATAATTATTTGTAAAAAAATTTTTAATTATTATAACAATAAAATAAAGATAATTATAAAGAAAACTACACTTTTATAACTTTGCATTTTATTTGTAAATTTTAAACTGGTAACTAGATAAATATATGAGTAATATTTCGGTCTTTAATACAATTAAAAAATCAAATTTACAGCGAATAACCTAATATGCCGTAAAAGTACAAATTTTGAAGATATATAAAGACTGATTTTTCATACTCCCCAAATTATTTTTGGTGGATATAGCTCTTAATTGGATAAAAATTAAATAATTATTTGTTAAATGAAACGTTCGTAGTTTTATGTACGTATTTGTTCTTTTTAAGTTAATATATTTATTTAGAAAAAGTATAATAAACATATAATAAACATATAATGTATAAATATATCATCTGCACGAACACATAAATAATAGTATTAGAAGAACGTAGTTTTTTAATTATATGAATTGTAAAAATGAATATAGTTTTTTTTTATCATTATATTTATAGTATATATTTAAGCAATTTTTATAAAAAAAAATTAAATCTAACAATTACATAAGATAAAATATAAATTTCGACATGTTATTTAAGCTACTAATATAATTATAAAGATTTAGGAATTATAAAATTGTTAATACTCTATTAATAATTCAATTTTTAAAGGAGAATATCATTATATTTTACTTATAATTTCATATTTGAACTATAAAAAATAAATCTAAAAATCTATCAAAGTATTCTTCAAATAATCTATTAAAAACTCAGGTTTCACAATAATTTTTTTAAAAACTAAAATTGTTATGATTACTTTTAAATGAAAAATATATGGAACAGCAAAAAAACAAACGGTTTTGTTTTTATTAAATGGAGAACAACGTAAATATTAGAAGTAATATATAATTAACTTTTAAAAGAAATTATTTATATGATCACATGTAGTCATTAAAAAAAATAATAATTGTTAAAAATATAAATTATCTCATTCGATTAGTAAAGTTACATTAATTGTGATTTTATATATTAAATTAAACAAACATTTTTTATAGTAAATATCTATGAGAAACATTTTCGAGTATAATATATAAGTAGAAAGCACATATTTTTTAGTGAATATATAGCAATGCTAATATCACAATTATTTGAATCATGAAGAATATATTATATATATATGTAAAATCAAAGAACTAAATTATTTTAAAATAAATTACTATACTGAATCAAATATAGAACATAGTAGCTGCTAAAAATATTTAGTATATGATTTTTCCTTTAAAATATCAACATATCTTTGTATAAAACATATTCTGTATAAGGAAAAATTTTTAATAGTGAACAATATTTTTTAAGCATAGCTTCATTAAGTATATTGCATATGTTTCTTAAATAAATGAAAAAATTGTATATGATAACAAAATATTAATTATAACTGGATTTTGATATAATTTTCTTCTATTTCTTTGGCTTATTTTGAGATTTTGATAACTATATAAATAAAAAATAAAATACATTATTAAATAACATACCATAATGAAGTTGCATCTCCCATTTCAGAATTTAATAATATTCTTAGTATTCATTACTTATATTATAATAATTTTCCTAATGAAATAAGAAGTAAAAAAAGTAATGTAAATACTCTTAAAGGAAGTATTCCTACTGACTAATTGCTGAAGTAGCACTCGTAAATATGTAATACGTTAGAATATTTTTTAGGAAGTATCAGTACAATAATTTTACGCATTCATATAATTGAGATTCATATAGAACAGTTTTTTTAAAAAAAACAAAATATATTTATCACACAAAATGTTTTATATATCACATATGTCCATTTCCTAATCAATTTTTTGATTACAGTTTTTGAATTATATTTATCTTTAGACTTAAAATTTCCATCGTATATTCAATATTGTAATCCTCACTGTCTTAAGTATCATGTCCATTTTCAAATAATATATCATTAATCCTATATTATATGTTTACTTATTATTTCTGACAACAGTATAACGAATCTTGCGTCTAATATCCCATGCGCACAATGTTAACTAACTATAGATTCATTAAAGTTCCATTGCAATGAAAAAAAAATGTTTTTATTATTTAAATATATATTAAGTATACTTACTCATTAGAAATTTCCATATAAGTATATTCACATATTTATATGGCATGAAGCAGCAAGAAATATAAGGCAAATTTTCTACTATTTTATTTCAACGTATCAGTGAATTATGTGCATATCTATATAAAAGAACAAATATACTTTAACTAAAATAAAAGAATTAATTTTTTCATTTGTATTAGAATTAGTGAATTTTATAATTTAAATAAATGTAACTAAAAAAGTTATTGTTTTGTTCACAAGGTAGTAACATAAGGGCATTATATTTTGCAGTGCTATTTTATTCTTCAAAAAGGTATTAATTAGTATAAATAAAATAAAAATATAAATTATAAAAAATAAAAGATACTTTTAATAGTAATTTTGTAAATAATTTTAATAAAGTTATTTATCAAAAACACAAAATCAAAAGAATTTATTTTAATACAAATTATTTCAATAAACCCTCAATATATATATATATATATATATATATATATATATATATATATATATATATATATATATATATATAGTATTATATAACAGAACAATTCTAAATTTTAGATATGAATTCTTTTAAGAAAAATAATAAAACAAAATACATTTTTCTTTTTTATAAAAATTTTATTTGATAATCAGAATAAAAACAATATATATGTGATGATAACAGGTACATAAATATATATGACTAATATAGTTATTGATTTTTTGTCAGTTCCCTAATAATAAGCTTAGTTATTTGTACATGCTAAACTTTTAAATACTATTTTATAATAGAAAAACATAAATAATTGTATAGCATATTATATTATTCACATGATGAAAAAAAAAATAAAAACTAAAAAAGACATTTTTTTTTATAACACAAAATATAAATGTTACATATGCCGCATACCTACGACATGTATAACTTCTAATTAAGAATAATTTGAAAAATACATTCCAGGAATTATTTTATGTACAAAATATTTATATTTTAAAATGTACTATCGAATTTAACTCTTTTATATATTTCCATTACATTTTTAACTATGCAATACTTCATATATATTAATATAATTCATTACGTATAATATGAATAAAAAAAAAATATTTTAATTTAAATATTGAGCAATTTATATCTTATATATATTTTTCTTTTGATTGTTTATAATATAAATTTGCATGTTTTAAAAAAATTATGATATTAAAAAAAAGAAAAAAATCTAAAAGTATATGAAATAGTAAAAATACTTTTAATAATTATTCAATTAAAAATAAAATTACAGCAAAAACATAATATCTTTAGGAAATACAGTATGATTATATATAACGTAACATGCAAAAAAAATTAGAAAATTCATTAATGCATTATTTTTCTATTTAACGTTTCTATTTAGGATATAACTGTGTATATTTGTTATTGATTTATAAGTAAATAATACCAAAATCATGTTTTAATACACAGCTTTTATACAACTTAATAAAATGATTAAATATATTATTTATATACCAAAAAAAAAAAATAGAAATATTTATATTACAACTTTCTGTTGAACATAGTGAATAAAAATGAATATGAAAATATAATATATTAACTCGATAATAAAGAATTGATACTAATACATGTAAGAAAAATACTTATCTAAAAAATAATTAATTAAAAAAAAATATATATAGCCTTTAAAATTTTAATGTGTTACATGATGCATATTACCTTACAGATTACTACAAAAATAATATAATCACTCTTTTATATTCTTTTTTCATGTGTATATATATTTATATAATTATATATATATATATATATAAACGCATTTAAAATATTCGTTGTTCTGGATACTTAAATGATTCTTTCATTTGGATATACTTAATTCTTCTAAAAATTATAAATTCTTATTTATATAAAAAAGAACAGGAGCACAATTTAATTAATGTTTCTATCTATTATGAATAAACTCTAATGATAAAAATTACATAAATTTATAAACTTCATTTTTATAATTGGTTTCTAAATGCTCATGTAACTAATATGTCGGTAGTTTTTAGTAGAATGATTTTTTTTTTTTAAATTATTATATGCATGTTAGAATCATTAAAAATATTAACGTCAATTTAAATTAATTAATTACATATATTATGTAAATTAAAAAATAAACTAAAAATAATTTTCATTTTTATTAAAACATTTAATTAGTTCCTATATGAGTAGTCTCAGCATCGTTATATAGCATTCATAAATACATATATTTATATCATATATATCTATTTATTAATTCATATATATTTACATAAATACTAAAATATTTTTTAAATTATGGTAGATATAATGTCAATTATAATAATCATTTAGCATAAATATTACTGTTGTTATAATATATTAGGTTTCTTTTAATATAACATGTTATTAATATTAAAATAATAAGGCTTATTACTTTTTTTATTTTAATACTTTGTTTAAAAATTAATTAATGCGTGCTATACATATATTCAGTGAATTTATAATTTTTCTATTGTTTCATTAGGCAATATTTTTACAGTCCTGATTATAGAACTACTAAATCTTTTCTGAAATACTATTACTCCAATGATATCCATCGAATTATTTGCACACAAACATACATAAGTTAAAATAATCGCTAAAGAGCGTATCATTACAAGTTTTAACTACATTTGTTTTATTCTACTCTATAACCTTAATGGAATTTATTTTTTCTAATTAATGTATTTTTTATATACATGTTTAACGGTTTTATATTACAAATATACGGATATACATATATCTAATGTACTTAAAAAAAAAAAAAAAAATTACAGTATAATTTTTTTCTTTTTCTACGATTCATATAAATTAATTCATTATGTACAAACTTTCATACGTATTTTCCTTTCGTATATTATTCATTATTATTTGTTTATACATCCTTAGATGCTTGTTTAACATGGTGAAAATTGTTATCATATGAATTAACATATAAGTACAGTTTACGTATATGTACACTTATTTACATATATGAAATTTTTTCTATCATTCTAAGATGAACTAATAACTTTTGTGTTTTTCCCTTATACATTTACTACTCATGCTTCTGTATTTGTTATATTCTTTTTTTTTTTTTGCTTCCTCCATGCTTACGATAAATGCTTTAATTAATATCTATATAAAGATCATTAATAGATGTAATCAAAGATACGTAAAAAATTTTGATGTAATATAAAATGGAATATATTTAAACGAATTTCTTTTCTGAAAAATTAATTTTAAGAGCTCACTTTTCATGTGACAAATATATTTTTTTTTATTGTCTTTCTTTATTAGCATCCGTATAAGATCTAAATGTTTCAATGAACATCATACAGTGTTATTATCCTCTGTTTTCATTTACCTGAATTTTATCGTGCTTTCCATTCTATTTTATGCACATAAACTTATTATAAATTGTTCACATACATAACGCATTAACAAAAGTTTTTAATGTTAGTAATGTCATGTAAATAAATTTCTAATATGCAAAAGTTTATATATATATATAGCACACGTTTTCCCATTTATAACGTTTCAATTTAAATTATCTAAAACATATAAGGAAAGATAGCACAAAAAAACATATATATGTGCATGTGTATAATATGCATAGATAAACGTTTAATCATGAATAGTGCTATCTCATTAACGCGCATAAATTTTGAACGCATTTGTGTTCTCAAATTGTTTCAGTTATTAACATAAGATTGTATTCCCATGATAAATGTTTTATTCTATTTATTTTGCTTTAAACGGATTAAATGAGAATTTGTGTCTTTGTAATAGTATTCTTCCTATTGGCTCCTTTATTCGCGTTGCATATAATTGGTACAACCTAATAATATTTTTTCATTTATATATATAGAGCTCAGATATAATAATGAATTGCTGTAAGAAATTCATATGATGAAATACACAAATAAAGCCATAAATAATACATATTATTTGTTTTATTATTTATTATTATTTTCATTTACCCCCTGTATACATAAGAAAATAGGATTACTTCAACCCTAATAATAATATAGTCAAATAATTTAACTTATTTTTTTAAGTTTAAAAATAAAGATGAGTTTTTTGAAATATAGGAATGAACATGTATCAGAATATGTAAATGGATACATTATGTTATGCAAGTCTACATATCTACCTTTGTACATGCATCTATACGCATACACATATATACATGTTCATGTGAATAAGTTCATATACGCATTTACATATATTCATGTTTACATGCAGATGTACATATACACATATATATATACAGGTACATCTGCACACTATATCAGTACAAAGGACACATCACAATTCTTTTATAATAATTATCCTCAATACATGTATACCTAATTCTCAAGAAAGTATATAAACACATGCTTATTGTGCATCTTTTAGACTTTTCATAAAAATTAAGACAAGAAATAATAAATTATCAAAATTACGTAAAGATTTTCACTTCCTTTCCTTTTCCCCTCTTTCTCATTAACATTTTATATGTATAAAGAGCTGCGGTTTCGAGAAAAACATCTTTGTAATCCAAATTTAACATATAAAAAGACGATAGAGAAAAATACCTTTAAATTTTCATTATGCTTATATATTTAGTATTATTCTTAAATAATTATAATTTTTTCTTTCTTCATTTTATTTTACTTGTTTTAATTTGTTTTGGCACTACATCATCATGCGCCTTTAAGACTTCCTATGGCTTCTCTCCATTTTCCCTTTTTTCATATTAACATTCGCTTAGGATGATAAGACTGTCCTAGTAAAGCAAAATATGTATTAAAAATAAGAAAGAGTAATGTATGTGACATTCGCATTGAGAGTTTTTACATCTACATAATGTTAATTCTAGCAATTATCATATTTTTTATTAAAATTGCTGCACTTATATTCCATTAATGCATAAGTATAAAATAAAGAGTAGTATAGTAAGCACATAAACTATAATTACATATATCAAAATATAGTTATAGAAAATCAAAGTTATGTTCTTAATTTAGCAATGTCTTCTATGTGGAAAAATGCAAATTCTCCACAACCTTATTTTTAAAAATTCTTACAATAAAAAATTTCATAAAAATTTAATAATTTTTCTTTGCATAATTTTAATTCACATGTATTAATTTAAAACGAAAAAAAAAAAATAAAGGAAAGTAGGAGAAAAGAGAGAACAAAAAAATTAAGTAAAGAACGTTTTTATTACAGACATATATAATTGAATACATTCAAAAAAAATAATATATATAAAATGGTCTATATATATATTTTAATTTTTAATAGTAACATAAAAAAATTAAAAGCTTGATAATATGAGGATTAAAAAAATATTTTTCTTTTTTCTTTTTAAGGTTAATTATTTACGTGAACGTCATTTTTAAAGCTGTATATACACAAAATATTTTATTATTTACATGAGTATTTATTGAGTAAAGAAGAATTCTAAGTTATGTTTTTAACATCATGCATATTATAAAAACACAAATAAATGAAAAACTAATAGTATTAAATAATAAGATTAAATACTTGTAAAATAAATCTTATTATTTTATGAAAGCTTTTTGTTACTATTTTTCTATTTACCATATATTTTTTCTGCTAAAAATAAATTTTATTCCTTATATTAAATAATTATTTTGTTAAATATCTCTCTTTTCTACCTTATAGTAATGTTCTTTCTTTAATTTAACTTTTTGTTTTCATTTTTTTTCATATAATATATTCATATCTTATTATTAATTTTTAACGGGTAATTCATAAATACAGGATATGAAAATTTTAATAAAATTCTTTTTGGAAAATATGGCATAATTAATATTATATATGCAAAAAAAAAAGAAAAAAAATATATATTCCGCTAACATAATAATTTTACATATTTATATATATTATTTACACAGAAGATAATGATTTAATAAAATACAGTAATAATAATATTATAAAAAAAGTAAATATAAATATTTTTTTATTAAAATTCTTGTCAGCAACATTGCACAATCTTCGTTTACAGTTATCTATATATATTCTATATTCTTTGCATGTATAATGCTTTTTTGCAAAGAAAAAAATATGCACGCGTAATTTCATTGTCTAGAGAATCCTATGTAATAGCATGTAAATGTGATAACTGAAACATGTATAAATATTATATTATAATTTTCATTTGAACCCATAAAGAACAAAATTTAATAAATTTAATCTAATAATGAGAACTACTACGATTACATTTTTATGTTAAATATATATATTACCTTTATTTAATTAATTTCTTGTTGAAGAAAAAAATAATTTTGAAGTAGAAAAATTAGAACTTAACTAAAAATATAATATTTTATAAGTAAGAATTATCTCAAAAATAAAATAAAATATTTTTTCTAGTTTTATCTAAAAAATGAGTGTTATAAATATAATTGGATTATTATCTCTATATAAAGTAAATTATGTGTGTTTTTAATAACATATTAACCCTTTATTAAATAAAAATGTATATATGGAAAATAAGATATATATATATATACTTGCAGAATATTGTATGCTTGTAGAAAAAACTTATACTCTTTTGTACTAATAATTCTAATATATCCTTTTACAAATATATATACATATTAAAATTTTACTATAATAATTAAAAAAAAAATGAATTTACATATATTATCTATTAATTTATTATTATATTTAATTTATCAATATAATATATTAATAATGTAAAAAATAAAAAAATATATATATTTTTAATTTATTTATAAATTTTAAATAAAATATATATTTAATTAGTTTGTACAGAATTTGGTTAACACCACCATTAAGTACATTTATAAATAATTTTAGGTTTTCATTTTAATAGTAATTATAAAGAAGCAATAAACTGGTAAATAAATGTAAATAATCTGTACTTAATAGCGATATTCTTTTATCGTATATCTCTAACTTTAAAATTATGACAAACAAAATAAACTAAAAGTGAATTTAATTTGCTTTTACAATAAAAATATTTTATAAGATATTTCTCACAAAACATATTTTATAGAATGAAATTTAAGTTTTTTAGTAAAAATACATATAAAAATCCACAAATCTAAATACATTCACCTTCTTTCACTAAATTCAAAACATTACATATGTATTACTAATTTAAAGTCAATAATAAATAATCCTAATAACATGAAAGAATGACTATTTTAGACTAGAAAAAAATATAAAGTAGAAATAAACAATTTTTATATAAAACATAAGTTAACACAAGAACTTAATAAAAATATATTAAATTTTATGTTATATATTAATTTTATTTCACACATATAGTTTTTCTATAAAAATATAATTAAATATAAAATATATATGTATATTATGACAAGGATATTTAGCTAAACGTGGAAGATATTTTATAATACTCATGAGAAAATATTAAAACGTTCAAATTCACTGAAAATCTAAGAACATAATCTATACTTGGGCATTAAGGAGTTCATGTGGGGTTAGGTGTATTTAAAATATTTAAGCAATTATGAATGTATTTAATAAGCTCATAACTAAAGATATCTCGTATGTTATCTTATATTTATAACTTAATTACAAGATGAAACATAGTTCTTTCTATGCATTATATTTCTTCCTAAACTTAATTTTTTCAAATTTTTTAACTTTTTTATGATAGTAAATAACTCCTGTTATAAGTGTGACACCTAATATAATGAAAGGTATGAAATATATTATAAAACCAAATAAATTGGACGATACATAGATTTCCTTTTTCCACTGACTGTCCTTCCATACTGACGCTTCGAAAAGCGGTTTTAACGTTTTCGACCAAGATTCCCCTAAAAGTATACTCAATTTTGGTCCTAACGTTCTCCAAAAACTTGGGGCGAAGGTATTCAATACCTCACGCAATCCACTTAAAAGTCCTGTACCACCAGAATAGTCTAATATTAGTGATAATAATAATAAGAAAAAGAGTAAGAAAGGTAGGAGTAATCGTAGTCCGTATTTTTTAACTACTATTCTCTTATATAATTTATCACTAATTGTCCTATTATTTTTAAGAAAATTCTCATAATCAAGTTCTTTGAATATTTTTTTTTCCAGACGGGAATATTTTTTTGTTTCAAAAATACAAGATTTACTTTTTTTATCTAGTTTATGACTTTCCTCATTTTTTAAAGAACATCCATTTGATTTACTATTTTTTGATATGTCTCTCTTCACATTATTACATATATTTGTTTTTTCGTTCTCTACATTATATGGTATCACTTCTCTTAATCCTAACATACATGAATTTATGTTTTTCCTATATTTTGTTAGTAATCGATAAATTCTTGTATCTAATTTTTTAACAGCTTTGTAATTTTCATCTAAATATTTTTTAAAGGTACACTAAAATAACAAAGAAAATATTAGTAATTTAAGGAACATAAATTTCTTGCCAAAAAAAAATTACGAATAAAAATAAAACAATAACAATCTGAATAATGTAAATATTCATAAATATTATTATAATACCAGTTCACTTGTGAAGTTTCCTATCCAAGATAAAAAAATAAACATCGCAAAATTAATTAAAAACAATAATTTCTTCCTTTCATCCATTATATAGATATTTAATATTGAAATATATTAAATAAAAAGTTAACAATAGTATAATATTTTTTTAATGATACAGGATAGTATAATTATTTATTAATTTAAATTTTCTTTATCCTTTCTTTTTTTTTCGCAAAAAATAAAACGTATGTAACTGTAATATATTGTACAATATAGACAAAGAAATAGAACATAAAAAAAACATTAAAATATTTTTATATTATATTTTCACTAAATGTAATTTTTTATCAAAATGAAAAATCTAAAATTATCCTTAATATTAAATAGACATAATTTAATGTAGTAGTGTAATTAAATTATTTTTGTTATTAATTTTCTTTAAACAATAAAATAAAAAAAAACTAAAGATTACCTATTTTTTCCAAGTACTCTTTATGTAGAATATAGAATCTATAGAATATAGATAATTGGTTGTTTTCTATATTCAAAGAATAATAAATAAGATTATGTTTTTTTTTTTTTATAATTTATAATTTTATAAATAATACATTTTGAAGAAGCAGGTTATTATTTTTAAATAATAATAATCATCATGACAACATAATAATAGTAAAAATAAATTAAGATATTAGTATTTTATTCAATTACTAATTATATATTAATAATAACACTTTCATTCTCTATTGGTTTATTATATATTTAAGAAATTGTATTTATATCATACTACCAAATCTATAAATAATATATATTTTGAAGATCAAATACATTTTTTTTTTTATATAAAAATATTAGAAAATTATAGTTTTTAATTTAGTTCATATAATTATTTATAAATTTAACGTTTGTAAATACTTCTAATAAACTACTTAATTTATTTTGTTAAATGTACATATTTAGATGAATTATTAATAAAAAATAATAAACAAAAAAAAAAAAAAAGTATTTCTAGTATTAAATATATCATTATCATAACAAGCCTAGTTCATTAATTATTTACGTATGTATTAAAAAATAAAAATTCCTATACTTTTTTATTATCCGTTTATTATATCAAAGTTATTCAAATAATTTTTATAAAACGGAATTTAATGAACAATAATATAATTCTAATTATATGATATTAAATATACTTATGCTTTCATTTTATGGAAAAGTATTGTATTGCACAAGATTAATAATCTAAAATATACGGTTATTATGTAAATCAAATTTATATTAATAAATGTAGACTGTTATTCACATCTAAACATAATCAGTTCCCTTAATATATAACGATAATTTTTATTATTTATATTATATTAACCTAATATTCATAAATACTAAACATTTTTCTTAAAAAATTTTTTACAGTAAAATACGATATTATAACCTCGATAAAATAAATTATTAAATATGAAAACAAGAAATAAAAAAAAATACCTCAAAAAAATGCAAATGTATTAAAAATGATATTACAAATGTACGAAAAGCCTTAAAAAAAATATATAAAAACTCGATATGCACAAAAAATAAAACAATTAATTTTTACAGCTATATATTATTATTTTTACATATAATTACAACGATTTTCCAAAAAGAAATATAAGATGGTAAATATATTTATTTACATATATTAATAGTCATTTTATTTTTTTTTAAATATATTAGTATATCCTTATATATATATCTTTTCTCGATTTCTTCTTTATATTATTATTCCTAAATAATACGTTATGTTTCTGTATCCATTTGGATTTATTTAAAGCCAATAATTTTCATGTACTATTAGTAGAAAATGTTATTCATTTTTTTTTCCAGTTTTTTTTACATGCATATCTAGTTACATAAAAAATTATTTTTATAATAAGCCCAAGAAATAAAAACATTATGAACAACTATTAAGCAGTACTTATATACGTAGACTCTAATACATTTAATCTTACATTCAATTTACATGGAATAATATGGCTAAAAATTTTTTTTAGTATACTTTTGTTTAATTCAAAGAAAAATGATAATATTAAACATTATAATACTTGAAAAATAATAACATGAAAAAAATAAATATATATATGAGTTCATGTTTTGAACTTATATCTATAATTATGACTTTTATTTTTGTAAATATTTTAGGACATAATTTATTATAAGTTTTTTTCAAGAAATATATACTATTAGAAAAATCTAAGAAAATTTATTATATACTTAAATAACTTAAGTATAATTAATATTCCGAACAAATTTTTATAAGATTTTTATTTAGAACAATACATTATATAATATCGCTAATAAAGAATAAAATTATGTAAAAGCCAGTATTGTATAGATTATTATTTTACTCACTTATTATTATTGTTAATAGTGCGGGGATATATATATATATATATTTTAATTTTTTCTATACATATTCAAAAAGACTTACACGAAACTCCAAAAAATAATATATATTTCTTTTTTCATATAAGTACTAGAATTAATGTAAATAGATTTGTACCAAAAAATTAAACTGCATTTTATTTAAAAGTAGTACCATAATATAAATTAAAGGTATTTTTAATATGAATTTATAATTCTTTATCTAAGTTCAAAAATATTATTAAATCCTTAAATTCATGAATATGCATATATTGCACATTCATAAATTTAGGACTTTTTATTGTGTAAAAAAGAGGTTGGAAACATATTACTGATGAAATATTATAAATATATTTTTAAGAATTTTATTATATTTATATTAATGGACAAGAAAATAAGTAGATATGATATGTCATGTATGGAACTATCCTTATAATGAAATAAAACTAATGTAATAAAATTTGTGCATTAATTAGTGATCTTGTAACAAATTCCAAAAAACATGAGATACAATTTTTAAAAAAAATATGTAGTAATTTATACATGTATAAAATTAAAAACAAATGAAATTCTTAGTAACATAAAAATAATTATTAAAATATGTAACAGGAAATGTTCAGTTTTATAGATTATAAAAACAACGTTATTGTTTTATTCTAAAAGCTCCATCAATCATGCACACTAAAAGGTACAATGAATTAAGTTAAATTAGATATTAAAAATTTAACTAAAAGAAATATTAAAAATGTGAATTATATAATGAACGAGATTAATTACTGATATATTCTTAAATTGATAAAAAACATATATCTTTTAATTAAAAAATCATTTAACCATTTTCGATGATGGGTTGACGTGGGAAATATATCATTTTTTATTGGAATTAAAAGCTTTGTCTTATTCGAAAAATAAATACATATATTTTGTTTTATTTAATGACAACATTTTAACCGACTTACTAATGAATTTAGACAGAGATATGTTAAATTAAATTAATGGATAATTTATAATATCTAACAATTATTAAAACGAAAATTATTTCAATAAATGATCCATAAATATTCGATTAATTTTAATTCATCAGTTTATTCCTTTAATAATACAAACAAACAAGTAAAATATATATCTTATTCATTTAACTACTTTTACTAACATATATATTTTAGTAATTTTTATAAAATTGTGTTACTGTATCATTAATAAAAATAGTAAAATTATATATTTTTTTAATTTTTTATTTTATTGAAACGATTAAGTATCTCCAAGTTAGTAAGAACATATAAGTAGCCAATAATTATAAAGTTATGTTTTTTTATGATATAAATTAATTTCACATTTATACAAAAATAAAGAAAAATAAAAGTCACTTATAATTATTCTTTCAATAAATATGTTTTATTCCATTTTTCTAATGAAATCCATTTTATATAATAAATATTAATCATTCTTCTTAATAATATATACATATATATATATATGTATAAAAGTATCAAACTACATAAAATCCCTTTCATCATATACAAATGAACACATATTTTTCTATTTAAAATCTACAATGTATTTTCATAAAAACTTGAACAAATAATAATTTCAGAATAGCATGAGATGAAAAATAATAAGAAGAATTACTTTGCACGAATATAAAATATCCCAATTCAAAATAATTATATGAATTGTGGCATCATTTATTAATTTTAATGAACAAACATATTTTTATATAAATGAATTTTAATATACAATTGTTTATATTGAGTTAAATTAATAATTTAAAATACCTGTTTGAAAACATTAAAAAATTCAAATACACAAGAACATAAAAAATATAACTATTTATATTTTTATATCGAAGAAATCAGATATACACACCTATTTATAATACGTTTGATATTATATTCATGTTTATTAAGTAAATAACTAATAATATCATAGTTTTTCATATTAAAAGCTTCTCTAGATAAAGATATATATACCCTATTATTCATTTTACTCAGACATTAACTTAATTTTTTCATATTTTTCATTATTTCTTAAAATCTTATAAATTGCTATTATAAGTATAACAGATAATATAACGATAAAAATGCTATAAAGTATAGCATAAGGATGCATTTTTAAAAATTCTTTCAACTTACATGTAATATCATAAAAAAAATTACCTAATGGATTCACTTTAATTGTTTCCCATTCAACTTTCAAAAATGTTAATCCTGGTGATATTGGTATTCCTATTCCCAGGAATAAAAAAATAAAAAATAGAGTAAAACCAAAACCGTAATTCCTAAATTTTATTTTCTTTAAATCTATATCACAAATTCTCCTCTTTTTTTCAACAAAATCATCAAAATCTTTTTTTTTTATCCATTTTTTTTGAAAATGAAAATGTTTTCCATCAAACATTCCATTATTATAATCTATAATTTCCGTGTAGTATTGCTGCTTATTTAGTAAATTTCCGTTTGACTGTTTGTTTTTACCTTTGGTCAATTTTTCATTATTATATATATTTATTTTCTTGCATTTCATACTATTTGATATATCTTCTGTTAAACCTACTGTGTTTGAATCCTGATCCTTTTTATATTTGGCTAGTAGTCGATAATGTATTGCTTCTGATATACTATCGAGATTCCATTTCACATTCAAAGATTTGTTAAGCATTATCTAAAAAAAAAGAGAAGTGTAAATACTTACCTCATATTAGAATACAGAATGTAATGATAAAAAACATCATTAATTAATATATAAAACTAAGAATATAAATAATAAAATTGTCTTTAAATGGAATAATCATAGTACATCACTGCTAAAATGATATATCGAAGCTAAAATTATAAACGCAGAAAATTTAATGCATAATTTTAGTTTAATTATTTGCTCCATGTTATAGACCATTAATATTGTGATATGTTCAGATAGAAATAAAATAATATTATTATAATATAATTCAAATTAACAAAAATACTAAATTTGTTTAAAATATTTATTTTTATTATTGCTTCTTAAACACTTAATATAATGCAAAAAACTAAGTGGAGCTTTACATCTACAAAAAAATTTAAAACTTTATATGTATATTACAATATTTTTAACTTAATATTTTCAAAAAAAAAGCAAATTTCATTTAAAAAAAAAATATAATATATTCATAAATATTCAAAATATATAATTTTATTAATTAAAGTAATGCACTGATAAAATAATTTTTTTTATTAAACTTTTTCATAATAATATAAAAATGAAAAAAAATGTTTTTTAAATATTTAGAAATATTGAGCTTATATAGAATACATAGAAGGTATATAATATATATATTACATTTCCCTACATGTTGCAAAAATAATTACTAATTTTACGGATTTTACAATATTAATAACCCTAATTTTATTAACATTATATTTTAAAAGAAAATTTGATTATTCTTAAAAATATTATTCATATAAATAAAAAAATTGTTTTAATAATATATAAAAAAAAACATTATATATTACGTCAATTATAACGCATAATTTTGTTTCATCTGAAGCACATATAGTACTTTATACGCTATAATATAATTAAATAGGTATAATTAATTTTATACTACATAATCCATTAAAAAATGTATAGTTTAGTGGAAAATAAAGACTAATTTTTTATTTTTGCTAAAAAATTTTTCATAACAACTTTTCTTGATTATTTTTAACTTATATCAATACATTTAAATGAAATGCTTCTAAATTCTTAATTTTTTTTTTTTGACTAAATATATATACTTAAAAGAACTATAATAAAAAAAAAATAATAATTATTACATAATATACGTTAATACGTGCATAATTTAGTTTTAGTAATGTATTTGCTTAATTCTTTCTTTAATATAAATATATATCGCATTCGTTATGAATTTATTTTATGGTATATATTAAATTAATATTTATAAAATTAAATTAAATCAACAACTACATAACTTCTTTAATAATATAATAAATATAGGTATCATTTAATTTATTTCTGACATATTTAATTACTTAGAATTAATAACCTTCTACATATATTATTACTAAAAATTAAAGTTATACAAATATATCATAAAATTTCTTATCAGTATTTTGATACACTAAATAAAACTGTCTTTAGAAATATACATATATAATAAAGAATAAAATATAATTACGTGAATTATTATAACTTTTAATACTAACAAAAAAGTTTATATATATTAAAGTAAAATTATTAAAATAACAATTTTAGCACTTGATGTAACATTAAGAAAAATACCACTAAAACATTACTCAAATCGAATAACGTACAATATAACATACTATTGTCAAGAAGAAAGAAATTTTAATATATAAAATATTAAATATTAAACAATAATACACAGAAAATTTTTTTATATATAGATACTTTTTATTAAAGTGTTATAGAGTTTAGAATAAATTATTTATCGCTTATTCATAAGCAAATATATAACTCTTAAAATTAGTTGTAAAATTATAACACGCCTTAAACTAAAATAGCTGAAATCAATGTTATATTTTACGAAATATATCTTCACAACAAGTTATATGCATATACGAATATTTTTATACATCGCCCTTACTTACGCTAAGTAACTGGGAATAATTATAAAAATGTAACCTATTAAATATATTATTTTAATAATATAATAGTACATTTATAATAATTTTCCTAAAAAAAATATTTAAAAAAAAAAAGTTTTAGTTCTATAATATATCTATTTAATATTTTACAACAATTTATATATTTTGTTTGTTTTATAATTATAGTAATATAGTTTTATTATACAAATTTATATTTAACTTAATTTTTTTTATAGTTATTCATATTATAAACTTTTTGATTAAATCATTTTTCTTGATATATTTGTCATTTTTTATTACTTATACATTGTTAATATACTAATGCTATTTTATATATTTGCTATGATCATGTATATTTTAAACTTTAATAATAAGGTATTATATTCAAAAATAATAGCACTATTGTTATTTTACGCACTCAAATATATAGAAAAATAGTTTCATTAATCTGTACAAGAGATTCTACTCTATTATGTAAGCTAACATATATTTCATTCTTGAAAATCTTATAACTAGGTTTTTAATATTTAAACATAATATTTATAAATACATCCTTTAGTTATATAGTATATATATTACTAATGTATATTTATATTTTAACCATACATTATATATTTTTAGTAGAAAATATAAATACATATATGTATGATATAAAGGTATATTTACAACACAACAGCCTTAAACGTTTTGATTTAATGTGAGCTATCTTAATTTTTAACAGATCATCTTTATATTTCATATAAGCAAAATATCTTGATAAATTTTAGCAAATTATGTGCATTAGTTAATTATCTAACATGATAATAAGAATAAACTTTTTTATCAATAAAAATATCCCAATTTTATTCGTCTACGATGACCAATAAAATATTTTTGTGTTCATTGTTTTATTTCTACATAAAAAGTTTTTACAGTATGAAAATAAAGAGAATATATTCTATATATAAAATTTATTAATAAAAATATACATAATAAAAATTAATATAAATTTAATATTTTTGATATCCAAGCTTTTTTTATGGTCGCTTAGTGCAAATGAAGCACTTAATTTTTCATATATGTATAAAAATTTTTTTTATATACTCTAATTTATCTTTATAAAATACTTCTAAAATTAAACTTTATATTTTATATTGTATAATTTACGATATATATAATTACTTTTTTGTATATTTTATATTTTACTTTTGGTATATTATATACGATCTCTTTTATAGTATGGGCTTTTCTTATGTTATAATAATAATTAACACCTTACTAACCTATTCAATATATTCGTCATATTATTCATTTTACTACTTTAAATAATGACTTTTATAAAACTATTATATATAAGAAAATATTTATCTTTAATAAACGCATTAACTGAAAATCTTTTATTTCTTTCTTAATTGTATAATGGGATATTGGTAAATTAGGATGCAATAAGCATAAAAATTTTTAATTTAGCGTCCTCCAATTATTTTCTTATTTAAAATTTTATATATATTTCAATTAATATTCTTCTTTATAGAGATAATTTATCAACCAGTTATGTTCTGCAGTACATTCAAATAATATACAGTAAAGTACTATTTTCATTACTATTTTTAAATGTTTTAAATTCTTTATATTATATATATTTTTTTTTTTAATAGAAATATCTACGTAAAAACAATTTTTATAAAATTAATATTCGTAGTAATGACTCATTTAATGTAGCCTTTGTCTTTAGTAAATTAATTTCACGCAGGGTGATAGGCTATATTTACTTTTCTTCTCCTTAAATTTGATAATGCACGTGTAGATATGTATTCTGTTAATTCCTGTTTATGACTATCATCTAGACTACGTCTAATTAATTTTTTCCCTATTAATTTTGTATTTATCCAGGATACAATCGGAGTAAACTATTTTACAAACGATGCGTACAAGAAGTTTATGTTAGAATTATTAAATAAATATTTATTATTTTTTTCTTTATTAAAGATAAATATATATTAGTAAATTAGAATACTTATATTTATATTCTTTATTTCTATTTACCTTATATAAAATAAAGCTAATAAATAAAATTCCTGCAAGAGGAAAAGCAACCAACATTAAAATTTGAGATATACTATAAGTAGATTGACCAGTTGTAGGTGTCGTTCCACCAGGAAAATGATCATCTATTCTTTTCAAATCGCTAGATTCTGAATGATATTCTTTTATTTCATACTTTAAAGTAGTTAGCTTTTTGCTAAAACATTCAGGAACATGTTTCATAAGTACTGTACAGTAATCCTTAGAACTGGATGAATTACAGATTTCATACAGTTCATTGTACGCATTGGTAGCTTTATCAAGGTATTCTTTAGATGCACTATCACACAAATTACTATGAAAATTAAGAGTTCCCTCAATAGTATCGTGATATTTACAATATTCATACACAATCTTCATTTTATTAAACTCCTCCTTACTAATACTTCCAAAAAAATCACACTTGCACTTATCCCTTCCAGCAATTTTTTTTGAACAAGTATCAAATATTTTAATAATACCTGAAAACGAACCTTCATTTGATAATGTATTAAATAATTTATTACCTATCCAGTAGTACAAACTATGACATTGTTCATTACACTTATTATCATTATTAGAAAAAGATATGAAACATAAAGCATGTAGAATCTTATCTTCAACACTCTTAATATCATTGTAACTATTTAATTGAGATTTTATTAGTTTAATTTTATTTTCTTCACTGTAACAATGATTCTCCCCTGATGATTCAAAACCTCTATAGTTACTCGATGATAATATATCTAAAATACTTTTCTTAGCATTAAAATAAAAAAAAAAAATTACAAATAATGGGAAAATATTATTACTCAGAATAATTTTATTAATATATTTATTTAAAAAAACAAATATTATTCAATGAATATTAAATATAATGTATTATTAAAAAATATATAAACCTCTAGCATAGATGTCATTTTTAAAGATGGGTTAATTCCTGGCATATTACAAATAAAAGAAAAAACATTTTTTTAAAATAATTTTTTATATATATATCATATTAGAAATTAGTATTTTTTTTATGTTATATTAAATATTTAAAAAAGTATATAGTAATTATATTCTTATATTTTTTTTTCAATTTTTTTTTGAGATATAAAATACAATAATATAATTATTTTCATGTAAAAGTAACATTTATAAATATGATATAGTATTTATAAGATATATACAACAAAAGAATAAATAAAAATAACGATATTTTAAAATTTTCTAACTTACTTAAATGTTACACGACTTAATTACATATAGCAAGTAGGATAACGTTTATTTTAATATACATACTCAGAAATTATTTCATATATACATTTATATAATTTTTTTTATAAGAATTTTTGGGTATGTATTAATGACTAAATAATTTTTTTACATATATTATTATAAGAAATTCTTCTCTGAAATATGTAATTATATATTTATAATTAATCTGACAAAATACTTTGTCTGTTCAATTACTTATAATTTCGTTGAAAATATTAAAATTAAGAAATTATTAATAATATATAAATTCATGCTATATTTGTCTTTAAATATATTTAATGAAATATTTACATAATATGTAATATTAAATTTTGGAATGATTATGTGTAAAAAAATAATTTAAAAATATCTATTTTACATTTAATATATAGAACTATTTCCTTGATATATATATTTATCTTTTATATCTCTCTACTTTATACTTATAAATATTATGCTTTTATAATCTTCAAAGTTCTTAAAATACATTTTATGAAACTTTAATTAATAACATTAATATATATAGCAACAACTTATTAGGTCCATTAAAAGTTAATTCTTAATATTTTTATAGAGATAAACTAAATCCTAAAAAAAAGAAACCTTAATAATTTTTAATTTAATAAAAATGATATACTCCTAAAATTAATTTATTTAAATTATTATTATAATTACATAATTATTGAGAATGTAGTGCACTATCTTATTTAAAATTTTTATAAAATTAAGGATAAAAATATTTAAATAAAATATAATTAAAATAAATTTAGTATAATTGATATTTTTCAGAATTATACATAAAACTAATAATTTATTTGACTATATTATAATTATAGTGAACATTACTAACTTATTACTAACTCTTATTATAAGGGGTTTGTCACCACTATTTTACAATATTAATTTTATGGAGTTATTATAATAAATTAACAAATAAAACTCTATCATATATATTAGTATAAGAAGAAAGCAAACCACTATTAGCTACAATTATCACATGTATTAAATTAAATATATTATTATTTATTTTAATTAATATATCCTTTTTTATTAATTTTAGTATTTATAATTCTATTCTGCATGTATATTTTACAGTACGTAAAGAAAATTTTAGTACTTCACATTAATATAATTTGTTATACTTAATGTTAATACTTGTTAATGTAAATATGAATTCCATTTTATTTTTATGTAACTAAATGATTTCTCTCTTAATATATACGATTACATTTTATACATTACTTCTAACAGTATTAAATAAGTTCTTTCATTACATTTTCCTAATGCAATTTTTTTTAGGTCTTTCATAATTCTTAATCTATAATTATATATAACTGTACACTATGGTTACACATATAAATATTCGTAAAAACGATAGCTCGTAAAATTCTTTTTTTCTTTTTAAAAATGAATGATTTTTTCCTAGTTAAATTATGGAAATAATTATATGAATAATAATAAAAATAACTTAGTAGTATATATTGTACCTGTAAAAAATTTTGTTCACTGAAAATTCATTAAATAGAAGTTTTATTTTGTTAAATGATCCTTTTTATTTTTTCTATTTCATTTTTATTATTATACTATACTTAAACTCCCATTATTATTTGAGGTTGTGCAATAGTAAATATAAGCTTACCTTTATAAATAAATTTTTTATTCTTATTTTATTTTTTTCACTATATATTATATAGTTATGTGCATCTTTTGTAAAAAGAATGTAAATTTTTGTGGGCATAATAAGAATCAGGATAAATACCGAATTCTATTTATTATCTCTAAAAAAATTACGGTTTCGTATATATATAATAAAACGGATAGAAAAAAATTTTCTAACATTTTAAGCGGTACTAATATTGATCAAGTTGTTAAGCAAGCATCAGAATCTGAACCTCAAGAATTTCCGTCAAAGGAATCTTCAGGTACGCAAAGTAACACTGAAGAAATTCAAAATATTCTAACTGAACAAAATGTATTTTTAGAAACGCCACTGCAACTTCAATCTAAGGGTACATTGCCACCAGATCTTAATGCACCGCAAGACCAGAACCTCAAGGGTCACTATCACATCATTCCCCTGAATCTCCTCAGTTGTCTCCTGAAGTATCAGCCTCTGCCTCAGGTTTTTCAAATTATAATGAGCCAATTAAAACTATATGTACCATTAATGCTACTTATTCTTCTATTTTTTAAATAACTGCTATATATAACATATACATTTAAAATACAATTACAGATTCAAAAGACCATACAATTAATTCATATATTTCTCCTATTCTAATAAGCTTCCTATGTGTTATTGTATTTTCCCTTATTACTAAAGTAAAATAGAACATAACAATTAGAAATATGGTAATGATTTGTTTACTGTTATAATTTACTTTATAAATATCTATTTTTTATATTATAGTACTCTTTAATAAAATTGTTCAAACAAAAAAAGAAAATAATAAGAAGGCAGGTGAAATTTCTGAAATTACTAGTACCTTCATTTTCTAACAATAAAAGTAAACGTTTTACAGATAATCATTTAGAAAACACTATATATAATGATGAATAAATCATAAAAAAAATTAAAATAAATGAACTTACAAAAAATGTATACTTATCAAAACGAAAAAAAGACAGATCCAAAACCATAATAGAAGTACATATGGAAGTACTTGAAGAATGCAGAAATGAAGATTGGGAAAACAACAAAGAAGCATTTTTAAAAATTTGTCTAGATGAGTTCACAAAAAAGGATTATAGAACATATCCTAATTTAACATATAATGATCTAATAACAGAAAATATTAAAAGTAGCAATGATACTGAAAAACAAAATATTCTATCGAATAAATGGGTAGAAAGACATTGATATCTTTCTGAAAAATTGAAAAAAGAAGACTGGTATAATAATTTGAGAAATGGATGGAAAAAAGAAATAGCTTATATTCAAGAAATGGAAGAATTAAAAATAAAAGCTCCTATTGAAAATCACAAAGTTCCATTCATAGAAATAGAAAAAGATCTATGGAAACACTGGATATCGAAAAAGAGTATTATTATAGAACAATATTTGGAACAGGAATGGATTAAGGAATTGGATATGGATTTGAACATTATGTCAAATGAATGCATAAAGGAAGATACAAAAAATTACGTAACACTAATAAATAGAGAAGAATTGCAGCACAAAGAAAATTATGAAAAATTATGTAAATATATAAAAAAAAAATTATTAACAAAACTCTGTATTCTAGTACTTATGACAATATTAGAAGAATATAAAAAAGAGGTGAATTTTGATAATAGGGAATCATTTTTGGATATATCCATAAATGAATGGAAGACAAAAAAATATTCAGGTAACAAACAAGAAATTACAGAAAATACAATTGAATATATCAATAGTGATATAGAAAATAAAAGAAATAATGAATTCCATACTCATATAGGGAATGACAGTTTCGAAAATGAGATGAAAGATAGGATAGTAGAAGATGACTTATATGCAAGTTCTATAGTTAATAATGGGACAGTCGAAAAATCCATTGATATAGCAGAAAAACACATTTCATAAATTGATAGTAATACAACCAAAATATAGTTTGATTATATTCATGATAAGGTGCAGCTAAAAAAAATGTTTATTTGAATTTTTTAATGCATGTAAGAAATAGAGAAGAGGAATATAAAGTAGCAAGTAATAAAGAATAAAAAGGTAAGAATGAAATATGAAGTTTGAAACATCGATACTTAAAATATATTACTATTACATATGCAATTTTTTCTTTCTAAAAAAATATCCATTAGAATATTATGTTAATACTCTATTCAATAAAATTTGTAAGATGATATTATATATATCAAAAAAAAAAAAAAAAAAAATTAATATTAACATTTTCCAAAATATTAAACATATAAAAAACTAATATTTTGAATAATAAAAAAGAGCAAAATAAATAAATTTTAATACTATTTTTGAATTAATATAATATTGTCACATAAATTTATATAATTATATTTTATTCCATTAAAAATTACTGTACAATATTTTTCACTTTTTAAAAGATAATTATTATGTAATCTACAAGTATTCGCATTATTTGGCAATTAATACTTTAACTGATATAGTAAATTTGTTCATTGAAAAAAAAAGATTCTAAAATATATGAAAAGGTAATTATATTCCACATATAATTTATCTTATACAAAAGTAAACTATATATTCTATAAAAAACTGTTAATCTCTATGCCCTAATAAATGTTCACATATTAATAGTTCTTATATATTATAAATTTATAATACTTTAACTGTTATATATATAATAATTTTTTTCTTGAGTTATTTATATATACGCAAAATGAAAAAATCATATATAAAAATTCATTCTCTTAATAAAGAATTTAATTTTTTTTCTCAACAATATTGTGACATTAATAAAAAATGTTCATACATATTTATGTTAGTTAATATTATTAAAGTATTTATTTTTTTGTTTATATAAGTTTTATTAAAATAAATTTTAAATATCAATGAAATTATTAAAATGACAAAAATGTGATAGTAATGAAATTATTCAGGATACATAATTTTTTATATTAACCTTATTATTCACTTTTAAAAAAAGATATAAACCAATAATTAAAAATGATTCTTATGCTTTTATTGTTCTTTTTTTTTATACATTATAATTTATAAATATTTTTATAATATCAAAGATATAAAATATAATTATAAAAAAGTGTATGATTTAAGCAGCACTAAATTGATAAGTTTCAACACTTTTTTAAAATGAAGTACAAATGAAACAGAATAAAATTATTTCATATTAATTTCAAAAAATATCATATATTTTTATTTTTTCCCTTTCAATTAGATATCTATTTTTATTATATTAATAAAAAAATTTAGACACTACCTTTTTGAGTTTTGAAATGTGTTTATAAATTTTGACTTTCAATAATTCTTCTTTTTCTCTTTTTTGTAATTACAGAATAATACTTTTCTTTAATATATAGTTAATAATATTTTTTCTTCTTATATTTTTTTTTATTATTGTATAAATTATATATATATTTATTTATTTATAACATAAACCAATAGTAGATCTATTTGTTAAAATATTTAATCCATTTTGATACATAATAATTTTTTACTTTTATCATATTTCATAAAAAATATGTAAATTATAAATTTTTTTTTACTAGTTTGTATTGAGTAAAAGCTATAATAACAGAATTCTGCTTATTTTTTAAACATTATAATTAATGCAGTAATAATATTAATAAAAAAAATAAGAAAAATATGTTTCTGAATGAATTATATGCGTGACGTTCAAATAACACAATCCTAACCGAAATATAAATACTTATTTGTAATATAATATCCTCATATTACATAAAACATATATATTATAGTATATCAATAATATGTTGTTAAGAAAACCATTGTTTTTACTTATTAATAATATTAACATTATCCCTATTTCAAAAAATATTTAATAAATTTAAATGAACTTAAATATTCTTATTTTATATTACAAATAATGAATATATAGTTTTAAAGTACATTATTTTAATATATATAAGTCTCCTTTCAAAAAATACTTTTATGTTTTATAATGTAATATATATATCACTTATATATTTCATTAATATTGTATATAAATTACAAGAATATTAATACGTATGTTTTCTTATATTTCTTATATTTGATATGTTAACTTAATAAGTTATTTAATTTAACTATAATCATATAAACATATTGCAAGTACATTAAAAATATATTAAATATTATAAAAAAATATTAACATACATGGACTTACGAACATAGTTATGATTTAATATAAAAGTCGAATAACAAAACCGTAATGTTTTGAAATATATAAGGCGCCTTGATAAATATTATACTTTATTAAGTTAAACGCTGATGTAAAAATTAAAAAAACAAATTTTAAAATTATAAATAAAAAAAATAATATAAGAGCAAAAGAATATCCACTACAAAATAATGTTAACTAATATTTATTTTAACAATTATAAAACTTACTGTACTATTTAAAATTCTACATAGCTTATGAAGAAAAAGACAAATCATTACATATATGAAATAATAACAAAAAAATATTTTTCTTTTATTTCATTTTTTAGTTTTTTTTTAAATATATTTGATTATATGTTAAATAGATTAATTCAATTAAGATATAACTTATAATTTATATATCATACTAAACGTATATAATCGTAAGATAATTGAGAACAATAAAATATATATAAAAAAAAAATAATAATAATAATTTAATATTATTTTCTAAATACATTGAATTAAATGTTATAATATGCTAGAACTCATATGAAATATAATATCATAAATAAAATAGAAGTGACACATACATAATTGAAAAATATTATGATATTAACCTTCGCAAATGTTTTATTATATATTGAAATATAAACACATACCATAAACAACATTACTAATAAGTTGTATTCTCTATAGATTATTATGATAAATATTGATTGACATATTAATCTATATTTTTGTTATGCTACATGTACAAATGTTTTCAATAATAAATTTTACTAAAGCAATTAAGATAAATATTATATTATTTTGCTTTTTATTTTTAATATATAATAATCATTATTCTATAGTATAAACATATTTACTACTTCTGCATACATTTATATATCGAATATAAATATATATATTATCCCATTATGATGGTTCTAAAGAAGAAAGTAAAACTTTAACTTCTGTATATAATACAATGAAGAGAGTTAGCAGATTATTTTAAAATTATACGATATATTGCATTCATAGAATATTATATTTATAATTAAAATAAATTTTTTGAGGATGTATATTTTTCATTTAACAAATAAATGCCTATTTTCATATACTATACTTCTTTTTAGATAAATGTCTTCTTTTATTTAGTTAAATTTAAATTTTACTAATATTCATGAAGTTCAGTTTATTGACTAATATATATATTATTAAAACCTCTTACAAATATTAATTTAAATAATATGAAAGGTATTAACTTAACAATAAAAAAAATAATAATAAAATAAATGAGAAAATACTATATCTTATAAATAGTTAATATTTATCTATTTATAATATTTTAAAAGGCAAAAAAGGATTTCTGAAAAAATATTCAATTATAATAGGAAATTTATTTGAGAATATACTAAAATTAATTTATTTTTTTGTATAATATATCATTACAATTATATAAGTCTGATATGAATAAAAAAATAGGAAAGCGAATTTTTCTCTATATTTTTTTTTATTTACAATAAGATAACCCTGTTTTTACAATTATTATTTTATCAATTAAAAGCGTTTATCTTATATTTTACTAACTATTCTACTTATTGTAATGTTAACAAAAAGTAAAGAGGAAATTTTTCCTAAGTAATTTTTGTTTATAAAATCTATATATGAAAAAAAGGAAAATACTACATATTAACATATTATATATATTTTTTCATTTATATAAATATTAAAATGATACTAATTTAATTATTGTTTCTTAATTCACGTATACCTATATACAATGACAAATCACACTACAGAAGAAAACGTAAAATTTATTTTTGTTTTTTAATTATTATATATATTATTTTATCCAAGGTTTTGTTGTTCTAGAAATGATGGATAAATCTATTTAATGAAAAATTTGTTTTTTGCATTTATACATTATTATTTTATATTTTTTATTTTTAGAATACCGTGGCATTATATGTTAAATATAAAAGTGAATTTGAAACAGCTATCCAAGATATTAAGAATGAAAAAAGGAATGGAGAAAATCCTGGAATAAAATGTATGACAATTGCGCCTGATAATGATGATTTAGTTGATGCATGTCAAGCTATTGGTAGATATTTAATTGAAATAAAGGATCTCTATAAACATGATAGCGTCAAACGTTGTAAATACTTAAATTATAGGATAAATTCAGATAAGAAATACAATAATTCAAGGTGGTTTCAGAAATATAATGAATTTTCGTCCCAAACAGAAAATATATGCATAGAGGAAATTAAAATTATTCGGCAAGATGTTTTAGATAAACTTAAAGGATTATACAGATATTATGAGTATTTTAATGAATATAAAGGTAAAGACAAGGATACTAGTGGTAATATTTGTAATAATATTAAAAATCTTTATAGCTCTTATAAGAATAATTACGAAGAATGTCAAAAAAAAGTAATGACGCTTTTTGTGAGGAGTTAATCAATTTTAAGAATGCATATGATGATAAAATGAATAAATTCACTCCATGCGAAGGTTTACCACAAACATTACCACCTAAAGAAGTAGATTACTTATTTGTTCCCATTTTGACAACAACTATCGTATTACTGATGTCTTTCGCTATATTTTTTTTATATAAGGTTAATAAGAATTATACTTAAAATTAATAATAATTTATCACATATAGAATAATTTATTTTCACAAAAATTATAAGCATATAAAAATTATATTTTTAAATAAATATACATATATTTTGATGTAGTTTACTCCACTGAAATCTTGGATATATAATCGTTTACGAAAAAAAAAAATTATTGAACATTACAAATTTCAAGAAGAATCGAGAGAATACTTACAAAACTTTCATGAAGAAGTAAATAGAAATTATGAAGGAAGTTTTCATAATATATCCTATCAACCTCAAGGAGACACTTGATGTAAAATTAACCGCTTATATTATTTTCAATAGAGAATATAATACTTAGTGATATTTGTGTTACACTTATGTACAAATTTATTAAAAAGCAATGTAAACAATAAATAAAGAAATGAATATATGTCTATAATATATATTCAAAAAATAAAATAAAATAAAATAAATACGATCCTATTTTTAAAATTAGTAGTAGAAAATTTCCTTTAAACAAGATTCTCCTTAGAATGAAATATAAATAATTTTAAAACTTAAGCATATAACACAAGATGATAAAGCAAAAGTGGATATACTTATATAACAGTATGAGGTAGTATCTATTTTCTTAGTATTACAGAAAAAAAACAACATTAGAAACAATACCAATAATAATATTATATAGATAAAAAATGTAAAATCTTGGAATAAAAACATTAATCAAAATATAAAGTATATATCTACTTTTGTTTTATAACTTTATTCAAAAATTTTATTATATGTCCACTTTCAATTTAATATTACTAAAAATGTTACACATTATGTAACAGTTTTAACGTTTTATTTCTATTGATATATATTATATGTGACATTGTTGACAGGGGATTTATGATTGTCGCTAAGGTAGATGAATTCTAATTTTAATTGAATTCAAATGGGAAAAATCCTAACCATTACTTTATAATTCATAAATATGTTCTGCTCTAGCATTATTCTTATAGTTTTTTATCTGCATTAATACCTTATTATATACATAACACACATATGATTAAAAAAATTGATATATGATAAATAATAAAAATAGTGTCACTTCATTATAAATTTTTTGATAAGGTAAATTTTAATAATAACAAATAGTATTTAAATGCCTATTTTTCGTTTTTATTTTCTCCATATAAAAAGAAAAATACAACAAATATTCCCATAAATATAAATGCAAGTAGCATGTTTATGTTTATAGAATCTGAGAAATAGAAATGTAATTCTTATTTTATTGAGGTTCCAGATAGAATGCATTTCTATATTATCTACACAATTTATTATCTATACATTCAAATAAGGATAATAATTTAGAAAAGGATGATTTCATTTCTCATTACATGAAATTTTTAGGCACCATGGTAATTTGTTAATTGTAAACTTCATGTACGCACTCATTTTTTTATTGTACATAGTTACATACGTCTTTGGATTTTACTATAAATATGAATTTTAGTTATTAACAATATATAATATATTTTGCACTATACTTAATATTGCGTTCAAAATAATAAAAAAAAATACATGTAATATTGATTTTATAGAAAATTATTCAAACATTGAAATATTCATTTAAAAAGGATAAATGAAATAATTTTAATGATAATGAGGTTCCAAATTTTATTTTTAATTATCATTTCTTTACAGTAAGCATAGATTTAGTAAAAACAAAGTTCGGAGAACATGATGCACAAATATAATTAGAATAAAAGCAAAATTTAGTTTGTTATAATTGTTAATTATTGTTATTATTTAAACAGTAATTATTTATTAAAATATATATTTACATACATTGTCAACCACATACTGTGACTCATAACAAAAATAAAATATAAAAGTAATAAAGTAATATTATCTTACAACTTCTTTTATTTACTATCTACTTAATATATTTTAACCAGAATTAATCTATAAAAATTATTTGCTTAGTTCTAAAAATTCGATATATACTTAATTTAATTTTTATAAAGAAATAATTTTAGTGCTTCAAAGATTGCTTTCATTTATGTATTAAAGATATAAGATTTAAACAAGAAAACATTAACAATTAGAAAAATGTTTTTATAATTCTAAATTTATTTCTTTTAACTTTTTTTTAAGTTTATATGAAAAAAAATATTGTATTTTCTTAAAACTATGAATTATATTTTTTTCTTTTTAAATAATAATTGATTGTATATTTAATAATATTTATAAACTTATAAAATAAAATAAGAATAAAAATGAAATTAAAATATAATCCATAAGTTCTTAACTAAGAATCCTATGTAAAAGGATATTACTTAATTATGTGTTTATAATTTTACTTTTATTTCATGTAAGAAAAACTAAAATTTTAATAAAAGGATTTTTACAGTTGATATAATTTATAACACATTTCACTTAAAACATATTATATATAATAAATATTAAGTTTTTTCTTAAGTAAAATAACATATATATATATATCAATACATCGAAATATATTTACTATGGTTCTTTTAATAAAATGCAAGATATACTTGTTAATTTTAAAATAATACACTTTCTTATTTACCTGAACAAATAATAATTTTAGATTACAATTCACAATATAGAAAGAAAAATATTTTATTACAAACATCAATTTCTAGAGTAATAAATAATTATCTGTTTTGTACTATAATACATAAACATTTGAGAATAAACCCATATTTTTTATAGAAATATATTTAAAAATATAAATAAATACTTTATGTAATAATATTTATTAAGATACAATAATAATATCTATTCAAATTCAAAAGCATTAAAATATTTAAATTCAAAAAGAGCAAAGAAAATATATATATGTTGTGCATTAAAAACACCAGTTATACACATATGCATTTATAATATTTTAGAAATTATATGTATTCTCATTAATCAAATCACAAAAAATATTACGCTAATTACTTTATATTAAAATTTTCATTATATAAACATATGAATTTTTTATTATTCCTTTTACTCCTTTATTAACTTAATTTTGTTATATTTTTCATTATTTCTTAAAATCTTGTAGAACCCTACTATAAGCATAATAGCTAACATAACCATAAGTACGCTAAATAATGCTATAATAAGATAGGAAAGTACGTTTTCTCCCCATGCTTCTACATTATCTTTCAATGTTTTCAATATTCCATTGTTTGTAATGCTTTCCCATGCCTCTTTCAAGGATGGTAAACTTGATAATATGGGTATTCCTATTCCCAGCAAGAGAAAAATTAAAAACATAGCAACTCCAATGCTATACTTTCTAAATCTTATTTTTCTTAATGATATATCACAAATTCTCCTGTTTCTTTCAAGAAAATTATCGTAATCTTTTTTTTTAATCCATTTTTTTTCAAAATGAAAATGTTTTCCATCAAACATTCCATTATTATAATCTATAACTTCGGTATAGTATTGTGCCTTATTTAATGGACTTTTATTAGATTTCTTGTTTTTATCTTTGTCCCCTTTTTCATTAATAGCTATATCCTTTTTTTTGCACTTTGTATTGTTTTGTATATTTTGTTTGAACTCTAAAATATTTGAATCCTTATCGTGCTTACATTTTGCAAGTAATCGAAATGTTTTTATATCTAATTTTCTTCCAAGTGTGTACTCTCCATCCATGGATTTATTAAACGTGTTCTAAAAATAAAAAATATATAAAGTATGTATTTGTTATTTAATGGATAAATAATTAATTATATGAAACATTACTAATAATAATAGAACACGTAAAATATGAATAATTTAAATACCCTTAAATGATAATATCATACCACATCATTTTTAAAATGACATATCCCAGTTAAAAGGATAAACGCAAAAATTTTAATAAATAAAATTGACTTAACTATTTGTTTCATTATAAATATATTTAATTCTCTAATATACTAAGGAAACAATTAATAATAATATAATATACTTCTAATTATAAGGGATGCTACATTTATTTTACAAATATTTTTTTGTTATTGATTTGTAAAAAATTAATAAAAATTATATAACTATAACACATGCTACAACATATACAGTAAAAAAATTTTAAATACATATTCTAAAATTTTAATCTTAATTTTATTTATAAAAAATTAACTCTCGTCAATATAAGATAATATAATTTTATTCATAATTATTCAAATACTATAGTTTTATTATTTAATGTAGTACACTAATTAAGTAATTTTTTTTATTAAATTTTTCCAAAAGAAAATAGCAAACAAAAATATAAATGATTTCAAAATATATCTAAATGTTATGTTTATATAGAATATATAACGTAGAGAATATAGATAATATAATGCTCTATATATGAATACTATAAGTACAATTTTTATGGATGCTATAATAATAATAATAAGAGTATAAGCATTTTATTTTAGAAGGATCTCTCATTTCTCTTAAAAAACATATATTATTTTAACAGTATATCAATGGTAATAATATAATGATAGAATTATATTTTGTTTTATAATAATAAAAACAGAAGCTTTAGATAATACCTCAACCCATACAATCCTTTATAGTATTAAATATATAAACTACAAACTCATATACGCAGAAACATATATTATAAATACAAATAAAAATTGATTTTTTAATATTCTACCATAATTTTTGAATATTATTTTTAATTATGTTTAATATATACCACTATTAATTAAAGAAAAATATTTATATTAAACTACTTAATTTTTTATATATTTTTTTTAATTAATTTTTGCTTACATAGAATATATATTAAATAGGAAGAAAAAAAATAAATAAAATAAACATTGTCAAAATAGTAGTATTTGTCTTTTCTGTGCATATATTTATTATATAAATGGACTAAAATAGTTTAATAAAATTTAGTAATATTAATTAATAAAAAAAATATATATATGTACTTATTAAAATTTTTATTATCTATATATTTATTTTCACCATACTATATTCCCATACATATTAGCCTAATTTTCTATAGGTCCTATGTATACTTTTACAAAGAAAAATATATACTTTGGTCAATATATTGACTAAAAAATACTTTTCAAAAAATATATAAATTGGATAATTAATATATATATTAATATTTTAATATTATTTTCATTTGAATCTATAAGAAATCTTATATAAATAGTAACATATAACCATATAAATTACTTGGGAAAATGTTACATGGAAATTCTTATAAATTAGTATTATTTAGGCAAAACTTTATTACAAAAATTGTGTCCTCATTTTGATATAATTTAATAATATTTATTAAAAGAATAAAAAAATATTATCTATTTATAAATCATTTATATAAAAATATATTTTTTTTCATTTTTATTTTGTTTATAAAATTTATATTATTAATATGAAAAAATTACTAATGGTTAATATAGACTATGTAAACATATGTACATCTATGAAATTATATTAATGTTCAAATTAATATATTTAAATACAAGCATATAAAATAAAATTCATATATAAATATTTATCTATGTGTGCTTATTTTACTGAAAAAAAGAATGCATTTATGTTTTTTACCCTTGGTAGAAATTTTTATTTTTATAGATATATAGTACATTCTTAGATGTTTACAATTATGGAAAAACAATAATAAAACGAAAACTATTTCAATGTACTATTTATTGATATATAATTACATTTAATTCAATAAGGTTGTCCATTAACGATGTAAAAAATAATGAAATATATACAGTTTATTTATTCATAAATTTTCAATACAAATTAAATTTAATTATTTTTTGAAAAATTGAATTAACTCCTAAATTATGAACAATAATAAAATAACAAATGGTTTTAGCAGTTCACTTAAATAAAAAAAATCACAAATTCAATGTTTTTAAGCAAATAATTGATAACCCATACACAATAAAGTTATTATTTTTTTATATATTTATTTTTTCCCTTTCAAACTAGGAACAAAAGTTAAACAATTAATAAAAGCACTATTAAAATATGTATTATTTATAACACATGTCTCATAAAACCTAATTTATAGAATAATTAATATGTATTTTTAAGTAAATATATATATATATTTCAATGCAACGAAATTCATGCACTTCATGTAGTTACTTACAAAATAAGTCCCGTTATTTTTTTATTTTAAAGTAGTGAAGCACATTTTTTGAATTATATCAACATATAATAATTTTAAATTAGAAAAAGTGAAAAAATAAAAAATACTTGTTCATATAGTTCAAATATAAAATAACATACGGCTTAAACGAAACAATAAAAATTTTACTATAATTAATTCTTTTTAAGACGCATATATATTTTTCTATGAAAGTATATATAAATACACAAATATATATTTTAAGTCATAATATGTAGTGAAATGAAATAATAATTTAAAATACATTTTGAAGAAAAATAATAGGTTCAAATTCAAAAAAATCTAAGAATATATTTTTCTATTGTTGTATATCAAAAATTCCTTGTTCATGTAGGTGCACTTAAATAAAAGTAATCAATTATAAGAATGTTTAATAGATATATAACTAAATATAGAAATGTTATTACTTCATATTAATCATTTCCTTATAGAAACATTCGTATTTCTTATTGTTCATTTTACCTTTTTTTGAACTTAATTTTTTCATATTTTTTAACTTTTTTATGGTAGTAAAAAACCCTTAATATACATGTAACACCTATTATAAAGAGGGGTATAAAATATATCAGAAAACCAAAGAAGCCTGTTATATAATAATGCTTACTTACTTTATCCCCCACATTACTTAATTCTTTAACAGATTTGAAGAATGAACTAAAAGGGGAATTTATCAACCAGTTATGCAGAGGTTTCAACATTTCTTGTACTGCTTTCACACTTCCTTTAGCTTCGTACCCCAAAGATACAGAGATAATATTCAAAACCTTAAACAAACCATTTATAAGTCCATAACCCACGAATAAATCTAGTAAAAGTAATATGGATAACAACAAAACAAAAAATATAGGTAAACCTAATCGAAATCCGTACTTTTTACGTATTATTTTGTGGTAAATCCTATTACTAATCCCCCTGTTGTTTTTAAGAAAGTTAGCATAATCAAGTTCCTTGAATATCTTTTTTTCGAAACGTGAATATTGTTTTGTTTCAAATATACGAGAATTATTTTTCTTATCTTTTTTGTGCCTTTCTATATTCCTTGATAAACTTCTATTTGATTGTCTATTTAATTGTGCAAATATGTTTTCATTATTAGATATATCTTTTCTTTCTTTCATATCATTATTTGGTATCCCTTCTTTTAACCCCATAGTACACGAATCCTTATTATGTTTACATTTTGCTAATAATCGATAATTCTTTTTATTTAATTTTTTGTCATTTTTATAATTTTCACCCAAAGATTCATAAAATGTCATCTAAAACAATAAAGTAAATATTTATAATTAAAAAGAATCAGTAATATTATGCTAAAGAAAATTATTAATAAATATAAAGCACAAGAAAAAGAAATATTTGCAAATATCATTAAATAATATTAACATACAGTTTCATTGCTAAAATGACATATCCATGTTAAAGGTATAAACGTAGCGATATTAATAAATAAGAGTAACTTATTTTTTTTTTCCATTATATAAAATTTATATGTGGTAGTATGTTCAATTAAAAAAAAAATTATATTCATGTAATATACATTTAATTGTGGCACTACATCTATTTTTTTAATTTTTTATTATTCTGTTCCATAAAAAAATTATGTAACAAAAATATCAATAATACATTCTATAAAACAGAAAGAAAACAATAAATGTTATAATTTATTTTAAAATTTTTATTTCAATTTTATTCGCCAAAATCTACTTTAAATACAATAATATAATTTATTTTAATTCATACATATTTAGAATATATAATTTAGTTACATATAATTGTAAATGTATAAATGTTATTATTAATCCTTTTCGAAAAAAAAATTTTTTTTTTTTTTTTTGCTATTTGTAAATATTGAATTTATCTACAGTATAGAATATAGAGAATATGGATATAATCTATTGTTATAATTATTCATAGAATAACTACTGGTTTTAATATTTTCCTATATATTATTATAATTCCATAAACATCATATATTCCCCCAATTGGATATTTTTTATATAAAATCATAGTTTTTTTAACAATATAATAATAGTAAAAATAAATTAAAAAATGAATAATTTGCTAAAATGTTTTGTTCTATATTAAGTATAGAACATACATTAGTTAATGTTAAAATACATATATTATTTTATATACTATAAAATATTTAAAAAAATTAAAATCTCCCTACATAATATATGAACAATTTATATTTTTAATGTAAATAAATGTTTATTTTTTGTTCAAGTATATATATTTTTAAAAATTCGAATTATTAATTTTATTTTATATCATAATTTCTTTCTTTAATTTTTTAAATTCATTTATCTAATATATATATTTAAAAGAAATATAAATATTGCAAAAAACAAATAAATAAAAATATGAATTGTATTAAAATTTTTATCAGAAGGTAAATTTTTTTTTGCAACCTTCCAAAAATTATTATCAACTTGTTAGTGTCCAACTGTATTTAAACAAGAAAAAAGGAATACATAGTATTCTACATGATTTAAGGAATAAATTTTCAAATTTTAATACCTTATAATTAACAAATAAAATATCAATCTAAATTAGGAGGTTCAAATGGAAATTACAAAATAGTAATTTTAATAAATATACAATTTAATTACTTGTAAGGCACTTAAATAAAACGTATTGAAAAATTATGTAATTTGTAATTAACAATTTCAGACATATCATAGCTTAATATTTACTTAAAATATATAAGTGCTTATATATTTATAATAGCATAATAACGTTTATATGAATTGACTTATATAAATAAAATTAATTTCCTTTTGTTTATCATTATATTAATAAAAAGAAGATGAAAAGAAAATTCCAAAAATTTAGAAGCTACTAATGTAAATTATCTATAATTTTACACGTATTTAATACCTTATTACTGCTCCGGAAAACTTATCTATAAAGAAAAAATAAAAATCAACAAAAATGCATACATTATTATTAATATGTATGCATGATATGGAAAAATATATATTTAACATTAAAAGTTATTTATATTTTATTTAAACCTTAATTGAACTTCATTAAAAATGAATTAATATCATTTAATGTACAATTATTCTTTAAGATTGAATCAATATAGTAATTGTTTTATTGTCGCAATATAACATAAGACTAAAACAGCTTCAAAAATATATTCACTTAATGTATTCCAAAACAAAAAAAAAAAATAATTTTTTTTATCGCCATACTTTTTAATGAAGAAATTTAGGTAATATTTATAATGCAGAATTATCTATAACAACTTATTAAATAAAAAAATAATACCACAAATGCTTCTTAAGTCATTCATATAATTATAAAGCTTTACGGATTTTTAAAATAATAATGTTCTATTAATAACTTGTTCTTAAAAATAAAATAATATTTATATATTATAACAATATCATAATTGAAACATGTGAAATATATAAAAATTTAGTAAAAATATTTTTATGTTATGTTTTAAATATATAATTATCAAAATACTTTTTACATAAATTATTTATTATGTTCACGCGTACCTAGAAAATACATATAAATTGATTAAAACACAAAATTATAGTTTTATTAAATGAAGAAAAAAATAAAAACATTAAATAAAAAATAAAATATAATGTGTTTCTTTGAAAAATTCTCAAAATAATTAAATTCTTAATATAGAAAAAAGAAAAAAGAAAAAATATAATTGTTAAAAATATAAATTATCTCACTAAATTGAATGATATTTTAAATGTAACTTCATGTATTAAATTTAGCGAATACATAGTTCTTACTATAAAAATTTAAATTAAACATTTATATACATATTTTTTTTATATAAAGCACATACATTGTTATGAATACAGGGAAATATCAATTTTTCCACTTTATAAAGCACATTATATATATATACATATATATATGTTAATTCAGATTAATAGACAACTTTAACATATTATATCATAATGAGAAAACATTTAGAATAACATGCTACTACTATAAATATTTAGAATATACATTTTTACCCTTATTTTTAAAGAAATATTCATATAACTTATCGTTTCCTAAATAAAATATATATGTATTTAACAAGGAAATATTTTGAAAATATAATATTATGCAAAAATAATGTAGATTTTTATTAGTTTCCAGAAAAACATTTTTCTTCAAAACACTGTTTCAATGTAAATATGCTTTAACTGAATTTTCTTTCACTTCAAATACGTATAGTAATAGTTTACCCAAGATTTGAACAACCGCGAAAATACTCAAAACAACAAACGATAAAAAATACCTTGTAAATCTATCGTACATTCCTAATTACGTATATAATATAAATCCTATTATCAAGCGTTTTTCTGATACAGCGAATGTTAAAAAGATTTTAGTACATACTGCATGTAATAATTTTTTTTTCCGAGTGTAATAGTTACATTTCATGTATTATATATGAAGGAATAAATTTCCTATATAATAGTTTTTCAAAAAATTTTCTATCTCTGAAAAAATTTGATATGTAACATTAGTGTATTTCTCGATTATTTATTATAGATGTAGCACTTAAATTATCATAGTTTGTAGATTAACTTTTCACATCATACTCGATTTCGTAATAATCATCTTAATTTTTTTTAATAATAATAACTATTTATAAGTAACATAATATTCAAAGCCGAATTTCTTGTTTTTCTCGAATTTTCCAGTTATAATATACCCTTTCTTGAATTAAAGGTTCTACCTTTACTGTTCGTATTATCTACGTATTTATCATATATACACTACAAAAAAAAAAAATATTTTTAATGTTCATAATTTTGATAAATTTAAGTATTAAATGAATCTTATTTATTAGTATGTATATATATAGTACGAATTAAAATATAAAGAGAGTGTCCTTCATCTTTATCATTTTATTGCATTGTTGAAATAATAACTTAACCGAATAAAGCGCATAAATGTAGGAATTTTAAATTATATAACTAATTCTTCTCATAGATTTGGTATTCTTTAATATTATAATATCCTTAATTCTGTAAACAATTTTCCATATAATTACAGAGTATTCTTAGAAAAATTAAACTATTGGCGCTGATATTTTATTTTATTATACATTTTAAAAAAGGACTAAAACACAAAAATAAAATACACATAAAAAGTTCCACAAAAAAAGTTAAATTTAAAAATGTTTTAGTAATTATTTTCAACAAAAGTATTTATAACATATGCATCATCAAATAAAATAGATGTTGGTGAAACAAATTTTATTAATGAATTCCCCAATATATATATATATTTTAACAGGCTAATATAATAATTCTAAAAATTCGTTGTAAATATTTTCCATAAAAAAAATAAAATAAAACGTATCTTTTGATGAATAAGTATTTTATTTTATAATTATAATATAAAAATTTGATTAGGCGCGAACAGGTATATTAGAATATATTAGGAATATAGTTATTAATTTTTTGCCGAGCTTCCAAATAATGAGCACAGATATTTATACATATTTTACCATCAAAACATTATTTTAAAGTTGAAAAACTTTAATCACTATACTTTGTATAATAATATTCTTAAAATGAAAAAAATTAAAGAAAAAAGTAAAAGATTTTTTTATAGAAAAATTTATAATCTAATATACGCAGTATACATACGACATGTATAATATGTATATTCGAATTATTTTAAAATTGCATTCTAGCATTTAATTTACCTGAAAAATTTTGATGCTTTAAAATTTATTAACAAATTTAACTTTTTTACATATATGTACTTACTATTATAAACGGCATAGTATAATTTTTATATAATTTAAAATAATGCACTTTATTTATTATGACTAAAAAGAAATTTATTAAGTTTAGTAATTAGGTAATATATTTATTTATTTTTCCTAATAAAACATATCATATTAATTATGTTTTATAGGAATAATACCATTCAAAAAAGAGACTATTAAAATTAAAGGAAGCGTACTAAATATAAACTATTAGTAAGAAAATTAAAAATAAATTATAATAATAATATTATTTTAAATAAAATAAGTTACAACATAAAATAATATGTGTTAAGTTTATTAAACATAATGTATAAAAAAGCATATGATAAAATTTAGTAAATTTTTTAATGTATGATTTTTCTTTTGGGCATTTTTATAAATGATACAAAAATTTACATATTTTTATTGACTTATAAATTGGTATTACCCGAAATATACTAAATTACACCTACATTGTAACTTACATAAATGTATAAAAATCGTATATTAAATATAACTATATAAGCAAAAATATTTGTATTCTGTATTGTATGTTTAATATAATAAATGTATATAGTTGTAAATTTTTAATATCATAAATATATTATTTTTATTATATAATAATCAATTGATACCAATTTTTGCAAGAAAAATACTTTTCTAAAAAATAATTAATTGTAAATAAATATATAATATTCTTAAATTTTCCATATACTACATAACATACATTACCCTGAATCAGTATATAAAAATAAGATAATTATTATATTATTTCATGTTTTTTTAAGTATATACGCTATATTAATATATATATTTAGATATAAATATTATTAATAAGATTCAATATTCAAGATATTTAAATTCTTTTTTCAACTTGATGATCCTTCGTCAAAATTTACAAATTTGGGTTCATATAAAAAAGCATGACATTGAAACTTAATGATGAATACTACCTATTATTAAGATTATACAATTATAAAAATTATAAGAACATGTAAATTTGTCATTAATAATTACCATCTAAACATTCATGTAACTAATCAATTTGATGTTTTTTAGGTATATTCTTTTCTTTTTTTTTTTAATTATTTTATACAAATTATAATTATTGAATATATTCACGTCAATTTAAATTAAATAGTTATTCCTATTCATCAAAATGGAAGAACAAACAACAAATAACTTTCATTTTTTTTTGAAATATTTAATTAGATACATAGAAATGTATACAACATAAATTATTGGCATTATAAAATATATATATTTATTTTATAAGTGTACATCAATGAATTCCCATATATATATATATATATATTTATCAATATAAATCCCTTAATTCTTGTTTATTTCTTGTAGGTTTAATGCCTCTTTTAATAATTATTTCTAATAAAAATTGATTTTATATTAATAATTTATGTTTCCTCGAATTAGAGATGTTTTAATGTTGTAATAATAATGGTTTATATGACGTTTTTAACTTCTATATACTATTCAAAAATAAATTTAAGGTATATATATTTCCATCGAAATTATTATGTCCCTATTGTTTCATTAAGTAATAATTTTATAATAACTTGTATTATAGAAGTAATGTTCCTCTTCTATAATATATTACAACTACAAATTCTATAATGTATGCTCTCACAATCATATATTTGATAGTATAATAGCTGAAATGATGACCATTATATTTTATATCTATATATATTTCATTCTACTTAACTACTGTGATATTTATTTATTCTAATTAATTTATATATATCAAAATTTATTGAATCTTTTCATACTATTTATGGGTTTATATACATTAATCTAATGTAATGTTTACAAAAAAAAAAATCAACCAATAATTGTATTTTAATTTTTCTTTTTTTAGTTTCAAATGAATAAATGCATTATATACATACATGCATTAGTAATTTTTTTGTTCATATTTTCTATTATTACTTGTGTACATATCCTTATATACTTGTTTATATAAGTGAATATTATAAACATGATAATTCATTCGTAAGACTACGTTATGCATATGTAGTATATGTGTATATGTAAACTCTTTTCACATTACTCCAACGAACTAATAAATTTTACGTTTTAATTTTATACCTTTCCATTTTCAACTTTCCATTTTGTGCTTTCTGAATATTTACAACAAATATACTAATTAAAAACCTGTATATTATTCATTAATAAAGGTAATCAAATATAATTTTATAATTCTGACGTAATATAACATGAAGCTCTTTTTAAACGAATTATCTATATAACTAATAAATTTAATCAACGCCAACTTTAGTTTCATTATTATGTAAATTTGTTTATACTTACTTTTTTTAACATCCTTAAGAGAAATATCTTTTTCAATTAACTTCATACATTGCTGATATTCTCCCTTGTCATATATCAGAGCTCTATCATTTGTACTATTATATCTTATATACGTAAACATTTATATAGACTCATTTACAACAGGGAAACATAGGTTGGTAATGTGAGAAATAACATGTGCATAAATTTTCCTCATACAATCGTTTATATGTATATATATATATATATATATATATGAGTATGTATCCTTTTATAACTTTTCAACATAAACAGTCTAAAACAACCAAGGAAAGGTAGTACAAGAAAAAAATAAAAAACATATAGACACATAAATTCTCTGTAGATAAATAATCAATGAATCATGAATAATGTAATCTTGTGCACACACACAATTGTGCAGTCAAAACAATTAATTTATTTTTTTACATAAAATTAACTTTTGAGGAAAATGCTTTATTAGATATATTTTATTTTAAATGGTTTATGTGCATATTAGCAACTTTAAAAATATATTCTTCTAATAAAGACAACTTAAAATAAATTTACGTATATAATTAAGAGGCTTGGTCATTATAAGAAATTCCTGAAAAAATGTTATGGTGGTAAATAGGTAAAGCATGCCATATAAAATACATTTTATAACGTTTATGTGTTTAATATTTTCTTGCTGAACCTGTTCAGGAGAAACTTCTTCCAATGACACAATAAAATATATGATTGAACGATTCAAAATATTTTACTATGTATAAGAATACATATGCGTTTTATGATATTTAGAAAGATACGTAGAGGGAAACGAGTGAATACACACATAATCCTATAGAATCCATTCATATATATCCACATATATATATATACATGTTCAAATACTTATACTAGATGTTGCAACATAGATAATGCATATAAATTTTTCTTACAAAATGAATTTTCTTTTTTATAATTTCAAATTACAATGGAGTACTTATATACAAATCATTCTGTGTAGTTTTTCGTCTACTCACAAGAACTAAGACAACGAAATTAAAGTAAAAAAATGTTGTAAACAATTACATTTATAAGTTTTTTTCTTCATGTTTGCTTTGAATTAATCATTTATATTTATATTTATCCTCTATTTTTAGAAGAATATCTTTCTAAATGATCAATAACCAAGTAAAAAAAAAACATAAAAAAAAAAAACAAAATATTTTAAATTATACATTTGTTATTACAAATTATTATCCTTTATGTTATATTATTTTTTTTTTTTATGTTTACTGTTTTTATTTTTTCTGGTTATACTTTTTCATGGACTGTCAGTATAGTTTTGCTAATTATCCATTTTCCCCTTTTTTAGATTAATTTTCTATTACGAAGATTAAGTAGTCTAAATGCCCACATTTGTTTTCTGTAAAAATGAAAGCGTACTTTCTATGAAATTCTTATTTCTATGTATACAGCTCAAATATTGCTAATGCTCTCTATCCACTATTTTCTTTTACTCTATAATTTCTGAACACATATTTCTTTTTATTTAAAGAAAAAACTAATATCATACCAAGAAGAAAAAAAAATTAACATTTTCAATTCAATTAAAAAAAGTACAACAATTATTATAACAGGTCTATACTTCTTTCACATTTCAGTGACTTTTTCACAATGTGAAAATAAAATTTTTTTTTTTCCTTTTTTTAAAAAATTACTACGGATGTTAATTTACTTACTATTTAATAATTTGCTTTTTTTTAAATATAATTTTTCACATACTAATTTCAAAAATAACAAAAATAGCTAAATATGTATAGTAAAAATGTAAGATATATGGGAGAAGTATAAACGTGAGATAAAAGGGGGGCATAAAAAAGATACGTAAAAAGAAGAAATAAAAATCTGAAAAAAAGGAGGTTTAAGAAATACATGTACATAAGTTATATATGTTAGCTAATCTTATATATAAGAAAAATATTAAATTATTCAGAAAAAATTAAAAAAACAATATATAACTATGAATAAGATATAGAGTCATAAAAATTTGAGAAAATTTATATAGTATCCATTGAACCAAATACTAAAATAAATAAAACGAAATGCATATAAGTAGAAGTAAAAAATAATGAAAAAACAAGAATCTATCCAATATCTGTTAATAAATATTATTTTATAATTGATAAAAAAAAAAAACAAAATAATAATAATAATAGAATATTTTTCCTTTCCAACTTATAGCACATTAAACGTTTAAAATTTACTATTACACATATGAAAAGCAACTAATAATGATAACATTGTAACATTTTTTAAATGATTTTTTTATATTATTTTTCTGTATAAGAGTTAATTATTTTATTAAGTATAAAAATTACATTATAATAATATATTAAAAATTATTTTAAAGATTATAATACCGTACGTCACATATACATCCTAGTATTTTACATTGATAAACAAATTAGCACATACACACTAAATTATTTACCGGATAGTAATTAACATTCCATATAATACCTTATTAACTATATATACACTATTTAAATTTTTTATTTTTAAATTACATATCTCTGTTAATTACAACAAGAAATTTTCAATTAATGTTTTCTTGAATGAAATATTATATTTTAAAATATTAAATACAATATTTCATAAATTAATAAATATTTAGAATGTATATAAATAATTAGGTATTATGTTAATATATTTAACCAATAAAAGGGTACTAATTAAATTTATTATCTTATTTTCCTATACTTATGATATAATAATAATTATTTTTTTATGTTCTCTATAACTTGATAACAATGTATGTGTTATAATAATGATCAAATATAAAATTACGTTATTTGAATAGTTAGTATACATATAATAATATTTTAATTATATCTAAAATATTATGCATTTATTAATTCGAACTAAATGTATAAAATAGTTAGAAAAAAATGACTTGATTTATATCCATTCAAGTATATTAGTTTCACCATACACTTAATAACAATTATTAGTAAAAAAGCATAAAATAATTTAAATATATTTACGTATTCACCCTAATTAAAAGATAATATTCACCTCTAATTTACCTATAAAAATTTGTTAAACAACTAAAGTTTATATGCTTTCGTGCAACTGTCAATTTATAAAATATAGATATAATACATACGGAACATATTGAACACTCCTAATATATATATAGAACATATTTATAATAATGTATAGTTTAAATGGAAAATGAAATAAATATATCTTTACAAATGTATATTTTATATTGCTTATAATAATATAAAAATTAATGAAAGGAGAGCTCTAATATAAGATGCAGAAAATTAAAAAATTACAATGTCTTTTATGTTATTCTTTATAAATTTCATATATATATATATATATATATATGTTATTTAAGTTTATATATATTCTATATTAACAGGTATAAGATAAAACTTAATAGATTTTCATATAGAATTTTATTTTCATTGATTATATGTGGAAATGTAAAAAAGATAAATAAAAAAAATTGTTTTAGTGTAGTTATTTTACATATATGCGTATTTAGGATATACATAAAAGGACATATTTTAATAAAATAAAGAAATAATAAATGTTGACGAAAAAAAAATATGTGAAAATATTCCTTAAAATTTTTAATAACAATATTTCTACTTTTAATATGTACATTTACCCATATGTACTAGTCTCATTTTTCCTACATGCTAATTATTATTTGACACACAAAAAATAAACATGTTCTACTTAACTCAAAAAACAATAATTTTTAAAGTTTTTAGAAGTACGATAACTAAAATATATACAAGTATTATAATACCATTATCGTCTAAATCTATATAAAAGCAAATATAACAAAGGAATAATATTAGCACAAGTTCTGCATGATAAACAATATACATTAAGCTTATTTAATTATAACGTGTTAAAAAAATAGAATAATTTTCTAAATAGGTCATTTCAAAGTTTATCTAACCGAGATAAACTATGTTATGTACTTATTAATTATCTAAAAAAACAGTTAATGTATTTTGCTCTTATTTTATATAAAAAATTAATGTCATAAATGCATATTAATAAATAGTTTTCATTATAAAATACATCTATTTTTATACATCTTTAAAATAATATTTTTTCTTAATATAATTATAGACATAGAAAATAGGAAATATATATAAAAATGTACCTTCTTCATATAATGTAAACAAATATTACATACATTTAATTTAACTACCACCTAATATAACATAACTTTTTACATACACTTATACATATTTAAAATTATACCATTAACAAAAAAAAATCTATACATATTATCTAATTATATATAAATTCATTTAATTCACTAATTTAATATTTTAATAGTGTAAAAAATAAAAAAAACTATATAATTCTATTATAAATAAATTCTGAATATATTATATACTTTATTCGTTTTTTGCAAAAAAGATTTAACATGAGAATTAAACATAATAATAAAATAATAAATATTTTTTACTCTATAAATATAAGGTATTAAAATTAATAAGTTAGTAAATAATTATAAATATTTGATATATAATAAAGATATATTTTAATATATATATATAAATTCTAATTTAGAGTATGCAATAAGGTATAAAAGTACACTAAATATGTCTTTAGAGTAATTATGTTTTAAATTTATCATAATAGATATTTTATAGAATAAATATTAAGTTTTTTCTTTAGTAAAAAAACAGTATATATACATATCAATGGACAGAATACTTCATTTTCTTTTATTAATAAAAAGTAAGACACATTTATTGGTAAAATAAAACAAATAATACATTTTCTTAATAAACTCAAAATATAATCATTTTAGACTAACTTATAAAAAGAAAATTATCATATTTTATTTCAATTATAGATTTTCACATTTTACTAAAATTATAAGAATTTTCCCTTTGTATATTAATTTAACCCATATATATATGTTTTTTATAAAAATTTATTCAAATACTATAAAGTATATATTAAACAATAATAATTAGTTTAATAGCAACAATACATTATAATATAAATTTAAAAATATTATAAAGTGCACAATTACAAAAAATGTAGGAACATCATTTTGTTCTATTATATATCATAAAGTCACTTCAAAAATAGCCATATTTTTAAAAAATAAAAAATTATATATATATTTAATAATTAAATAAGCAATGATTTTATAGATACTGCATCATAATAGAGAATTATTTTAAAATTAAACATATTTCTAATTATTCTTTTTACCTTTTCTTAAATTTAATTTTTTCATATTTTTTCACTTTTTTGTGGTAATAAATAGTGCGTGATATAAGTGTAACACCAAAAATAATTAAAGGTATAACATATATTATCAATCTAAAAAAGCTCGGAATGTAAACATGTGTTACTATTTTTTGACTTCCTTGTTTTTCTATTGTTACTTTTTCCATAGACTCGAAAAGCCATTTAAAACGTTCATCACTAAGCACTTTACGCAGTGGAGCGGACCAACCTCCACCAGCGCATAGATTCAATATACTATACATCCCTCTCATAAGTCCAAGATTCATAAATGAATCTAGCATTAGTGATAAGAATAATAACAAAAATAATAGTAAAGGAAAAGCAAATCTTAGTCCGTATTTTTTAAGTATTATTTTTTTGTAAGTCTTATCACTAATTGTTCTATTGTTTTTAAGAAAATATTCAAAATCAAGTTCTTTGAATATTTTTTTTTCCATATGGGAATATTTTTTTGATTCAAATATACAAGACTTATATTTCATAATTTGTTTATGGTCTTTTGCACTCTTTGATGAATCTATATTTGAAAGTTTATTTTTAGTTTTGGGCCATTTTTCATTAATAGATATATCTTTATTTTCGTTCGATCCACAATTTGGTATATATTCTTTTAAACATACATCACATGAATCCTTATCCTTTTTATATTTTGTTAATATCCTGTATTCTACTGCATCTAATTTTTTTCCAGGGTTGCATTTCATACTCAAGGACTTTTTAGATATACTCTAAAAAAACAAAGTAACATATGTAATTTAAAAAATATAAAATTTTATTTCAAAAAATATTATCAATAAACACAAAACAAGAAAAATTTTAATAACTCAAATATTCTCAAATAACATCATTAGACCATCTCATTTCTTAAATTCCATATCCAAGATATAAGGATAAACGAAGAAATTTTAATAAAAAAAAGTAACTTAATTTTTTGATCCATGATATAATTTTTTAATAACATAACTTATTCAAGAATGAATAAATAAACGATAGTATAATATGCTTTTAATGATATATAATAATTTTTTATTTATTTAATATTTTTTTCTATTATTTGTTTTTGTTCCGCAAAACGTAAAAAAAAAATGTACTCATAATATTTTTAGCAACAGACACAAAGAAAAATATTTATAGTAGTATATAATATAATTCTTACCTTTATTCTACTCTTAAAAATATTATTTTTGTTAAAATAAAAAAACTTGAATTCATTTATAAATATTCAAAATATATAATTTAATTATTTAATATGGTAGAGTAATTAAATAATTCTTTATGATTTTAAATAAATAAATAAAAATAAAAATATAAGAATACGTAATATATCCAAACACGGTATTCATGTAAAACAGAGAATGTAGAGAATATAGGTAATAAATTTACTCTGTAATTAAATAACAACTAATATTAGAAATGTTTTTATATTAATAATTCTAATTTTGTAAACTTTTTTAACTAAAAGTGGAAATTAACGTTATATAATATTAATTAGCATAATAATATAATATTAATAATGTTAAATAAATCATATCTCTTACACTCATTTATATTATATTAATTAGGACACTTAATTTTTTTAATGAGTTATAAAATATTTTAAAAATTTAATTTACTGGATACTACAAAATTTATACAATAATATATATTTATATTTAAATAGATGGTAATATTTTATTTTTGTATAATAATTTTTGTAAATTACTATTTTAAATTAAGCTTAATTTATATTACCTGTAAATAAATTGTTACTAAATTATCCCATATAACCTATTATTTTATTCTTTTTAAAAATATGTATATACTTAGAAGAAATATTAATATTATATAATAAAATAAAAGTAATCATATATATTAATATTTCAATATATATATTATTATTAGAATATCATTGTTTCAATAATTTATTTTTTTTATACAATAGATGATAAAAGCACCTATATAATTTTCTTAACATTTTAATACATTATTCAAATAAAATTAATGCCTGTGAAACAGAATTAATTCAGAAATTACGTAAATGTAAAAATAAAATATTAAAAGTATGTATAAACTTATACTCTAGAGCAACTTTGTCATACACGATATTAATAATTTACATACAAACACTTAATACCAAAACTAAAATTTCAGTAACAAACGTTGGACAGTACTTAGAAATAACCTGAAACTAACGTGCAAACCCTTACTTAGAACGTATATTTGTATTTATGAACTGTATACAAAAAAATAATTCGTATTTTTTTTTGTTTTATTTCATTTAAAAAATGAGCTTTATAAATATGAATAAGTTCTTATTGGTAAATATAAACTATATGTATCTCTTTATATTAACAAAATAATATTAAATCTTTACTTATGTATTTATATAAAACCATGAATATATTATAAATGTAAAGATAAATACCTACACATTATTAAATAATTTTACAAAATATATAATTATTTTGAATATCTTTAATGATAATTTAGATTTTTACAGATATATATATATTACATTTTTAGCGTTATACATTTATTAGAAACATAAAAAACAGAAAAAAAAATAAATTTTTTTTTCTCGTATTAACAAATTATATATGTTTAAAACTAATTCATTAATATAATCACTTAATGACATAATAAATAAGTACAAAATATACAACATATGCTTATCAAATTTCAAATTAATATATGTTTAACTGATTTTAACGGAATTTAATTAATCCTACAATTAGGAATAATAATAATAATATGATAAATCATTTTAACTATTTATTTAATTTTAAATGTATAATATCCCTAAATGAGTAAAACGTTACAATTAGTTCATAAATAAAAAAGATATTATTTCATAATATATTCATACTTTTACTTTTTTACGATAAGATAAATACTAAAAGGTATTAAGGAGATTTTTCAATAAATATGTTTGTTGCAATTTATCATAAATCATATTTCACATAATAAATATTAAGCCCTTTTTAAGCGAATGTACACATATATATATATCAATTCACCACAATACATTTAGTTCTTTTTATTAAATACAAAACAAGACATATTTATTTTTAATTCCTTGCTAATTATACAACATTTTAATAATCTGAAAAATTATAATTTTATATTATTACAAGATATAAAATTAAAAGAAGCAAATTTTAGTACAAATATAAATTATCACATTTCTGTGAAATTGTATCAATTATTCGATTATATATTTATTTGAAAGCTCAAAAAAATATTTTTATCTTAATTATGTTTTTATACAGAAATATATATATTATACCATATTTGCTTAATTAATATTAAATAATAATTTAAAATATATATTCAAAAATAACGAAACAATCAAATTCATAAAAAAAGTGAAGAATACAATTTTTATTACGGTTCTGTATCATAAACGCAATATTTATACACTTGCATCTATAAAATTGTTATAGGTATAGTTACGTTTGTTAAAAATATATCACTAATGATATTACAGATATTACTTCATATTAATAGATTTGCTAAATAAAGATGTATATTTCGTTTTATGCATTTTGCTCCATCATCAATTTAATTTTCTTATATTTTTCATTATTTCTTAAGATTATAGGAATTGCTATTACAATAATAACACCTAAAAAAACGAAAAGTAGTACATTCGGTAATATCTTATAAGCTGCTTCTGATAATTTTAAATAATTTACTATATTGTTTAAAATTTTCCCAAACCATGTTAAATTATCTGAACTACCTACAAGCATCTTACCTGCAGTTTCCAATATCCCCAATCCTTCTAGTATGGGTAGACCTATTCCGAACAAAAAAAAAAGGAAAAATATAAAAACTCCAAATCCATAACTTCTAAATTTTATTTTTTTTAAATCTATATTTCCAGTTATTCTCTGTTTTTCGATAAAATCATCATAATCTCTTTTTTTAATCCATTTTTTTTTTAAATGGAAATGTTTCCCATCAAACATACCATTATTATAGTCTACGACTTCTGTATAATATTGATTGTTATTTAATAGATTTTTACCGGAATGTTTTTTTTTTCTTTTTGTTTCCTTTTCTTTATAAGATTTATGTTCTTTTTCATTCAGGCTATAATATGGGATATTGTCTTTTACCCCTATTATATTTGTATCCCTATTTTGTTTATATTTTGCTAGTAGTCTATAAATTCTTCTATTTAATTTTATATTCAAATTGTACTTCACATCAAAAGATTTGTTAAAATTAATCTAAAAAAACCATGTAAATGTTTTATATTTAGTAGAATAAATTATCTAACGGTAAAAAAAAATATTAATAAAAATAACACAATATAAAAAAAAATATATATTAACAATTCAAATATTTTTAAATAATATTAACATACAACTTCGCTAAAATGGCATATCCAATATAAAATGATAAACGCACTGATTTTAATATATAGTACTAGCTTAATTTTTTGTTCCATGATACAGATCCTTAATATTATATTCAGTAAGTACAAAGTTAATAATTATATAATATAGTTCTAACGATAAGATATTCTATAATTATTTAAAAAAATTTTTTTTTTTTCTATGACTCCATAAATATTTAATTTTATATAATTTTAATAAATTTTACAAAGCATACAAGGAAAAATAACTTTAGAAATATATTATTTGATTTTTATCTTAATATCAATTTAAAAAAAAAAATAATTTCCGCTAAAATAAAATAGTTTGCATTCATTAATAAATTTTTAAAATATGTAATATAATTATTTAATGTAATGGAGAAATTAAATTATTTATTAACACGTTTAACTATAAAAAAATAAAAATAAAATAAAAAATTTATATATTACTATATATTTATTTTATGTAGTATATGGAAAGTATATAATATAGATTGTATAGAATGTAGACAATATCTTGTTCTAAATATTTAAAGAGTAATTATCTTTTTTACTGGTACTCAAATTACTAATTTTCATTCTAAAAAAAATTATTTTTGAAAACTTGTTATGATTTCGAAAAATATTAATTAATATAACATTAAAATAATAACAATAAACGAAGAAAATAATAATATTTCTTATTACTTTTTGAGTTATATTTTTTTTAGTACATGCTTTATTTATTAAGTAAATATATATATTCTTATATGTACTATAACCTATTTGATATAACTCATACGAAAATCTATCGAATATATTAAAAAATACATATATTACACGTAATTAAAGACTTATCTTTTATATTTTCTATATAACTTTCCAAATTTATATTTTTAGTTATGTATAATTTGTAATATTATATATAAATGAAATATTTTTAATTTAAACTAAGCTTTATTTTTTTTTTTAATCATATTTATATATTTAGATGAAATTTAATAATGAAAAAATAAAAGTTACAGAAATTGATGTAAAAAATTTACCATTATCTGAATAAGTGTAAATAAATAATGTATATGTTTAAATATATCAAGAATGAAATAAATATTTTACCCGTTATGTTTTTATTTCTTCATAAATATTTGATTTTTATAAAATCTAATTAAATCAACTATGAATGTGTTATAATAAATGTTTTCTACCTTTAATTTATTGGTTAAAAACGTAATATGCATATTAACAAATTCCAGCATAGATATATATTATAAATTGAAATTATAATAGAAATTTGTGATAATTACCTTTCAAAATTTTGATTCCTAATACTAAAGATAAGTATAAATATTTATATTATATTATATCCAGAAAAAATAATAATTCATAAAATATTATAAATTATATTATCAATAATAAAAAAAAAAAAACAATAACTTATGAAAATTCTTATTAACATGTTGGTCAATTTGACTATGTATATATATCTAAATATGATCATCATGTTATTTAGCTCCATCTATATTTTTTAAAAATATGAAATACTTAATATATGTTATAGGATAAGGTATACATTTTCAAATTCCCATAACATATTGTTAATGAATTAAATTTTAATGTTAATTTTGGTTAATTTTGAATTTAGTAAGAGCATTTTCAAAACCAGTGTTTATTCATACAAAAATCTTATAAATATATGAAGCCAAAAACAATGTAATTTATTCACATTTAATTAAAAAATTTATACAAAATATATTAATATGTTAAGATATATTAGCACTCAAATAATTAATATAAGAGTAATATGATGTACATAAATTATCCTAAATATATAATATGGATTTCTTTTTACTAGATAACATATTGAAAAGGGCAGAATTAAAAATTAAAAATTATTTTTTTTTTTATATTTACAAAATCCCTATATTTGTATACATTTAAGGTTGTAATAATGATTATGTAAACTAACAGACATATCAAAAATATAGAGTAGCACAATTCAATAAATTATTATCTATAGATAATGATATGCTAGACAAAAATGTCTTTAACATTAAAATATTTTTACATATTTTTGAATGCTTAATTAAATTAAGAGTTAAATATATTATTAATTTTAATTATGTACTTATTGTTTAAGACGTAACAAAATAAAACATTTTTCTATTATATATACTACTGCCCATTAGCGCTGGTTCAAATGTATATTAGCTTAATACTATAAAAAAAAAATATATATATATATATATATATAATAACTTTTTATTAAGGAAATTAAAGAAATTTCTATGAAAATGTATTAATTTAAGGAAATATATAACTTAAAAACTTAGATGACTTAAGTGTTTTTATTTCTTCATTTAATTATAAATCATAGTGTGTTATCAGATAAATAAAGTTCTCTTAATATTATATTCTTAAAAATGAAATTGATATATATTAAAGTTTCACAATAAAAGTAGGCAAGAAATCTGTAAATATGTTCGAAAATTTTTCATGTTCAATAAGTTCTGTAATGCATATTACTCATAATAATTTTATTTTTTAAATATTATTTGTTAAACGAATATTTTGACAGAAAATATATATATAAAAAAAAAATAGTATATTTGTTTTTCTTTTATTTTGTTTTCTAAACGATTTAATTATTTATATGCATATTTTTATGCCTAAGTTATAGGCACATATATTTTATAAATACATATGCATAATTCCTTATATGCTTGTATATATATAGTGAACATTATAAAAAAAAATATTTCTCTACATATAAGTCCACTTAAGTATATATATACCATTTAGCACGTATAAGGTGTACTGCATCAAATTACAAGAAAATAACAACACATACGTTTTTGCTTTATACTTTTACATTTATTATTTAATTTTGATGTTTTCGCAAATCTTTACAATGAATGTTCTAATTAAATTCATGTAAACAGATCTTTAATTAATTTAACCAAAAGTACTTGTGCAATTTTAATGCTAAATAAATATAGATCCTGTTAAATTATTTGTGTTTACAACCAATTAAGTTAAAAAAAAATTTTTTATGTCTCATCAAATATTTTATTTTCATCATTTATTAATAACCTTAAGGAAAATAATTTTTTCGAAGTACATCATGTATTAGTTGTATTCCCTCTTGTCATTTATCAGAATTTTATTATTCATCCCATTCTCTCATAGATAAATTAACATATTCGCATTGTTAAAATTTACAACAGACTAATATAATATGATATGGTTAGAAGTGTCGCGTAAATATATTGATAATATGCAAATATTTCTTTCTATATATGTATTTATATGCACTAGTTTAAGACTTATTAAAGTTAACAGTTCAATAAAATCACGTAAAGATATTACAAGAAAAAAAAAATATATATATAAATATATATACAACAGTATTATATGCATAAATATATCTGTACTAAACAATAATATAATTCTATGTACATACACAAACATGAACTTACTTGTTCACTAAAATTATATATGATATTTATATATATAAAACTTCGTTCTCACGATAAATACATTATATGATTTATTTTTTTTTTAAATGTTTTAACTACAAATTATTTTCTTCATGCATGTCTTTTTCTGATGAGTTCCTTCATTCTTATCACATATAATGGATACAACATAAAAAAAAATTTACATATATATATGAAGCTAAGTCATAATAAGATATTGAAGAAATAATGTCATAATATAAAATAGATAAATTAAGCCATTAAAAATACATCTCATCTGTTTCTTTTGTTATTATTTTTATATACCCGCTGCGTATGTATGAAAAAATGTTTACGTCAAATCTTTTAATAATATAGTCAAATAATTCAACGTAATTTTTAAAGATTAAAAACAAATAGGTATTTTCTGAAATATGAAAGATACATGTGAGGATATATTTAAGTGGATGTTTTATATTATACAAGTGTACTCATATACATATATATATGCACCTATACATATTTACATATGTATACGTACATGCACACAAGTATATTTACACGCTATAACATCATGGGTGACATATATTGTTTGAATAAAATACTTTTCAATTTTTACATTTCCATTTCCAGAGAAATTATATAATAATAGACTTATTTTCGTGTTTTTTTGTCTTTTCATATGAATTAAGAGAAGAAATAATAAATTAGGAAAATATTTTAAAAAGTTTCACACTAGAATTTTTTATTTTCCCCTCTTTATAGTTAATATATTATGTATATAATGATATTCTGTTATTAGATAAAAATCTTTGTTATTCCTTCCTTAACATAAAAAGAGCACAAAGCAAAAATAGTTTTAATATTTTTACTGCATTTATAAGTTTGGCATTCTCAATAAATCAATGTGGTACTTATTTTTATTTTTCTCATTTTCATATCCTTTAAGTCATTTTTGCATTGTCTTTTCAAATATTGCTTCGCTTTTCCATTCTCTTCTTTTCCTGCGTGACAGTCTTTCCCATTTAATAAGTTGCCTTGATAGATGTAAATGTAATCTACAAAAAGAAAGCTTTTTGTTAAGGATGATCATATTTATATTGGTTACATATAGATAATCTTAATTCAAGCAATACAAATTTTTTTTATTTGTTAAAATTTCTGCATGCACATTTTTTTAATACTTAAAGATATTACAAAAAATAGTTCACTAATAAAAGAAAATATAATAACCTTTACAATTATAATTATATATACCTAAACAATTATTATAGCAGGTATAAGTTATGTTCTCAACTCAGCGACTTTGTCCAAACGGAAAAATTATAATTCTACTTTTCCTTATTTTTAAAAATTCTGACGCCAAATAATTCCATTAAAATTTAATAATTTTTTATATTATTATTTTAACTTTTCAGAAATTAATTTTAAAGAAAAAAAAAAAAGAAAAGCACATGAGGGAAAGGAGATAACAAAAAAGATACGTAAGGAAAATTTAGAGCGTACATATACATAATTGAAGAAATTTAAAAAAAGATAAAACATATAAAACAGAACATATATATGTTAACTTTTGAGAATAATATAAGGAAATTAAAAACTTAACAAAGTAAAAATTCAAAAAAAGACTTTTTCTTATTTTTAGAAGGACGAATGATAAAACTTCAATGGCTTTCTTAAAACTGTACGCATTATAAATTTTTTATTATCTATACATCTGGATTCTTTTATCGTTGAAGAATTTTACGTTATATTTTTAACTTCATGTAAATTATATAAATACAAGTAAATGAAAAATAAATGGCATTAAAGAAAAATATTAAATACATAATTAATAAATCTTATTAATTGCAGAAATATATTTATTATCATAATCTTTTTATATAATATATAGTTCTTCTGATAAAATTAGAATTTATGTCTTATATTAAAGGATCCTTTTATAATATATATTTCGTTTCTACCTTATAGGAATGTTCTTTATTTAATTTATCCTTTTTTTTCTGTTATTTACATATAATATATTCATTCTTAATTATTAATTTTTAATCGACTATTAAAAAGAATATATGATAAGAAATTTTTAGTTAATTTCTTTTCAAAAAATATGACGTAATTTCATAAAATGTTAAAAAAAAAAACAAAACATATTAGAGTGAAATAATTATTTTACATACATATATATATTATATATACAGAAGAAAATATTTTAATAAAATACAGTAATACATAATGTTAAAAATAAAAACACTATAAATATTTTTTTTTTTTACTAAAATTATTATTATAGTCTTTTTGTTTTCTCCACTGAGCATAGTTAGTATATATAATTCTCATATTTTCTCTCTAGTATGTTTTTTCAAAGAATAAAATATAACATGCTATTTAATGACAAAAAAATAGTTTTTAATTACAGCTATATGTGACAATTAAAACTCATATTATCATTATATTAATATTTTCATTTGATACTATTAAAAAAATCTTATTATGCCAATTTTTCTAATGAAAATTATTAGTAAAACTGTGATATTCTAAATAATATATATTACGCTTATTCAATTAAATCGTGAACAAATAAATTAGTAATTTATTAATTGAATTAATTAAAACTTATGTAACCCTCCACCCAAAAAAAAGCCTAATATACCCCTGAATTATTTAAAAATATATAATATATTTTTTTTTTTTAATTTCATTTTATTTAAAATATGAACCTTATAATTACAAATAAATGATTAATTGTCAATATTAAACATGTATATTTATATACGTTTAAAATTATATTAGCACATTACATCATACACTTATGTACAGGAAAATTAGGAAATATATAAAAAAAAACATATCTACATATTATTATGAATTACAGAAAAAATGTTTTTTCTTTCATTACAATTAATTATAATAAAACAATTTATAGACATATATACATAAATATAATTTTATTACTTAAAAAAAAAAAATAGAAAAGATTTTGTGTGTATTATCTATTAACATTTGTTTATATTTAATTTATTTAATCAATATTTTATTAAAGTAATAAATATAAAATATGTACATTTTATTTATTTATAAATTTTTATTTATAATATATATATAATTATACATTTCAAAAAGTAATTAACATCACAATGAAGTTTAATATTAAATAATTCTAAGATGTCTTTTTAATTATAAAGACATAAAATCCGTAAGATAGTAAATGAATATAAATTATATGTATTTAATAAGGAAATATTCTTAATATATGTTTATAATTTCAAATTTATATCATGTAAAAAAATACTAAAAGGACATTATAATAGTATTAACAATAATTATATCTTATACGATACTTTTCATAAAGCAAATTTTGTATTATATATATTAAGTTTCCTATTTAGTACAAATAATATATTTATACATATTAACACAACAATGTATATTCTCTTTATTTCATTAAATATAAAACCCTATATATTATCACTAATTTAAAACTAATTATATATTTTCTTAGTAACCTGAAAAAATAATCATTTTAGACTAGAACATGTTATAAAACGGAAAAAAAGACTTCTTAGATAAAATATAAATTAATACAAGATTTCAAGAAATTTATATTAATTGTTCTATTATAAACTATTATTAATGTACAGATATATTATTCTCATAAGAAACTATTTAAATAAATATTACGTAAACATTTAGACAAATATATTTAATTGAGCTGCTATAATACTTTATAATACAAAAAGAAACATAAAAAAATCTTCAAATTCACTTAAAAGTCTAGAACGTATTTTACTGTAGTATATAAAGAAGTTCAAATATATGCAGAAATATCTGTAAACATTAAGTATTTAGATTTATGTTTAATAATTTCATGACTAAAAGTTATCACTAAAGCTACCTTATATGAAAGACGTTATTACAAGAAGATGCATACAACTTATTATTCGTTTTACCTATTCCTAAACTTAAATTTTTCAAATTTTTTAACTTTATTATGGTAGTAAATAATCCCCGATATAAGAGTAACACCTAATATGATGAAAGGTATAATATATATTATTATACCAAAAAAATGTGTAATAATAGTAGATTTCGTGGTTCTTCCATAAGTAATTTTGCACAATTCCCTTATGGGTTTAAATAATGAAGATTCATTAAAACCCTTCATCCAATTAGTTAAAGAATTACTTCTCAAAAATTGAAAAAGTCCATTTATAAGTCCACATTTAAAAAATAGATCTAATATTAGAGATATTGATAATAATGAAAATAATAATAAAGGTAGAGAAAGTCGTAATCCATATTTCTTAAATATTATTCTTTCGTACAACTTATTTCTAATTATCCTGTTGTTTTTAAGAAAATTCTGGTAATCCAGTTCTTTAAATATTTTTCGTTCCAAATGGGAATATTTATTTGTTGCAAAAATACAACATTTATTTTTCTTACCATGTCTATGAATTCTCAAATTATTTAATGAACTTTTATTTGATGATTTCTTTCTTTCTTCGTGCCTTTTTTCATTACTACATATATGATTTCCTTCGTTCTCTCCATTATATGGTATAACTTCTTGTAAGCCCAAAATACGTGAATCATGATTCTGCTTATATTTTAATAGTAATTGATAAATTCTTGTATCTAATTTTCTAACATTACTGTGATTTTCGTCCAAATATTTTTTAAGCACATTCTAAAAAAACAAAGTAAATATTTGTCATTTAAAGTATAAATAATATTTTAGAAAAAAAAAATTATAAATAAAAGTAAAGCAAGAAAAAAACGAATAAGGCAAATATTCTACGATAATATCATAATACCAGATTACTGGCATAGTTGCTTCTCCATGTTGAAAGGATAAATGCTGCAATTTTTATTAAGAACAATAGTTTTGTTTTTTTCTTCATTATATGGATGCTTTATATTGTAATACATTAAAGAAAAAATAAATAATATTATAATATTCTTCTAAAGATAAACCATAATATATTTATTTTATTAATTTTCTTTTTAATTATTTTTTATTTTTCCATAAAAAGATAATAAAATATATATAACAATAATGCCATTTACAAAATGAACAAAGAAAAATAACCAAAAAATTATGTTATAGAATTTTTATCTTAATGTTACTTTTAACAAAATAATTTTCATTAAAATAAAATAATTATGATTCGTTCGCTTATATTGAAAACATATAAGTTAAATATTTAGTATAACATTTAATTAATTTCTTTATTTATCTTAAAAAAAAAATAATAATAATAAAAAATAAGATTTTTTAATATTTTCATATATTGTGTTTATATAGAATATTAGACGTATAGAACGTAGGTAATATATTATTCTTTATATTAAGGGGATAATAACTAATTTTAGCGATACTTCTTTATTAATAATTTTAACTTTTTTAAACATAATTAGAAAATATATATTATTACTGTTAAAAAATATTAAATATAATGAAAAATAAAGAAACTAATATTACTTATATCATTATATGATGTATTAATTATATCACTTTCTCTCCCTTAATATCTATAATACATTTAATATGTAAAATGTATATCATTCTATTAAATCTATAAAAAAAACATATATCTCAAAAGCAAAAAAATTATAATTGTTTTTTCTGTGTTATAATATTTGAATGTTAATTATCCAAACTTTATTCTTATCATTTGTAAATGAAATGTTTTTAAATACTTCGACTTCTCTTCTAATTTTCTTTTAATTAAAAATATGCATTTAAAAGAAAGCTTAATATAACATAATACAATAAAATAAAAAAAAATAATAATAATTAATCTAGTATTAAATTAATTATTATCAGAATAAAACTGTTTCAATAATTTGCTTCTCTATCCATTCAATAATGAAAAATCATAAATTTTCTTCTTATTTTACTACATCATAAATTTTCTATAAATTTTTATAAAATAAATTAAATCAAAAATGAAGAAATTATAATAATAAATCAATAAGTAAATGTATTATTTATACTATTCGTAAATAATTAAAATACTTATTAAAATCCTATATAATATACCTTCTATTAGATATATTTAACTAATATATTATTATTATTTCTTACCAATCTAGTGTACCTTAACAAAAAAACTTTTATATACATATTTATATTATTTTCACAAAAGAATATACTATAATAAAATATTTTAACTTTTGGAGTTAAGACTATAAATACTTATATGTATATAATAATGGCTTATTCAAGTTCTGCTTCTAAATGTATATGATCTCCCATATGGAAGTAATAAAAATAATTTAATGCATAAACTGTATGTATTTATAGTTATTTATGATAATATTAGTTAAATTACGTTATTTACTCATATAAAATATTATCTTTTTAAATATGTTTTTATAGTTGTATTGTATGCTCTCTGATTATAACATGTAATATAGTTCTACATACTATTTATTATATATTGAATACATTTTTTTTAAATATGATAATTTTATTTTTTAATTTTAAATTTTTAGAATCATTAATTTTTTAGCTTATTAAATATTCGTAATCCAACTTGTTTTTCATTGCAATTAAAATTTTTTGAAAAGAATCAAGTCTTTTCAATTTATATAATTATGCTCCAATAACGATCTATATATTTCCTGTTAACAATATGTGTTTACGTCATTTATAAATAACAATATAATTCATATATTTATTTTCACATTTCATAAAGTAACTGCCACTTAAATTAATTTTATATATTTTAAAGCATGCAAAACCATAATATATATTAGAAAAAAGGCAGATAATAATATGATATTTGTTTTTTATGAATTATTCCAAGTGTTTTAATTATCTATAAATTAAACGATTTATTTATAATTTTTTATATATCAATTTTATTGATTTATATTCTTATACTTAAACTCATAGAACGTAACTTTTATTTACGTATATGAAATAATATTTATTTTTCTTATTATGTGTTCATTGAAACTTCTTGTCCACTTCTACGTATTTGAAGACGTTCAAGTATACTTACCTATTTTTTCGTACACAGTTATTTATATCATTAAATATATTCAAAATATTTAAAAAAAATTTCATGTGTTTTATTTTTATTTATATTTTTGTTAATTTTATACGATTTAACGATTTATATAAAACTATATATTTTAAAAAAGGTAATATTTAATTTTTGGATAGCTTTATTTCTAGTTAATAAACACAATTAAGTAATATAATTTATATTAATATACCATATTCATTGATAACATTGGAACAAATATTTATATTGTTAGAAAAAAATTCATTTAATTAAATGGGATATACATTTTGTGCTTTCGTATGAGTGCATACTATATATAAAAAGTAATGCAAATAACTACTAAATTATTAATAATGAAATATAAACATTAATATTATAATTCATAAAATAATTCATTTCCTATATTCTAATAGTCTCTTTATACAGCATACATGTATAAAATTAAAATTAATATCTCATTTTTAATTAATAAAGGTACATTAAAACAGATGGAATACTTAATAATTTTTCATTATATATATATTTCCTGTCTATTTTCTTTTGTCTATTTCATATACATCATTCTCTGAAATATTTATGTAATATATATATATATATATGTTACATGGATCTAAATAGAAAACGAATGAAAATATATACCATACAAATGTATTAGCAAAAGTATAATTTTTCTTATGATTAAATAAAAATATATATATATAAATTTAAAAAATATTAAATTAATTGAAGCATAACAATGCCATTATAATGCATATATAATCTATAACATGAACAAATATAATAGAACCTCTGTTAGAACAATATACATATAAGAGTAAATTCGAATTGTGTATTACTTTTTTAGTATAAATATTATTACTTATTATTGTTGCTATTATATGTAGAAGAAATATAAGAATAATATAGAAAGACGTAATTGAAAAATATGATAATATAATTTATTATAATTATTATACTATTTACAAAAAATAAAATATATAACTTTTATATATCTTCAAAATATATATATACTATAGATTATATAAATATTTAAGGTAATCAAATTTAAATATACATAAATATTATTCTGGAAATATAAATGTATCATCATTCTTTTTTTATATTTATTTAAAATTATTTTAGAAATTCTATTATATATTTGTATATTCATATTAATTAATATATCCTATTTCTTTTTATTGCGTATTAATGAAATAATACTAAATTCACAAAAATCATGATAGCTACTTAAGCATGTAGTAATATAAAATATAGTGTTTCCTATACGTTAAACTTAGTCGAATGAGCATATAAGCGCTTTAGTTATATATTATAGATAATTATGTAAATAAAAACAATATAGCTAATAATATTTTTTTAAGGAAATATATATTTCATTAAATAAAATATGATGTATTCATCATATATTTTTTTTTTTAGTCTATAATATAATAAAAAATTTTCTATTAAATTATACGTGATATAGAATTAACATTAATAGCTTACATATTTATGAGCGACATATTATTTTTGTAATGTTATTATATGTTAAATACATTCACATTATATTATTTTTTATTTTTACTTCAAAATATAAATGTTCATAAATAAATATTTTAATTCTTTTTATCAATATGAAAATACATTTTATATAAATAATTATATGTGAATTAAGAATATCATGCAGAGTGGTAATGAATCCTTATTCTTCCTTTTTCAGAATGTGACTCCCCATTATCATAACAACCTTCAGTTAATTCACATGAACATTCTGGAACTATATTCTGTTTTATTCTTTTTTTTTTATTTAGACAACTGTCAACCCTGTGTCCAAAGGGACTAAACTATTATATATAATGAAAAAAAATGAAATATATGATGTATATATATAATTATAATATTTTAATGGAAATTAAAAACATTTTCTATCTTGAATTTTTATAATTTTTTACAATATTTCTTATCGTACTTTATACAAAAAAAAAAAAGTAATAAGAAAAATTCCTAGAAGTGTAAAACACACAGATAATGTATTCTTCAGTTCAGATGAAATAGAACAATTATAGACAATTTTATTTCTTTCACACGAAAAATTAACATATGCAAGCTTTATTAATGGATCCCACAATTCCTCAATTTTTTCTTCCCATAATTTTGTTTTGTTTTCACAATTAGGTCCTTCTGAAATATATTTAAATTGTTTTTTATTTAACCATTCATTCAATAAATAGCAGTATTCAACATCATTAACACTGTCATCAATTAATACAGGCATCGAATCTTTATTTCTAATACTATTATTAAGCATACAGCCAATTTTATATAAGTCTGCATGATCCTTCTTTAAAGGACTTAATAATTCAATTCTTTCATCATCCATAGGCTCGTTATCTTCATCAAAATGATAAAAAATTTTATCTTTCTTACTTACATTTGGTTTCTGAAAAGTAAGGATAAAAAAATAAAATGAAATAAAAGAAAATACAAATATATTAAATATTTTAAGAAATTAATACGAAATAAGATATACATTACTATATTCAAAGGAGATCATAAAAATTATTATGTAAAATAAGTGTATCACAATATATTTACCACCATTTTCAAAAAATTATACAGAATTATTTTAAAATAGCGATAAGAAATTATAATATTTTCACATATAGTTCCTTATATTTTATGTAAAAATCCTATATCGATTTTTACTTTATTTGCTATAATATATAAGAAATTAAAATATAACCTATTTATTAGTATATAATATTTTTATAAATTATTAAAAACATAGTAAATGGATATAAATATTTCGATAATACATCATTTTAATATTGAACATAGCCAAAACTATTTTTATTTTAAAAAGTTAGAAAAGCTAATATTTTAATAATTTTTTTATATTAACAATTTACAATATATATCTTAAAAAATAAATGTTATATAAAAATTTAAATAGAGTATATCCTGCAATAAACTTTTATTTTTTCTAATAAACTTATTTTAAGTTCTTTTCTTAGATATCATGCATTTATAATAATAATGATAACAAAACAAATATTTTTTTAATTTCATAATTCATACATAACAAAAACAATATACTAATAGTTAATCTAAATGCCTAAATTTATCACTTATTATTAATGAATATGATACATCTATGTGATTACATATATTATATTAACAGTACTTATAATAGGAAAAAATACTATAAAAAATGATTAAATTGTTCTATAATTTTTTTCATATATTATTATGTTTCAAAAAAACGATTCTTTCGGAGTTATCCACTTCTCTATTTTATGCGTTTTATAACTGTATAAGATATTAACCTATAATTGTGTCATTTAAATTTTTTTACATTATTACATATACAAACAACATTTACTAATAAACATAGAAATTAAGCCTACATCGAAAATTTGTTCAAAAAATAGTTTCAAAAGAAAAAAATAAAAAAATTTGTCTAGAATTAATTATATAATTTTAGGATGGTAATAACTTTAATGTTCTCAAAATGAAGGGAATGAATAAAATTCATTCTATTCCATAAAAACCAAAATGAAATAAAAAAAATTTACTTCACCTTAAAACTATTATCAATTTTAATAGTAATTAAAAAATAAAATACATTTCGGTAAATATAGTAATATTATATGCACTTAAGAAAATTTGTAAATGTTGAAAACTATATTTTTCACTTAAAATTTAAAAAATTATGAATATTACAGTATTTTCTGTTATATTTCTCTAAATATAATATATGAAAAAGTATAATAAGTATAAAAGGGGAATTTCTTTCTTTTTTAGGAATAAGAAAATTTGAAATATTACTAAATATCGTTAATTAATATATTAAGTATTACATTCAAATAATTTATTTGTGTTCACAATGATTTCTCACTTATATTGTATTTATAAAATATTTTCATAAAAAATATAATTAACAAGATGCACAATATTGTCTTATATAAAGTACTGTTATATATATAATATAATATTATTCATATCTTTAGTTAATTGCATATATTTAATGGATACCTAAAAATGCTATAAATAATAAAATTATAGTGACTATGCATTTTAGTTAGGATTAAGCTAATTTATAAAATGTAATATTTACAAATTATATTTTACAAGCATGTGTTTTTAAAATTTTTCTCAGATACTTTTTTTTTCTTTTTTTTTAACTTAATAAATTTGTTATAAACGATGTTAATTTATCTTCAAAAATAAAATATTGAATTTTTACAATTAAATTGAAAAAAATAAAATATATTTTAAAAATATATACTTTTTAAATTTCATATGTTTTATATTGAAATTAAAAATATTTCAAAAATGTGTATAGTTATTTTCATGTATATATTATGACAATGCAAATATTTCTACTATTAGTTACATCCTATATTATTAATATGATAATTTTGTTTAAGTAAAAATAAAAAGGAGATAAATATATAATTAATGTATATTTAAATTCTAATTTAACTATGTATATACATCACGATGCGTCATTAAAATATGACAGAGATATTCTGTTCAATTATCATCAAATATATATAATACATATATATTTTTTTTAAGAATTCAAAATATTCGTGCATATATTTAATTATATGTAATTTAAAAAAAAAAAATACTATTTAATTTATAATTATGTTTAAATTGATAATATTGAAATATACCATTAAAAATTTTGTTAATAATTTAGTAAAAATGTATATAATATATGAAGCTATTCATTAATTTATATACTTTTAATTTGATATAAAATTTTCTTTATATATAAAGTAGTATCTATTTAAAAATATTTATTATTAAAATTATTTTTCATATTCATATATACATTCTAGGATTACGAACTTACAGTTCATAAGGTGAATATTTTGTTTTATTTTTATTAAATTTGTACTTCTATTATAAAATATGAGAATTATATTATATTCTAATAAGCAATTTATTATAACTTGAATGTTAATGTATATATTTTTTTGTAATTCTATAATTGTACTTCATATAATTTTTATATATTTAATTTAAAATTCATATAATTATATATAGTTTTTTCGTAATATATAACTATTTTCCTACTAATGCTTAACATTTATTCATCTTAATTTTTGGCATTGATCCTTAAAACAAACTTATATATATCAGTCATAATGTATGTACATTCGTTATGTATATTCTTGCTTTTTCCCGCTATTTTGAATATAAATAAAAAATATAATATATTAAAAATATAAATTATAAGTGAAAAAATATATTTTATTATTTTGAAATTAATTTGCTTAAATAACCTAAAATACCCTATAATATAATATACCCCTAATTTTATATATAAGATGAAGTTATTTCATTATGTTTAATATAAATATTAGTAAAATACAAAAATAATAACACAGATAATATTAAGAAATTATATATAAATTTTCCATTATTTAATCTTAAATACATGAAATTTAGAAAGTAATCTAACAAATTATGCATCAATATTTTCTTCTTCTATGTTCAATAATATAATTTTTTAATGACATAAAAAATAAATAAAATATATAGATTACTCTAATATCAATTTTATGTATAATATGTATTCAGGTAATTTCTGAAACATTTAATAATCACTGTAATTGAGTACAAAAATATTATAACATTTGTTTTAAAAACTTTACTTAATTATAATGACTTAGAACTCCCAAGTTTGCAAACAGTTATACAGAATCAATAATTAAAAAGTACATTATTTCATTATGTATTTGTAATTAAACATTTATCCTATATAAAAAATTAAGTCTGTTAAAAATTTTTTTACAAACATTACCTTGCATGAAATAGTTTGCACACAGAATATATTATAAAATAAATAATAATATTCTTTTTCTGCAGAAAAAAACTTACATACTTAACGATATTTTGAAAATTATAAATATACAATAACTAAAAGAAAAAAAATATACATTTTTTAATATAATAATAATAATACATTTTCCTAGTCACCTAAACAAGTTATCATTTCAGACTATATCCAGATAAAAATCAGAAATCATAAAATCTTAATTCATATAAAAACTAACACACTCCAATAAAAATAAATGAATTATTCCATTATATATTATTTTTAATGTACATATACTTTTTTTTCACGAAATCTTCTTTGAAACGAAGATGTATATATGGAAACAAAATATTTAGCTATGCTGATATCATTCCTCAAAATACAAATTGAACATTATTCAAACAGTAAAAGATTCAAATTAACAAAAGAGCTATGAACATACTTTTTTACTGGTTTCCCATAAAAATACAGATATATTCATGCGTATATATAAAAAATATATATTATTTGCTATGGTTGTTAAGTATAACACTAAAGATATGACTATATATTTTATATTCATCTTTACGGAAAAACCCATTTTAATTCTTATTTAATCTTTTCCTGAACATAATATTTTCATATTTTATGACTTTTTTATAGTAATAAACCGTACCTAATATAAATACGACAACATATATAAGGAAAGGTATGCAATAAAATAAAATATGTGATTTGGATATTACTCTTAAGCTCCCGCCATCACTAGAATTGAACAGTTCACCAAAAATCCCCATTATCCTAATAAGAGCTTTACTTCCTGGAGGTTCATTTGAGTATAACTAGCCTAAAAAATGCAAAAATCCACCATCTGCTATTTTTTCTAATGAAAGATCTAATACAGGTATCATCGATACCAAAATTAATAATACAAATAAAGCAATTCGTGTTGTGCACTTTTTACGTGCTAATCTTTTATATTCCTTATCTTCATACGTCTTGATGCTTTTAAGGTAATCTTATACTCAAGTTCTTGAAATATTTTTTTTTCAAAATCGAAATATTTTTTCGTTTTAGTTATAGCACATTTATTTTTCTCAACATTTTTATCGTACTTCTTGATATGTGATGAAGTTCTACATGATTGTTCTTGTTTTTCATTCATTCGTTTTCTATTATAAGATATATGTTTTTTTTCTTTCACGTCTTTACTTGGTATTTCTTCTTTAAAATTTGCAATATATGAATCGTTATCATATTTATATTTCGCTAATAATCGATTATTTCCACTATTTAATTTTTTAAGTAAACAGTATTTTTAGTCCAAATGTTTATTTAAAGATCTCTAAAAAAAAAAGAAAAATATAAATATTTCTTATTTGAATGAAAAATTATTTTCGTCCTAAAAAAATCCATCAATAAAAATAAAAAATTATTCTATAAATTATACAAATGTTATTAAAAAAATATTATCATATCATATCACTGTAAAAGTGACATACCCAAGTTAAAAGTATAAACGTTGAAATTTTAATAAATAAGAACAACATATTATTTTGTTCCATCATACAGGTTTCTACAATTGTATTATATTTATAAAGTATTATATTCTTAATAACGTTTTATATGTTCAATGACTAATCGTATCACATCTATTTTTTCAATTTTTGTTTATTATTTGTTTATAGAAAGGTAATAATATATATACCGCTAATATGTATTTTCCAGTTCGGACCAAATTACAATACCTTTAAAAATATATAATAAATTTTTAATATTTACATTAAGAATAAAAAAATGGGTTTTAATAAAGAACTATAGTTTTCATTCATTTATAATTATTCAAAATGTACAAGTTAATTATTTAAAATAGTCCAGCAATTACAAGCTTTTATTATATAAATTTTTTAAAGCAAAAAACAAAATATATGATATACTACTATTTCTAAATACTCATTTAATTTACAGCATAAGATATATATAGTATAGACATATTTCAATATTTTATATATTACGATACTAATTTCTAAATTTAACGATGTTTTCCTATTATAATTCTAATTTCTAAGATATTTAACTTTGAAAAAAGTTATTATTTATTTTACAAAATATTAATTATTATAACTAAACAATAATTATTATAATTAAAAACATAGTCAATAACTTATACAATTTTTTTGTTTTGTGAATTATAACACATTTTTTTAGTTGTCACTTTAACAGTTACTTTATGTTATGATTTATAATATATATTGAAATTTCAACTTTTAACATACTATTCAATATATGAACAAAAAATATATATTTTTAAAGTAAACAAAGACCATTTTTTATTTTTGGGTTATATTTTTAAAAAATTTAATTCTTATTACATTTAATTTGTACCATTACTTCTAAATTGAAAATTTTTAAATTAATCACTTCATGCTTTTATTTTTTATGTACATATATATATTTGAAGAAATATTAATATATTAGAAAAATAAAAAAAAGAGCATAGTAAATTTTACATATGAATATTTCGTATATTTATTATAATTTAAAAAAATTCAAATAATATAAATTTACATATGAAATTAATATACAGGTTATTATATGTAAATTAGAATTATTCAAATGCAACAACATGATTTACCCAAATATATTATTAATTTTTGTACGGACAATTTTAGAGCTAATATATTAGTTTTTGTTACATCTTTTGCAAACTTGATCTGTCAGAAAATATAAATTTACAGATACACATTAAACAATGCATACAAATATATAGACGTCCTTTTACTTAATAATATTTATAGCAGCGAAAATTAACTATTCATTTATTTCTGCTATATATATGATTTAATCGAGTTAATAACATATACAAAATTATTATATTCGCAAAAAATTACTGTAAAAACCTTAAATAAAATTTCTTTTTATTTTATTTTATTTTATTTTTCTTTTAAAAAAATATTATTTTTCTACAGAATAAATTAAGAAAAAAAAAATATACATCAATACAATAAATATAGTAACATCCTTTCATTATTTACTAAAAATGGCACGTTAACTGTTAATTTTAAAGTAGTTATTCGTTTTCTTAATTACCTTAAAAAATAATAATTTCATACTATAAAATAATAAAAAATGTAAAGCGGCAATATTTATAGTTAAATTATAAATCAACAAATGAATTCAATAAAATAATATTAATTATTCTGTTACTTATCAATTTTAATGTACAAAAATATTTTTTTCATTGAAATTTAAATGAATATATAAATATATATATTTAGCCATAATAATTAATACATTTCAAGGAATACATAAAATTACAAATTAGAAAACTTTTAAATGTTCAAATTAACAAAAACAGTAGTAACATATTTATTTTACATTTACGTACAAATATGAATACATATATATATGTTCATATATGTAATCTAAGCAATTATTTTCATATTATATATTTCATTAAAGATATTACAGGTCGTATATAACATTAAAGGCTTCGTTACGAAAATAATTATATTCCTTACCATTCATTGAACGATTCAAAAAACTTAATTTTTTTACGCTTTATGATATTTTTATACTAATACAAAATTCTTTGTATAAATAGAATACCCATTATAAATATAGGAACAAAATACATTAGAATACTAGATACTTTTATTGCTGTAGATAGATTACTTAATGAAAAAGGTAAACCTTGAACAGACGATCCTTATGTAGGAGGTGTCCCTTCCAGTGTAGTAGTTGATGAAATATTTGTTAACTTCCATAATTCATCTAACATACCATCAAACGATACAGTACTCTTTATTATCGAATCTAATGTAGGTATTACTAATGCCAGCACGAACAATAGTAAAAGTAAAAAAATTCGTAATCCATATTTTTTACTCTTTAATTTTTTATAATTTTTATCTTTAATTAACAACGTTTTTTTAAAAAAAGCTTTATCACTAAGTCCATTCATTACTCTTTTTTCATAATGTTCTTATGATTTATGAAACATTGTACATTTATTTTTCATATGTTGCCTAATCAATTTTTCCTTAATTAATGAACTTCTATATAGTTTTTCGTTTTTTTCTTTAACACATTCTTCATTGTCAATTGTAAATAATGGTTTTTTCTTTTTTTTTTTATTATATGGTATCATTAATTCTAAATCTCCAACATATGGATAAATATCCTTTATATAAATGCCTAATAATCAATAAATTTGTAAATCTAATTTTTTATCAAAAAAATAATTATCCAGAATTTGTTAAAATTTCCCTAAAAAAAAAAAATGTAAAAATTTCTTATATAAACAGATAAATAGTTCCATTATAAAAAAATAAATTAATTAAAATAATCCATAAAATTATGAATAACACAAATACCCTCGATAAGTTTTATCATATCATTTTATTGTAAAAATTATATATAGAATTTGAAAGGATAAGCATAAAAAGTTTTGCAAAAATGATAACCTTAATACTTTTTTCCATTTTATAGTCTCTAATATTGTAATATATACAATATAAAAAAAATTAACACTAAGCTATATATTACCAGCAATAAAAAAATAACTTTTTTATTTTTTTTAATATTCTTTCTAAAAAAATTAACACTTATAGCACATTCTAATATATAATTAAAAAAAAAAAAAAAAAAAAATACCTAAAAATGGACTCTACAAAATTTTATAATATTATTTAAAGAAAATTAGTTTTGGGTAAAATTACACAATTTCATTTTATTCATATATATCTACAACTATAATTTAATTAAATATTAGAGTAATTAAAATTTTTTTTTTTAATTATTAGGAAATATTGAATTTATTTACAATATACAATGTGTAAAATATAGATATATGCCGTTGTTCTAAATATTTCTAGAATAATTACTATTTTTAAATTTTCCTACTATTTATTTTAATTTAATAAATATTATTTTCCTAAAAATATAGTTATAATAGATAAAAAAATATCATTTACTGACAAAATGAAAAAAGAGTGGTAAAAAATTAAAAAAATATATATATTATTAAAATTCCCATGTTTTACTAATTACAACATATGACATCTTTTGTGATCTATATTATATTTCAAAAATCAAATTTATTATACATCACCTAATTTATGAATATATATATGTTTAAAAGTAAAATAATAACTTATTTTTTATTTTTGTTTAATAATCTTTTAGAATTATTATTTTTCCTACAGTTAAATTTACTTTATTTTTCGTAAATGATATGTTTTCAAACTTAAAAATTACTTTTTTTCTTATAAAACTTATATATTTAGAAAACAGATAAACTGTTTAATAGGCGTATAAAATGTGTTAATATTATGATAATCATTATTAATTAGTATGTTTGTTTAACTTTATCATGAATAATAATTCATATGATTTTGTTATCAATATATTTCACGATATATATTTAAATAATAATTATAAAGTTAAAATAAATATAAAATAACTTCACTACCATTATCATAATAGTATGTATATTTTAATTTATATTATATATATCTTACGTTACACTATAATTAATATCCTACACAAATTATTACTAAAAATTAAAATTATTCTAAAATATATAAAAATATTTTGCATGTATTCTGAATCCTAAAATAAATCTTTTCTATAAGCATATGCATACTGCTTACATAAAACAAAATAGTCATGTAAAATTTTATAACATATAATTCTAACAAAAAAAAAAAAAAGTATCAAGGAACATTAACATATTTTTAAGCAGAGTGAACTTTTTTATTTATATTTATCCAGATTTTATCCCCAATTTTCTAGATACAACTAAGCCTTCGCACAAAAAAACGGAAATACATAAGCTATTTTACATTTTAAGAAATATATTGTTAAATGTGAGTATCGGATAACAACAAAAAAATATTACAGTTCATTTTTATTCTTACTTTGAATTTATATAATTGTATTTTAAAAAAAAATTAAAGTTATATTATATAAAAAGCTCTTATATAAATTTCACTAAAGGGCATATATATTACCTTTATATAATTAAGCCTTTCCCTAAAAATATAGCATAATATTTTAGTTAAAATATATTGGAGATTATAGCATTAATAAAAGCGTAATTAGATTAATATTAACTAATGTTTAGGTATAGAATGGATTTTCTTTTACTTAACATTATATTATTAAAATAGGGATTAAATATATCCAATAAAATTTCCAATCGTCAAGTAAAATCTTTATATTTTTGCACATATTTATGAAAGCATATTTTCTGCAGTAAACATATATATAGAACAAAAATGCATAGTACCACAAATGTATAAATTCCCATATATATTGATATTAAGATAAAAAATTATTTAACTTAAAATTTATACACGTATCTTTTATTCCTTAATATAATTTTACCCTAATTACATTATTCACTTTTATGAAGTACTTATTGTTTAAGACAGAACAAAATTAGTAACAGTTCTCTGATACAGTCTAATGTCAGATTAATATTCTTTCAAAAAGAATATTCTCCTAATGATGGCAAGAACAAAAAAGCTTACAATCATTTATTATGAATCTTTTTTAATATATGGAACTAATTAAAGATTAAAAGACATATTTATACGTAAAAACTTCATAAGTCAAAAAAATAACGATATGTGTGTTTTATGTCCTCCATTTATTTATAAACATTCATGAATTATAAAATTGGTAAAGTTCTATCAACAATTTATTCATAAGAGAAAAGTAAAATATATTTATATTGATAACTTATAAGTTATGCAAAAAATCTAATATTTTTTTAAACATATATTCAGATAAAATAGATTTTTATATATATATTTGATATGGTAATTTTTTTCAAAGATTTATTCTTAAATTTACCTTTTAAAAAAAATTACATGTGAATAAAAGAAAATACATCTATTTATTTTTATAACATAAAGAGTGACATGATTTATACATAAATTAAAACTAATAAATAGTATAATGTTTTAAAAAAATTATACAAAATAATGACAATGACAAAGTAAATATAAAACAACTAATAAGCATGACAGTTAAAAATACAATTTGTCTCATTATCTAAGTCATTAATAATAGTAATATTATATATTAAATCTAATTAGTACTTATTTATTATAATACGTATTTATATGAAATATAAACATACTTAATATTTTAATATTAATCTCACATTTTCACTGAATATTGAGTAATACCAGTATCATATTTTTATAAAGCAACATATATATACATATAAATGTCAAATCATGGTAAAAAATTATTTTAGAACAATCAATTATAATAGTAAGCAAAAAATAAAAAAATATATATTATATATATATTAAACATATATTAATATACCGTTGCGTATAAGTACTTATATCTATATTTTCAAGGTTTCATAAAAAAATTTATAACTATAAAACAAAGTATTTCTTTTATAGGAACATAATCCCATTAATAATAAAGCATATCTTTATTATATAAAGAAAAATATTTGTTCTGAAAGAAGTGCAATATTTACAATTATAATTATAATTTATTTCAATTTTTTCCTCTTTATTATATTTGAATTATTTTAACAGTATACTAATAAACTTTGTAAAAAATTAAAAAAGGAAGAAATAATATATAAATACATCCATATTGATAAATAACAACATATAAAGTAATAGAAGGATAATTTAAATTATCACCAGTTATATTTAGTTCATAATTATTTACTAAAGTAATTAATCTATGCGGAATATTAAATAATATTAATGGTATAGCATATATTAATGCCAAATTAATATATACTGAATATGTTAAATTTCATTTCTTTATAAAATCTTTACATTTCTAGTATCCATATGTAGAAATCAAAACTCTATATATAATCTGTTCAAAGAAGATGTCAACAGTGAAAAAAGTATTACATATAAGAGATGTATATTTCTGAAATACTTGATTGGTTACAGCTCTTAAATTAAGTTTATACATATATTTAACTTTTTCATCATATACCGATTTATTATTATTTTCGTCACTTTCTGAATAATCATTGTCATTTTTAGATAATATATATTTTAATGTAATATTTTTTTTTCCTTTTCAGTTTATGTTAATAATCCATGAGTTCCTTATTCTAATGTACTAAGTGTAATGTTTTTATTACCTATAGATTCATCAATTTAAAACTACAAAGAAAAGAATATGTTTTAACTATTTATCATGTGATATATTTATTTACTTATTGAGAAATTGTTATTCTTATTATATATATATAATTAACGTGAAGCGAAAAAAAAATATACAAAGTAAATATTATGGTAAGTTATCATCACAACACACCCTTGAAATAAGTATATATCCAAAAAAAGACAATAAGCATAAGAGTTTTAGATAAAATAAATGATTTCATTTTTCAGTCTATTCTGTAACTATTTAATAATATAATATCTTCAATCATATAAATATTTTACTGTATATTCATAACGTTGAGATAAAAATGTACAACTATTGCATTTCTTGTTTTATCAAAAAGTATTTAATATCATAAATAAAATACAAATAAAGATATAAAAACAAATATTTTTCAAAAATTATTGCAGTAAATGTTTCAATAAAATAATTTTATAAAAAGTGAAGCGTTATTTTAAATAAATTTCTTTAGAACTAATTTTATTAATAGATAACCAAAATATCTATGTATTTTAATTTTCCAAAAGATGAATGATAAATTTTTTTTACCAGTACATTTCCAAAAAAAAAAAAGAAAGAAAAAGAACATGTAAAAGGAAATTTAGTAAAAAGAGTGTTTTTACTTATTATGATAATTCTAAAAAAATTTCAGAAATATATAATATTAAGTAAAAATATTTACAACATAATAATTAATATAGCTAGGAAATAAGAGAACATAATTGATAAAATATTATATAAAAAAAATTGGTGCAGTCATTGATATATTAATTTTTTTTTCTTAAATTTTATAGAGAAAACATGTGTATATTTTTTATTGATTTATAAATAAATATTTCTCAAATTAATATATAAATTTATAACTTTTATGCAAACAGCGTTTATAATAAAAAATAAATTTTTTATTTTTCTATATTCAGAGAAAAAAGAAAATATATGTATTGTAATATTTTTATTCCTTACTTTTTTCTGCATCTAGTAACTGCAGAAAATTATAAAAGGTTTTTATGTTAAACTTATTCTTTTTAATAATTTAAATAAGAAATTGAAAATAATTAGAATAAAAGAATTACCCTTTTAAAATAAAATTAATTAAAAGCTTAAAAATAAAAGAATAAAAAGTCGTAAATGTATAAAATATATTAATACCAAAATAAGCTGTATTCCTTAACAAATCTGCTTAATTCTGTCAAAAATATAAAAACATATCTATTTTAGTTATCATTTAATTTTATATTATATATTTGAATAATTTATATAATATGGAATTAAATCGGAAATTATTAATTATCATAACAGAACTAGGTATTCATTCATTTATTGATAATTAATAGTCCCTCTCAAAATTAATAATCCTCCTACATATAAAAATAATAAAAATTAACTTTACACTAATGGATACTATAATATTTTATAAAATGAAATGAATCCTTACTATAAACTTTAAATTTTAATTTATGACTTGTCAATAAAAAAAAATACTTTTTTTCCCCTTTTATTTCGTTTAAAAAATAATGGCTATAAATATTAACTATTTATTAATTATAGATATGAACTATGTATATATATTCATTTTAAAAATAATATAAATACGTCAATTAATATATTCACAGATAAGCATAAAAAGAACAGGAATGTATGATTATTCATTTATAAATAATTATATGTGTGTAGAAATGTATATATTTATTTTCATTATTATTAACGAAAATTATTATAGATATATAATATTTTATTCTAATTATACAATTATGGAAAAACAAAAAAAAAAGATAATTCTACTCATTCCTTAATAACTAATTAAATTAAATTTATCATTTCAGGTGTTCTTTGATATAGTACATAAAAATAGCATATAGCATATTAATTCATAAATATTTAATAAATTATACATTTATGTAATTTTGCAAAATTTAATTAAGGACACTAATACTTCAATAAAATTTTAAATTGTTTTAACAATTCATTTAATTGTGAATATTTAAAAATTCAAATACTGTAAATAGTTATAAATAGATGTTACTTAATAAGTTTATTATTTTATTATATATTCATATTTTACTCCTAAACCGTGAAGAAGAACTTAATTATTATTATAAGAAATTTTACTATAAATATAATATATTTTATGTTATAAAAATTTATTCATAGAATAAATATTATTCTTATTTTCAAGTAATAAATATAAGTATATATACCAGTGCAACTATATACATATCATTCTTTTCATTAAGGACAAAAAAAGACGCAACGATTTCTAATTTAAAACAAATAATGCATTTTATTAAAAACCTAAAAAGGTGATAATAATAAATATAAACAAATTAAAAAACATAATACAACAATGCTTATATACAATATTAATTATAACATATCAATAAAATTATATGGATAAAGCATTACATATTCATTTTAACAGATATAAATATATTTTTCTCTAAAATTTATTAAAATATAAATATATAGATGTGAAGATATAATATTTAGTTAATATGAAACAATACATAATAATACAAATTGAAAAACATTAAAATGTTTATATTCACCAAAAAAATAAAAATATTTTTACTGTTGCTTATCAAAAAATTACACATAAGTATATATATTTATGTAATATATATAATTGTAGTTATATTTATTAAATATATAGCAAAAAGCATTTCATATATTACTTATTAATAACTTTACCAAAAGAAACATATAATTTACTCTTTATTTTTCCTTTTCCTGAATTTAAATTTTTTATATTTTTTAACATTTTTAAAATAATAAACAAGCGCTGATATTAATGTGATAGCTAATAAAAAGAAAGGTATTAAATATATTAAAATAGAAAAGAATTGCCTTAATGCGCACATATCAGAGAGAGTTTTTAATGTTTCATTGCAAAAATAACATGTACTAGAATTATCAGACGAACTTGATCCCAATAACCATTTTAAAACTGTCATCCATACTGAACTGGACCCTGATTCCTTGCTAGTGACCAAACTCTCTAAATCAGACTTTTTCAAACCTAAGTGGATTAATAAACCACTTTTACCTGTAAATCCAAGTGATAATTCTACTATTAATCCTATTATTAATAATAGTAACATTAATAAAGGTAAACAAAGTCGTAATCCATATTTTTTACGTACAAAGCTTTTGTAAATTTTATCCCTAGTCGTCCTGTTATTTTTAAGAAAATTTAGATAATCAAGCTCTTTTAATATTTTTTTTTCCATATGAGATAAATTTTTGATTTCAAATGAGCCATATTTATTTTTCATTGGTTGTTCTGATTCTCTTGCATTTTTTGATGAATTTCCATTTGATAGTTTCTTCTTTCCCGGGATCCCTTTTCTATTATTAGATATATCTTTTTTCTCAGATACTGTATGGCTCGACATCCCTTCTTTTAATTCTATAATAGTTGAATAATGATAATCTTTACATTTTGCCAGGAATCTATAAGTTCTTGTGCCTATTTGTTTACCAAGCATGTAATTTCCATATATATATTTGTTAGACGTATACTAAAAATAAAGAAGTAAATAATTATCATTTAAACAAATAAATAATTTCATTCTAAAAAACAGTATTAATAAAAAATAAAATAAAAAATAATTGTGAATAATATAAATATACTTAAATAATAAAATTATACCATATTATCGTAAAAATGATATAACCAAGTTAAAAGCATAAATGTATAAATTTTAAAAAAAAACAAATGCTTCATTTTTTGTTCCATAATATAAATGTTTTATACAGTAATACATTCAGTAAGCAGCAAATTAACTATGTGTAATATTCTGTTGATAATTAGGATTAAAATATGTAAATATTCAATTGTTTTTTTTTATTATTTTTTTATCAGAATTAAATATATATGTATATAATTTATATTACAACACATAAAAATAATATATATTTAATTATGCGGTATAAAATTTTAATTTTAATTTTACTCTTAAAAAACTAACTATAATTAGAATAATATAAGTTGATTTCATTAAATTATTTTTCAAATTTTATAAATTATCTGTTTAATATTTTAAAGAAATTAAATTTTTATTAACACTCTTCTAACAAAAAAATATGAATACATATATATATATATACGCGACTTCTTAGTATTTTTAAATGTTTAGTATATATAGAATGTACAGAATATAGAAAATACTTTTTTTTACATAAAAAATGAAGTATTACTTATTTCTAATGTATGTTAATAATAATACTAAGTTTAAAAAATTTATATTTTGGAGAAATTCCATATTCCTAAAAAAAATATTATAACAATATAATAATTGTAATAATAAATATAGAAAAAAATATTTTCTCAAAGTTTTTGTTTTATATTATTTATAGCACTTCAACTGTTCTCAATATATAATATTTTTTTAAAATAATATATATGATATACTGTATAACGTATGAATAAATATATGTTTTAGAAATATATATGGAATGATTTCTTCTTTCTTTAGTATATATTTTGAATGATATAATTTTTAATGTATTACAATTCATATAATATTTTGTAAATGAAATTTTTGTAAATTTATCGATCTAATTTTTTTTTTTTTTTAATTAAACATAAATATTTAGAAGAATACAATTAAAATAAGTAAGGTATAAATTAATTCTTGTATAGATGTATTAGTTTAATAACACTATTGATTGAATAAGATATTTATATAATTATAAAAATAAAAAAAGTAATTATCCTTTTTTTATTTACTTTTTTTATTACATACATTTATGTAATTTATAATAAATAGAATTATATCATGAATTAAATAAGTTTAATACTAAAAAATTTTTTTTCAACTATGTTCAATATTTTGAAATCCTCCAAACTCCGGCGGACTCGTTGTTTCATTTTTTATATATTATTATATAAGGTTTAAATTAATTTTCGCATTTCTATTCTTGAAACATACAACAAATTAATATATTTAATTATTTGAATGATTTTTTAGTCCTATTATATTATCAGTTACCTTTGTTTTTATTTCACTGTTATTTTGCTAACTATATCATCAAAATATTGTATTCTGACATATTTTTGAATTAATTTAAATTATTTTTCAAAGTTAATTTTTATCCCAATTTCAAATATTTTTATTTTCATTGTTAAAAATTTTACTTAAATTCTTTTATAATAAACATATACGTTAGTATTCATTACTTTCTTGTAGTTACGTAATTTTTAATTTACAAAGAAAATTATCTTTATATATTTTTACTTATTTCTATAAAAAGTAGTTTCATAAGAATTTACATATAACCATTGTGTTATAAAATAACTATCTTTTGTCCATATGAGCATATAAATTTTCCTTAAGTATATAATTTACTTAATATCCTTATTGTATTAGTTTCAGTAGTTCATTAAAGTGTATTGTATTAAAGTTGATACTAGTGTACCACTATGTATTATTGCTGTCAGAATAAAAAATGAATTATTATACCATAATAGGAAGCAAATATTAGTAAATAATGCTTATAATATAATAAAGCCTGTGCACTATGCTATATAAATAAAATTTTTAATAATAATACAGTGGAATGAATATTTCTCATATTTATTAAAATAAAAGTTATATTTTATTATAATTAAAAAAACATTACTAAAAAAGAACAAAAATATAACCATAAGTGCTTCTACTCCCTTAATAATTAAAAAAGTAAAAATTATACTTATGGGATATATTATATGACATTTGATGTTTATGATAAAAAAATACTACTCAATTTATGAATAAATATTTATTTCATAATTAATTAAAGAAAGACGTCTCATTTTTATAATATATATTTCGAAACATACACTTTTTAATTAAGTACAATACATATTATTATTTCTAAGTGTACAGTCTTTAAACTTATGTATTTAATTTTTTTTATTTTTTAATTAAATATATACTTTCATAATATATATAATAGAAAATACAAATAAATATTCTATAAAGTAATTCTTGTGTAAATGTATTAAAACCAGAATAATACTGATTGTATAACTACTCTATTTAATTACATTAAAAATAAAAATGGTTTATATTTTTTTTATCAATGAATTTTTTTAATGATGTTTAAGTAATTTTCTTAAAATAAAATTAACAACTATATAGCTTCAGTTACAGTACAGGTAAGCAAGCTTACTTATATTTATTGGAACATTACAGAGATACACAGAATTAATAATATGCAAATACGATTCAAATTCAAATTATACTAATAAATAAGGACCATTTCTTAGGAAAAGCTTTAGTACAAACTCTAAAAAATAATCTTATATTTATGAATAACATATTAAAATAAAATTTTTTTTTTATATTTATTTAAAAAATGAGTATTATATTAAGTAATTAACTGTGTTCAATATAAACAATATATAATTATATATATCCCCAAAATAATATGAAATGTTTACTTAATAAATATATTACCACCACCATAAAAAGGAGAACAAATATATAAATATATAAATAAATGTATAAGTACTACTATAAGATTGTAGTAAAACATATTTTTTCTTATTAACACTTACGGAGAGTTAACTTTTTATGGATTTTTATAATATGTTTCTAGTAAAATGCTGTTATGAAAAAGTAAAAAATATATTTTGTACAAATTGTCTATTAATATATCTTTAACTTTAATTTATTTATTTAATATTTCTGTTATATTGAACATAAAAACTATAAATAGTATATTTTATAAACCTTTAACATAATATTTATTTACATAAATTTAGGAAAATTGAACTAATACCATAATTAAGCATACGAATAAAATAATGAATAGCTTTAAATCTATATTTATTTGAGAAGATATAAAGTTAAATAGTTGTTAAATTATTTAAAATAACTCAAAGTAACAAAAATAATATCATATTATATATATATGCTTTCTCTTTTATAAGTGCAATAAAAAACTAAAGGTCTGCTAAACATATTTTTAGATTACGTAAATGTTTTATAATACATTTCTCATGAAACATATTTCGTATAATAAATATTAAGTTTGATTTATGTATAAAAAGAAAACATATATATATATATATACAAAAGCAAAATAGTACTTTCATTTTGTCTCATGTACTAAACGTGACATATTTATTTTTAATTTAAAACTAATAATGATCATATTTTAATTAACAAATAATAATTTTAAGATAAAATAATATAAAAAAAAGAAATATTTAATTATCATATTTATTATAAATTATAAAATCTTAATAATATTATACCAAAAATGTTAAATATATGTTGATTTATATGCAAATATGTTTATTTCCCATAAGAATCTAATTAAATATACATATATATATACATTAAGACATAGAATATATTAATTCTGTAACAGTGATATAAAGTAAGAATTAAAAAATATTAAAATATAAAAATTTACAAACAAGTTAGGAACATATATTTAACTGATATATATTAAATAGATTAGGTATATGTAGGTTGTTCATTTATGAAATACAATCAATTATGGATATGTTTATTATGCATATAACTATAGACACTAATTTTATTACTTTATATTAAATAATTCTTTATAGAAAGAAACATATTCATTAATATTCTTTTAATTTTTTCCTGAACTTAAGTTTTTCATATTTCATAACTTTTTTATAGTAATAAACAATACATAATATTATTACTACAAATATTATAAGTATAGGAACGCAATATTCTAGAATAGAACGAATTTTTATTACTCCCCTGAACATGGTATTTTCTAGGCCTAATACATTTTTTAACCACCCTCCTACTCGAGGAAAATAAGATTTAAGACCCATATTATCTATGGATAAAAGACCCAATTCACTCAATATCTCTTTTCCACATGCAAAATAAAAGAAAAAATCTATTAAAGGTACCGCTAAAACTAGTATTAACAATAATAAACCTAAAGAAAAACGTAGTCTTCTTTTTTCAAACTTAATTTTTTTGTATGTTCTATTACTCATTGTCCTATTCCTTATAAGAAATTCTGTATTATCAAGTTCTTTAAATATTTTTTTTTCAAAATAGGAATAATTTTTTGTTTCAAATATAAAAGGTTTATATTTTAGCGATTCATCATGGATTCCAGAACTATTTAATGAACTTTTATTTAATTGTTTTTTTTTTTCTATGGATCCTTTTTCATTATTAGAAAAATCCTTAATTACGTTCACTTTACTATTTGATATACCCTCCATTAGTTCTACAGTATTTGAATTTTTATTCTGCTTATATTTTGCTAGTAATCTATATCTTCTTGTTCTTAATTTTCCATCAAGTTTGTAGAATTCACAAAAAGTTTTTTTAAACGTCCTCTAAAAAAATAATGTAAATATTTGTTATTTAAAAGAACAAATAATTTCACTAAAAAAAGTGTATTTTAAAAAGTAAAACACGAAATATACGAATAATACAAATATAAGCAAATAATATTATCATACCAAATCACTTCGAAGATAGTACATCCAAGTTGAAATAATAAACAGAGCATATTTAATAAAAAATAATAAACTAATTTTTTGTTCCATGATATACAGCCATAATATTCTAATGTATTCAGTAAAAAGAATATTAATTAAAACATTATGTACATCCAATGATAAATGATACTATGTTTATTTTTCCAATTGCTATTATATTTTCATGAAATAGACATTAAATGTATATAATTCTAAAGCATATTACAATATAGAAAAAATAAAATACCTTTAATGTAAATTATAAAATATTAATATTTATGTTACATATAAAAAGTTTAATTTAAATAATATAAATTTAGTTCATTCATAAATATTCAAAATGTTTTAACCAATAATTTATTATAGTAGAATAATTAAATAATTTTATATTAATACAATTTAAAAAAAAATATAATTTTTTTATACATATAAAAATTGATTTTATTAACAACATATATTGTATAGAATAGAGATATTATTCTGTTCTATATATTAAGAGAATAATTACAAATTTCAGCATTGTCATCCACTTAATAATTCCAATTTATATACATATTCTTTTGGAAAAACTAATTAATATTGTTAAAAAATTTGTATTATTATAGAATAATAATAATAATAATAACAAAGATAAATAATCAGTAGGTCGACAAAATATTATCTTATATAATCTATAAAACATGATTTAAATGATAATTAAACAAAAATCTTATATTTCGGTTTATAGTATATTTAAATTATCGAATACACAACACGGTGTCTAATCTATCCAGAAATATAGATATTAAATGTAAATAACAAGTAATTTATTTATTTTTGCAACTTATTTTATAAGGTTGTAATTTTTAATTAAGTTCAATTTTTGTTATTTCTAAATAAAATATTTTGAAGTTTATATACATAACATATATCTTCTTTTTTTTAATTAAATAAATTTACATAAATATATATTAATAAAATAAAAAATAAAAAAATATATGAAAAACATTAAATTATGGGTAAAATTAGTACAAAAAAAAATATTTTATACATAGATTCTTATTTAAAAATATTTGAAATGAAATAAATTTACACATAAGAATAATATCTAGTTTATAATTTTCATATGACAAATAAGAAAGAATAAAATTTTAAATTACTAAGATATATGATTTATTATTTTTCCTGTTGACAATTTTTTAACTAATATATTATATTCTATGTATTTTCTTATAATAATATAATTTTATAAATATATTTTAGAGGCACTGTATAATTTTTGAGAATCAATATATAAATAAAAAACATTTTATTAAAAATATATATAACGAGAAACATTTTCTTTTGTACATATTCTTCTGTTCCTAATGCTTTTAAAAGCACAAATTGATAATTATGAAAACATTACGTGCACAAGTAATTATTGTAATCATTATAAATAACAATTTATATTATTGTTCTACTATTAAAATATTTTAACACATTGGAAACAATTAAGAAATAAAATATATATATATATATATATATCGGTACAACAAAATATATATTATAACTTTCAGCAAATACATATTAATTTATATATATACAATTTAATACTAAAAGTATCTTAATTAAATTAAATAACCACATAATTATTAAGCTAAATTGTATAAAATATAAAAGGCACAATTATTTATATTTAAATGATATCATAACTCATAACTTCAATAAAATTACATATTAATTATACTATTATAAATTAATCTTAACAAACAAACATTTATATTTTTTAAGAATCCACTTAATTACAAAACAATATATATATTAAGCTTTAACATTTAATTCAGATGAAGCAATAATTTAAAATGTACATTGAAAAAAAATTGAATATTGGAGTTCATAAAAAAAATAAATAACATGTTTTCTTACTGTTACTTATAAGGCAAGGTATATGAAATCCATTTATAATATATAAAAAATTATTGGTGTAATTACAAAATATATCACTAATGATATTATATATGTTATTTCATTTTAAAGACTGCTTTACAAAAACAGAAATATTTTTTGTTATTCATAGAACGTTTCTTTAAACTTTATTTTCTGATTTTTTATAGAATTTTTATAGTAATAAACAACCGTTAATATAAGTATTATAGCTAATATAAAGAAAGGCACGCAATATAAAAGAATACTCAATGTCGTTTCTATTGCAACAAAATTTGTGTCATTTAATTTAAACCATGTTGCTATAAGTCCACTTACTTTAATATCACCACCAATTAAACACGAATTAGATGTAGGGTCTCGCGTTGATAACAATCCTATTGCACCCAATAACCCATTTTTGGATCCCCAATAAGTTAATGATAAATCTAGTACAGGTATCATTAATACCAACAAAAAAACTAATAAAAGGAAACTAAGTCGCAATCTATATTTTTTATTTTTTAATTTTCTGTAAGACTCATCATTATTCATTCTAATCTTTTTTAAAGAATACATTTTATCAAGTGCATTAAAAAATTTAATTTCGAAATTGGAACATGTTCTATGAAATATCCTATTATTATATTTCATAGGTGTATTAAACTTCCCTTTATTAATTAATAAATTTTTATATGAATGTTCACCTTTTTTTTTGTTCCTTTTTTCATTATTAATTGTAAAACTTTTTTCATTCAATTTTTTAATACAGTAAGGTATCCCTTTCTCTGATCTTCCAAAATTGGAACGCAATTCCTCTCCATAGTTTGCTAGTGATTGATAATTTCTTGTATGTAATATTCTATCCAAATTGTTGCACTCATACAAAGATTTGTCAAATGTATTCTAAACAAACAAATTAATTATATATTATATAAAAGAATAAATAAACTCATTTTAAAAGAAATGATTAATAAAAAATAACAAGAAAGACAAGAGTAATAAAGTTATAATAAAAAAAATTAATCGTACAATATCACTGTAAAAAAGACATAACCAAGTTAAAATGATAAACGTAAAAATTTTAATAAAATAGAGTAACTTAATTTTTTGTTCCATGTTATAGTTCCTTAATACTGTAATATATAAAATAAAACCAAAAAAATATACATTAATAAAATACTCTAACAATAATGAAAGTTACTAAGTTTATTTTTTTTTATATTTCTTTTGTTATTTCTTTACAGAAACGTAATAAAATGTATATAAGTATGATACATTTTTACAATATAAAAAAAAAAAGAAAAAGAAAATTCATCTAGAAAGGTATTCTAAAATTTTAACATTAAAATTATCTATAAAAAATTAAATTTGTTAAAAATTATATAATTTAAAATTATTCATATATATTCAAAATGTAAAAGTTAATTATCTAATTCACAAGAGTAATTAAATAAATTCTTCTATTAATTAAATTCCCCCCCCCAAAAAAAAAGTAAGTATTTTCTTAATATTTAGAAATATTGATTTTATATACCATATATAACCTATAGAATAGAGATATTATACTGTTCTATATATTAAGAAAATAATAATTAATTTCAATGACGCTTTCCATTAAATAATTTTAAATGTATTCCATTATAATTATAAAAATGTGCTCATTATCTTTGAAAAATATTTTCTGATTTATAAATATAATAATAGTAATAATTAATAATAAAATAAAAAAAAACTTTTTACAAACTGTTGTAATGCATAAACAGTATAATATTATATAGTTGATACTTAAATAAATATATTCTGTTATATCATATAATTTATTTAGAGAATATAACTTACAATTTACCATTTAATATAAAAATAAACACATATTCTATGAAAATAAAAAATATCCTTTTTTTTTCCATCATAAATTTTAAGAAATATAATTTATAACAATGTTTTTTTATGCTTTTATTTCTATGTAAAATGTTTTTTAAGTAGTCTAAAAAAATTTGTTTTTTTTTAATTGTAAATATGCTTAGAAAAAATATTATTATAAAAAAAAGAAAAAAAACGAAGATTAAAATAACAATATATTTCTTTCTGATGCATCAATTTAATATTATTACAAATAAAATAAATTTTAAAACATGAATGATATAAAAGTTATAATTCACTCATATATAAGAAAGAATAACGATAAATTTTACTGAAATATATGATTTAGTAATTTTTCTGTTGACAGTTTTAAAAATAATATATTAATTCTTATATATTTTTTTACTCTTACATAATGTGAGCTACCTAATGTACAAGTGTATATTAAACGACTAACATAAATAAATAGTATTCTGCTAAAAATATTTTTATGAGAAAATATATGACGTTCTTAAATTATTCAGATTTTAACATAGTATAACAGAGCTACTAATAATTATAAACATATTATATGAATAAAATATTATGGTAATTAAGTAACATTACAATATTTTATTTTACATCTAAAATATTACTCTTTTATAGAAGTAATTAACAAAATATATAAAAGAAAAAACAATTAAATACATAGTACTATTTTTAAATTACAAAAAAAAAATTATAAAAATTAACATAATTATATCTTTATGTTTTAAGATATTTATAGTTTTTTTGTAACATTCACGGAGGCATTTACGTAGTTACCTGTTGTTCTTATGATAATTTGATCATTTCCATTGTTTTCTCAAAGTAAATATTCCCATGTAAAATACACATTAATTCTTTTTAAGAATTCATAATAATACATATATATAAGTATTAAAAAAATGCATTATATATATAATAAAATAGTACTATGTATTTACTTATATGAAGAATTTATAAGTATTATAAAAGTTCACTGATTCTGAACATAGTTCTGCCCTTTTTTCTTTCTTAGGTATATATATATTTGTATGAATTACTTTATAAAAATAAATTATGATGTACAAGTAATTTATTCTTCATAATATATTCAATTTTCTCTACTGTAAATTACCATGCTGTGTATTAAGAATATATATATTGATCTTGCGATATACTTCTAATTCAAATGAATATTCAATATTTTTTGTGTTACTCAATTGTTATAAATATAACATTTAAATTAATGTATTGTTCCTTTAATAAAAAATGTACACTTTTTACCCATATAATGTATTTCATATTTTTTTCTTCATTAATTTTTTCTAAAATATAATAAAAATATTTTTACTAATGCGATAGAAAATTAGCTTATATATTCAAGTAATACATAATAGTTTTATTTTTTTATTATAATAATGTTAAATTTTTTTGTCAATACTCTTAGACTTTAAATATTAATATATCCTTATAATAATGTGTATATTTAATAATATAACATGTTAATAAAATTACATAATATAAATGTGTCTTATATTATCATAATTTTCAGTTATATATTTTTTTCTATAAGAACACGTTATTCTAATTAATTTATATAGTAATTCATGTTCTAAATATATATTTACTGCAACATTCACATATATCCGTTAATGAAAAAGAATATTACATACCACTTATTTTATATTTATAATTTACACTTGATTCTCGAAAAAATATTTATTTCTTTAAATATATATTTTATTCATATATTATGTTTAATTAATAATATTTTTATAGATTTCTACACTTTACATAATTTAATTGTATTTATGTTACACTAATTAAAATGATTATATAATAAATCATATATATTTATATTATAATATATTATATTCATTTTTAGATGATACTTCTCCTTGTATTAAAATATTCTTCTGTTTTATTATATAAGTTTTGATATATTAAAAATAATATTTATACTTTATTTTAATGAACAATATATATATATATATATATATATAGAAAACAAAATACTATAACTTCAGTCACTAAATACAAAGAACAGATAAAAAAATATTTTTAAATTAAAATAAAATATAATATTTTTAACTAAAACAAAAATAAATGATATTAGACCGTTAAAAAAGGAAAAATACAAAGTACCATTTCTTATAGTTTAAATATAAATTAACGCGTTAATTCATTGTAAGTATATTATTTGTCTTATTAAATATATATTATAACGTACAAGCGTATATACTCCTTCAATTTTATTTTAACTGTCATATGTATATATGAAGCAATATTATATAATTATTCTTCAAGTATACATAAAAATAAAAATTGAAAAAATTTCAAGTATTCATATCCACAAAAATATATAATACGTTTTCTTTAAGGTTATATACCAAAAATACCATGAATGATTAGGTGAACTTTTAAAATATAAGCATTTATGTGTACGCTAAATAAATATATAACTAAGTATGTTTCTGTTCTTTTTTAATAATAATAATTTCTTCATAGAAATACACATATTTCTTACAATTAATTTTACCTTATTCTGAAGTTAATTTTTTCGTACTTTTCAGCACTTCTATGGAAATAAGTAATTACCCATATAAATATGAAAACTAATATAAAAAATGGTACTCCACATATTAAAGAATTAATTATATTTGATAATGATTACTTTATCAATGATGACAACTCCATTCATAATGTATCTAACCCTGGCATGCTAAACTCTTTTACCTTCTTCAACAATGACGAGAACTCCAATCCAAAATAAGCACAGCAAACAGCTTCAGAAAGAAATTATATTAATTATAAATGTAACATTGGTACTACTGTTACTAATACTAAAAATAAAATAGGTAAGGAATATCGTAATATGTATTTTTTACGTATTATTTTTTTTTAAATCCTAACACTGATTGTCTTGTGGCTTGTAAGAAAATCTTTATAATCCAGATCTTTGAATATTTTTTTTTCTAAATGGGAATATATATTTTTTTAAATATACAAAATTTATTTTTCATATTTTTTTAATGGCCTCTTACATTTTTTGGCGAACTTTCAATTGATTATTTCTATTTTTCTGTTACACAGATTTCATAACTAAATATATCCCTTTTATCGTTTATTCCATTTTATATCTCTTCTTTTAAATATGAAATACCTGAATCCTTATCCTGATTATACTTTACTAGTAAAAGATAATTTCTTGTATATAATTTTCTACTACTATTGTAGTATTCAATTAAAGGTTTGTTATGCGTACTATAAAAAGTGAAAAAAAAAATTTATCATTTAATAAAATAAATAATTTCACACTAAAAAAATACACTAAAAAAATACACTAAAAAAAATAAAACACGAAAAATATAATTAACACGAATATCCTTAAATAATGTTATATAACATTATAGTAAAAATGATATATCCAACATAAAAGAATAAACGTAGAAACTTTAATAAATAACATTGACTTAATTTTTTGTTGCATTATATAGAAATTTAAAACAGTAATATACTTACAAAGGATAAAATTAACAATAATACGATATTCAATGAATAATAAAAGATATTATTATTTATTTAATTTTTTGTATATTTTTCTGTAAAACCATAATATAAAGTATGTAGCTACAATTTTTTTTATAACATAGACATAATAAAATAATCACAAAAATAAACTATAATATTTTTATCTTAAAATTATTTATAAAAAAAAAAACTTAATTAAAGTATTATAAGTTGTATTCGTTAATGAACATTCTCTATTTATATAAAAATTATTTAAAACAGAACGGTAATTATATAATTCTTTATTAATTATTTTCAAGATAAAATAGAAAAAATATATAAGCATTTTCCTAATATTCCTACATATTGACTTTTTATGGAATATAGAAGGTAGAAAATATACATAATTGTCATATATATTGAGAGAATAACTGCTAATTTTAATAATGTACTCCTATTAAAATTTCTAATTTTATGAACATTTCAATTTTGAAAAACATGTTATTATCGCTAAACCATATTAAATATAATAAAAATATAATTTTTGTAATAGTAAATCAAAAAAACACCGTTTTACGATATACTAATTATAACTAAATCATTAAGTACTAATTAAATATACGAATTTTTTTATGGTATATAATATATTTAAAATATAAAATTTATGAAATCATAAATAGTTTATGGAAAAATAAATATTTAAAAGGTACATAAATTATTATAATTTATTTTCGTATATAAATTTTAAAAAATTATAATTTATAATTTTAATTTTCACTATTATTTTTAAATGAAATACGTTTAAAATCTTTTATTAAATCTCTATTTTTTAATTAAATATGAATTTTTATAAGAAATATTAATATAGTAAAAATATATATTTATTCTTGTCTAAAATGTACCAACATCAAGGTAATAAAATTTCCATAACACGTTCATCATTTCTAATATGAATAAGCATGATATCCTTTTTTGATATGAATATATTTAATTATATATTTTTAAGTAACTTATTTAAAGTAGAGAAAAATCAGTAATTACTTAAAAATAGTAATAATATATGTTACTATTGTTTCATTTATTGGTAAAACATTATAATAAATAAATTAATAATTTCGTACGTATATACCTACTATAAATAATAATTGTTAAAATAAATTTTGAACATTTTTTACCAAATAATATTAACATATATCCAAACTTTTAAATACATATATTTACAATTTGCATAAATGAATATAATTTTATAAAACATATTTTTAATATTAACTAAGAAAATCAAAATTAAAAAACATTAAAATATTTATTAACAATGTTATTCAATATTTTTGTGCCCACGTTTCCAAAAATTTATCTGAAGATATTTAAGTCCAAGTATATTTTTGCATAAAAATGAAATTTTTTATATTTTTCATAAGATAAGAAATATTATTTCAGTTTTATATAAGAATGATTAATAAATAAAATATTAGTTTTAATTTAGGGTTCAGATTAAATTTATAGAATAATACTTTTAAAAAATTTTCATTTAATAGAGTAGTAAACTTATAAAATCAACAAAAAACTATGTATTATATTTTTGTTTTATTATAAAATTTGGAACAATTGATTAATAATATAATGAATGTATATTATCCCTTACAACACTAATAAATGGACAATAACCTTTATACGAACTAGCATATATATGTATAAGATGGATTTTCTTTCAATTAATATTATATTATTATAAATAGGTGGATTACATATTTCAAGAACATATTTGGTTATTAATATAAATTCTACAACTTTTTGCACATAAAATCTTCCTACTGAAAAGGCAATCGAATGTACATAGCAAAAATATCAAGTAACACAAATATATAAATAATAATCTATATATAATTATGATACAAAAAAAATGGATTTATAATAAAAACATATTTTCATTTTATTTAATAGTTAAATAAATATCATTAATAATATATTATTTATTTTTATTAAGATAGTTATTTCTTTATACATAAAAATATGTGTATTTGTTATTTAATACGATCTAATAACAAACTAGCATTAATTCAATATTATATTCACAATATATGTTCAAAAACAGATATCTATAATTTTCTTTTCTCATATATATCTAAGTAATATTTATAAAGAAGTTTTATATACAACAATTACCTAAGTTAATAAAATGATGAATGAGTTTTAATGTCTTTACTTAATTATAAAGTTTCACGAATTTTGAAGTTTGTAATGCACTATTCGTAGTTAATTCTTAAAAGTAATTATATAATAAAATATATTTGTAATTTCATACATACAATATCCAAAAAAACTGAAGAACTAATAAATATGTGCTTATATAAAAAAAGATTTTTAATATACATTTCTTATAATAATACCTCTAATAAAGTTTATTTGTTTAGTTTCAATTTAATTATGAAATGGGGTTGAACAAAAAAAAATGCTTTTAGTTTTATTAAATGAAAAACTACGTTATACATTTAAATTAAAAGTAAAACATAATAAATAGAATGTAAAACTTCATCAAATAATCACATAGAGCAATAAAAAAAATCATAAAATTCATGACCGTTAAAAATGTAACTTGCCTCATTACATAAGTGAAATTGGAGCATCTGAAATTTTATATGTTAAATTAAATATGCCTTCATTATAATAAATATTTACATATAACTTCTACAAATATAATTTTTTATATAAAAAACATTATATTGTGAATATTGAGAAATTTAGTTTCACATTTTTATGAAGAATAATATATTTATGTATTTGTATATGTATGATAAATCGGAGTATTAAATTACCTTACAGAAACAAATTATAAGATGAACAAAAATATAAAAACAAAAAAATTAACATAAATATTTATTATATAAATATATTTTTTGTTTCTTACTCCTGTCTATAAATATATATTTTTATATTATCTAGATTGAATCATAATAGTTTTAGGAGTAAAAGAATAGACTTTTTTAAGCATATAATATTCTTAATCATAAAGCATATCTTCAATAGTTAAATGAAAAGCATTTTTTCTTGAAGCATTGTATTCATTTTAACGAAGCTTTAAATTCATTTTTTCTTAATTTAATTACATATTCCAAGAATTTTACCATTGTATATATAACCAATGATACACTTAAAATAGCCAATGCTAATGAAATGAACTTTCCATTTTGACATATATAATATAACAAACTGTCTATATTCTCATATTGTATAAGATATTGTTAAGTACTTGGGAAAAATTGATCTAATATATACATTGGATATCCTAATAAAAAAAGTATTACTGGTAGAGCGAATATCAAAACTGTCTTTGTAAATACAGTGTATTTTAAACTTCCTTTCTTCTCAGGATCTGAACATTTTCTATGTTTAAATATAGCACAAAATACCCTATATAATAATATTTCAAAAAAATTATCTATTTCTGTATATGATTTACATATAACAAATATACATTTCTTAACCAATGCTCCGGCTGCAAATTTTGAATTATATTTTTTTATAATACACTTTTTCCATCTTAATTTGATTCATCAAAGTATTCCTTATTTCTAAATCATCATTTTCGCTAGCATATAATTTATATTTGAATCAAAAACTTATTGTTTTATTATCAACTTCTGATAATATTCTATAATTTTTTGAATTTAATGAGATATTTTCACTGTTTCTAGGGTATAAATATTTATTAAAATTACACTGTAGAGAGAAAGAAATATTCGTATTCTATATATAGTGATATATTTATTTACACCTAAAGAAAATTTTCTCTTAATTATATATATATATATATATACATACATAATATGATATATTAACAATATAAAGCTAATTATCTGAGATGTAATAGATATACCAAATTATTAATACATATATAAATGAAATTAAAAATGATATATTATAGTTTTAAATAAAATGAAATATTTAAGTATTCCCCTTCTTTTTTGCATTATTTAATGTTATAATACATATATTCATATAAAAAAAATAGGCTCTATATTCGATAAATAATGATGCAAATACCCTTTCTTCATTTGTTATTTTTATTATATAACTTTTTTTTAAATAGTTTTATATTTTTTAACTAAAACACAAACATGGACAATATAAGAGAAAATACAATGTTATAAATGCTTTACTAAATATTTCGAATGAATTAATTTATAAAAAAACTTCAATTAAAGTAGCATTTGTACAACTAATCTTTTTAATAAATCTACAAATATGCGTATAAATAATTCTTTTTTGTCTAGAAGAACATATCTGAATGTATTCTATTAATAATCTTTAGGATATAAAAAAAAAAAGGCTCCCTTATTCTTAAAATGTTTTTCTTATTTTTAAAATATAAAAAATCTGTGATAAATATGGATAAATCAGTATATATTAGAAATATATCAATTAAAGTACGTCTGTAATTCTTATTAATAAAAATAGATTTGTTCAGTTCTTAAAAAAATGTAAATTATTATATAGAACATGATTGCTTTAATAAGCTAGAAAAAAAAAAAAAAAAATTAATTATTTTTATTGTAAAAATTATAAAGTTGCATCAAATATATACTTGAATTTTTAGAACATTCATAGAATTTCATTGTATAAATTTCATTAAAGGATCTAAATAACGTACAAAATTTTGTATTTTAAAAAGTAAATACCAAATTATCAGTTTTATATAATTGCAACATATTACACTAAATATTACATTTTAATTTTTATATAATTTTAAAAAATATATATTTATATTATTACTAAAAAAGAATATACTATATTTAAGAATTCACTTATACATATAAATTTTTATTTCTTGTTAACAAATTACAAATTTATAAGTTATATAGAAATACTAATATTAAACATAATAAAAGAAACGAAAAATCTAAAAGTAAATATAATGATAAAAATATTTTTAGCTATTAGAACATAAAAAAAAATTCCAATATAAAGTAATTTTTCATTAAATAAAGTAAAGAAAACATAATATCCTTATGCATTGTTAAAGGATACTATACAAATCAAAATATATAATAAAATTTTTCGAGATCTTAGAATTAATCATTTTTCCTTTGAATTTTTTCATAGAGTAATCTATGCATCAATTACTTATAGTTCAATAAATAAATAGTCCACGAATTCATATATTAAATTAAAGCATTTATTCAACTAACTCAAGCTAAACAAAATACTTATTTTATTAAATATATATATAAAAGAAGAACAATTAACAAACAAATATTTTTATTCATTTTCATCTGTTGTTCATAGTAAATTGCCATAACTATAAAAATATTATATATTAAATACATTATTTTGATTATAAAAAATTGAACTTATAGTAATATATTTAATAAAATAACACTTATAAAAATAACTAATTCAAAAGAAGAAAAAATTATAGTAATTTTTAATATATTAAAAAATACATATCACTCTAGAGAACATAAAAATATAATGTATTTTTTTTTTTATTACATGTTTATATATACAAAATAAAAGAATTAAATTATCTCAGAAATAATGTGGAAGCACTTGAACTTTTATAAATATTTATCATTTATATATTCTATTGTTTTATATTTATGTAAAAATGTACATTATCTAGTTTGTACTATAAATTTATATATATATATATATAACAAAAAAAAAAAAGGTTAGTATATAATATCATTAAAAGAAAAGTATATCTTCAGTATCGACATGAAAAAAAGTTTCTGAAAGCAACGTATTCATTATAACTACTTATCATTTTCATCTCTAACTTTTATTACATATTTTATAAATTTTATTAGTACATAAATTAACATGGAGATACTCAATATAAATAACAATTATAAAAATGCTTGGATATTATATCTAATAATAAAAATATAAAAATTATTTTCATTTTTATCAAATATTAATACATTTAATGGACGAAATACTAACAGAAGTAATAAAAATACTGTAAAAAAAAATATTCCTGGAAGAACAAAGATTAAAGTGGTACTCCTAAATGCTGAATGTTTTAAACATTTTTTCTGAGAAAGATCTGTAGATTTCCTATATATGTATACAGTTCTAAATGTCTTAGATAATATTTTTTCAAAGAAATTATCTATTTATGTAAAAGGTTTACTTAAAACTGGTGTGCATTTCTTAACTAATTTTTTTTCACCAATTACTGAACTATTTTTATTTTTACCTTTTACATTGTATTCCTATTCATCATTATCACAGCAATATTTTATTTCAAAATTATTCTCTTCATTTTCTAACTTATTATACTCTTTTCTAAATAAATTATAAGTTAATTTTGCATTTATTTTTCCATTCTCAAGTTCTAATAATAATCTATAATTTCTTGAATATAGTGTTATCTGTTCACATATTATTATACCTAAATTTTTACCCGATTCATACTACAAACAAAGTTAAAAATTTTTATTTTTTTTAATGGTTTATATTTATCTGTACTTAAAGAAAATTTTCTGTTGTAAGTATATACAATATGAAGCAGCAAAAAGTAAAAAAAAATTCTGCTATATAATAATTATGCCACATTACTGAAATAAGACCTCCAAATTAAATGAATAAATCTGTGAGTTTTAACTAAAATAAATGATTTCATTTTTCATTTAACTTTGGAATTATTTAATGTTATAATATCTTCAAGTATATAAATAACTTAGTCTATATACACAAAGTTCTAACAAAAGTATACATATATTTCTCTTGCTGTACTGTTTTGTTTTTTTAAAAATAAATAAATTTCACAAATAAAATAAAAATACAAGGTACAGAAAAAAAAATAATGCTGAACATATTTTAGTTAATATTTCAATGAATTTATTTATTAAAAAATAAAACATTAATTAAAATAATTTTTTGTAGAACTAATTTTATTATTAAATGTTAAAAATGTATGTATATGTTAAGATACAAACAGAGCAATGCTGAATTTCTTTTATGAATACATCTCAAAGAAAAAAAAAATATAATGAATTCATGATTTTCTAGATATTTTTCTTTATAGTTAAAATAAAACAATTATGAGTTAAGAATAAATAAATCACCATACATAAGGAATAGAGCCTCTTAATTTTATATGAATATACATTTAATAATATTGTTTATTTGTACATTTTATTTTTTTTAAACATTATTTTATAATTAAAAAAATATAAATTATTGTATATCATATAATAGAGGCGAAGACACAAAAAAAAAAAAAAAAAAATACAAATATTTTGTTTTGTATAAATAATAAAATAACATGTGATACATTCCTTTATGTATGCTAAATGTCCATGAGTTATTTTTCCAAAAGTATGATTTTAAGATACAATTCACATACGAAATATTTGTATTTTAAAAAGTACAATACAATTTAGTGGTTTTAGAATTTCGTATCAAATTTATAAAAGTATAATGTTATAATTTTTATAGAATTTAAAAAAATATTTTTTTTTATTATCATTAAAGAAGTATTCATGGGAACTTAGAATTCAGTTATTTATATTATATATTTTTTTCGTTTTTTTTTCTTTAAATAATATACATTTGTAAAATCTATGGAAGCACTAAAATTAAAAAAATATATATAAAAACATGATAAGGAAAAATGGATTTTCAGTAATTATGACAATTTTAAATAATAGTCCACTAAACTATAATATAAAAAAATAATTTACAATATAAATAAAATAGTTAAAATCTACAGAAATTTAATATATAATATATTACACAATAATATTTAGCAATATTTTTGATATATTAATTTTTTTCTTGAAAATTATGAATAATATTAGAACTTGATATTTTTTTTTTTTTGTTAATTTATAAATAATACCAAAATTAATAAATTAAATTATAACCTTTATTCAACTATTATAAATAAAAAAAAATATATTTTTTTTTGGGTGCATTTGCTTAAAAATTCAGAAATATTTGTATTTCAATATTTTTATTTCTTGGTGTCCATTGCAATTACAAGAAATAGATAATTATAAAAATATTATATATTAAATATATTATAAGTGTATAAATAATAGATTCTTACTAATTCTTTTAATCATATTATACTTCCAAAAAATAATTAAAAGCAAAAATATAAAAAAATTCATTAATTTATATATGCTCTATTTAATATTTTGCTTGGGTAAAATTCCCAAAAATAAAACATTTATTCATATATTTCACGACTTCATAAGCATATATATTTAAAAATATATTACATACATTTACACATATAGTTATAAACGTTTTTAGGAATATGTTCTTCTGTTCTGAACCTTCGAATTCTTCTTAGTTTGTTAAAAATTATATATTCTCAATTATATAAATAATTTAACACCACAACTTAATAGTTAATACTAAATATTATGAAGATTACTTTATGATATAAATTTGATAAATTTATAACCTTCTATTTAAATAATATTTTGAAAATACTCATGTAGGAAATTTAGTATGACGTTTTTAAGAGTATTCCTTTTTTGTTAAATTATTTTTGAAATGGTATATTTATTAAATTATCTATATTAATATTAATTTATTCATTATACATATTCAGGTAAGTCAACATATCATCCATAAATAGTATTCATTTTTTTGTAAAACATATAATTTGTTTTGTTTAAATAGGAATATCATATGTTAATAGTATTATTATATATATATCTTCGTAATAATTCACTGCATATATTTATATTTATTAATCAATATATATAGTTGGATCAACTCCTTAATAATTTTGGTGTATTTTAAATATAATATCATTTATAATATCTATTTTATTTAATTAAGGCTGTTATAATAATCGTTTATGTTTCTACTAATTAATGATGCCATTAATTTTATATAATCATGGGGTATATGACTCTTTCTTTTTTTTCATTTTGTTTAAAAATAAATGATTCTTTAATATATATTTTTTCAGCGAAGATATTATTATCATATTGATTTATTAATTAAGGGTTTTACAATTATATTTACTATAAATTTACTATTATCTTTGATGTATGATATATTTAAGCACATGTCTACTAAGATATACAATCACAATATTATGTATTTTAATTAACTATCAAAGTGAGTGAAATTTCTTATTAGATCTTTTGTTTTCTTACAATAACATATTTTTCATTCAAATATAACTATTTATTGACATTTATTTTAAATCATTACGCTTCTAAGGTAAAAAATGCTTAACAAATTCAAAGGTCATACAAATTTTCATATACTTATCCAATATAGTATTCACCAAAAACAAAAAAGTTAAGTTAATTATACCATCATAAAATGTATTATTCATTAGATATACATAACACGTAGAAAAAATATAAATAAAACAAGCTATTTTATTTACTAAGATTCTATTCCTTTCTTATATATATATTTTAGTAATGGGACTCATTCAAAAACAGCTAAAAAAAAGAAAAAAAAGTAACATTCTATATTCTATTTTATAATACAAACTAATATTAACTTTATACTGAAAAATAAAATAATGTGTAAAATTTAATAAATTTATAATCAATAAGAGTACATGTAAAAATAATATTTTTAAAAACATCGAAAAAGTTGTTATCTTTTATATACTGCTATTTAATATTGTAAAAATAATTTATACAATTTTATAACTTCGGTAATATTTTAAATGCTAATTTAATAATCTATTTTATAATAATATAAAGACATCAAAGAAAAAAAATAAAAAGTTATGACTATATGTATTATTTTAAAATATTCATGTTATATAATTTATTCTCATTGTTTTCCTTACTTAAAATTTATTTTTAGCTTATCTAATGTATATTTATAATATGTCAATTTAAATATAAGATAATAAATTTGTGTAACCCATAATTAATTAGTTCTTTATGTTTAAACAAAATAAAATATATATCTATACAACTGCATTCATTCTTCTTAATTTTTGATATTATTCTAAATACCCATTTACTTTTAATTTATAACAAATAATACATTTTTCTAATTATATGATCAAACAATCATGTTAGAGTTGTACAAGATAAACAATTATTAATAATTTTTTTTGCAGTAAAAAATTTAAATAAATACATCACGTCAATAAAATAGTTTAAATTTTGATTTTCTATATTAATTTTAAAGCACATAAAATATTTTGCATAAAAATATAGTTATATGTAGAAATGTATATGAAAACCACAACATTTTATTAAAGATAAAAAATAGTTTAAAATACAACGAAAAAAGATTTGTAACATTCAAATTAACCAAAAAAATAGTAGCGTTTACTTTTTTTATTGCAGATCAAAAAGATTAGTAGAGAGAAGAGATATTTTTAAATATAAGCAAATAAAATTTGTGCATATTATTTATATATATCAAACGGGAAATTATATATATTAATTTTTATAAAGGACTACTTAACGTAAAGAAGGATATGCCGTATTATATATGTCACTTTTTACACATGTTAACTTCTCATATTTTTGAAATTTTCTGTAAAAATAAAACATACTTAGAATAACTACAAACATGAATATCACTAATAATACTGTTAATAAATTTAACTTTTTAAGTACTATTATATTTCTTATATATTTACATTTTCCTAAAACAAGCAGTAATATTCCAAGTAGTATATAGAAGCCAGATAAAGTACAAATATCAAGTACTTTTTTTTTCATACATTTTCTTAAATATTTAAAATCAGCATTTGCAGTATCCCTAACTTTATTTTTATAATATATCTTATCGAAATTACTTTTTTTGAAACATAAATTTCCACCTGTACGTACAACATTTTTATCTATTCTATATTGTTCATGGAACCCTGCATTTTTTAATGAATATTCTTTGGACTGTTTATTTTTATTTATGGCTTCTTTTTTATTATTATATAAATTTTTTTTTTTGCACTCTATTTTATTCGGTATTTCCTCCTTTATCCACTTAATATATGTACATTTTTTCTGTTTATTTTTTGCAAGCAATCGACAAGATTTTTCATATAATTTTCTATCAAATTTGTAGTTCTCATACACGGATTTGTTAAAGACACTCTGAAAAAAAAAGTAAATATTTCCTACTTAAAATAATGAAAAGTATCCAGCTAAAAATAGAGCATTAACAAAAATAAAACAGTATATATGAATAATATCAATATCCTAAAATGATATTATCATACCACATCATGGATAATAAGACATATCCAAACTAAAAAGGTAAACATAAGAATTTTAAAAAAAAAAAATAACATAACCTTTTGTTCCATCGTATAATTTCAATATTGTATATATTCATTAATTAAAATTTTAACATTAATATCATATACTCCTAATGATAAAGAATTCTCTATTTATTTAAATATGATTTTATTATTGTTACGTAAGAATTTGATGATATAAATTTGAAGCATTTTATAATATCTACAAAGAAAAATAACATTAAAAATATTATAGTATAATTACTATCTTAAAACTACATATAAAAAACTATCTTTAATTGAATAAACATTATTTTATTAATAAATATTGAAAATATATAATTTTATTTTTTAATATGTAACTGTAATTAGATAATTTTTCCATTAGTCATTCAAAAAAAAAAGAAAATTTTTTTTTTTTTTACATTACTAAATATGGAATTTATTCTAAATATAGATTATAGAGAATACTTTTTTTGACATATTTAGGAAAATTATTACTAAATTGAATAATGTTTGATTATTAATATTCCAAATTTTGTAAACATTTTTTAGAAACAATGGTTATTATTATTAAAAAATATCAACAATTATAACAGTATAATAGTATTAATAATAAACAATGAAAAAAGTAATATTGAAACTTTTTATATTACATTAATTATAAAATATTCTTTCTCCATAATTTATTATATATTTAAAAAATTCAAATTTTTATGTTATAACATATCGTATAATAAAAAAATATTTTTTACGCCAACAAAAAAACAAATATATTATATTTGAATAATAATATTTGAAATAATAAATTAAAAAGTATAATTTATGTTATTATTTCTAAAAGATCATTTTAAAAATCCTTATGCATAATTAATTTATTATTTTTTAATAAAAAATATATACTATCAAAGTAATATTAATAAAATTAAAAAAAAAAAAAAAGAAGCAAACACCTAACGAGAAAAAAACAACAAAACATTAAGAAATTCAAAGTAAAATTAATAAATAAATATTACCTTAGAAATGATTAATTTAAAAAAAAAAAATTTACATAAGGAAAATATATTATAGTATAATATTCACATAACGTACAATATAACAGTACTATTTACTAAAATATGTAATTCAATAAATTTGTTTTTTTTTTTCTGATAATATTAACGAATTAATATGATGTTTTTTATTTACTCCTTTACATATAAATGATATCAAAAACTTGTTTTAAAGTGCAACATGAGCAATAATCATATATATATGATTAAGTAGTATTTTATTATAAGTACGTTTAACAGAAAAAATATATCAACTTTCAATACTTCTATTTGTTGTGTATTGTAAACATGTCATTGATAAACATAAATATATTATGTTCGCATAAAATTATTATAAAATCAAATATAAAAAAATTCATTATTATTGTTTTCTTAAAAAAATATTATTCTTCCATATATATAATAAAAAAATTAAAAAAAGTAAAGAAATATTTAAATTTTAAGTACTATTTTTTTTGAAAACATAAATTTACAAATATCAACACTATTGTATTTTCACATTTATAAAATATTTAAATTGTTATCTTGAAATTTATTAAATCTCCTGTTAATTTTCCCTTGTATATTACGCTTATTTGGATATATGACAGGATTACTCTAAATATTTCTATATAATGTACACATTAAACCACTTAATTTATTAATCCATATAATATATAATTTAAAAAATAAATTATAAAAAATAAATGTACTATAAAATAATATCCTACTAAATATTTATTTATAAACCATTTCATTTTTATAAACATTTACTGTCTTAAAATATTTAAAAAAAAAAAATATTTATTTCCATAAACTATTAATGTTTTCTCGAAATAAAGTAAGCATATACAAATTGCTTAATTTTCTCTTAAAATACCTAAATTTTTCCTTATTAAGCAAATATATCATAAGTAAATTTGTTTCTTACACATAAAATTCAATAAAGTTTATACGCTTTTCAAAATATGTTATGTCGATATAAAATAAATATTAATATTAATAATTAATACGTAAATAAAACAAAATAAATATAAAATAATACATATTTTGCAATTCTCAAAATATTATTTTCATATATATTCTAACTATATATAAAAATATCTAAAAAAAATTATATATACATTTGTTTAATTTTTGTTAAATGTAATGTATTAATTATTTGGTTTAATGTACTATTTACATAAAGAAATCCATGTTTTTACTCTTCTGAAAAAAAATTCTTTTAAAATCTTTTCTTTTTTATATTTTCCATATAATTTACTTGTTTTATTATTTCTAAAAATTTTCCATAATTCAATTAATATATACACTGAGATTCTATGCTGATAAATATGATTTATCATATGATAGTCATTTAAATAAATGTATTGTATATAGACGTATTAAAGTTTTTCTCGAAATTTCGGAATTATAAAAATGAATGTTTTATTCGTAAAAATCATTAAGTTTAAAAATTCACCGTATATAAAAATTTATCTATGACTTGCATAACTATGCTCTATACTTTAGAAGCTCAATTTCCCTAAAAATTTTCATTCTAGCTTGGATGAACATGGGAAGAATAATAGTCTCTTGCTTCTGCATATTGTTGTATTTCTTTATTCGTAATAATTATATTGATATTTATTTCATAGACTTTCTATATTTTTTCTTTTATATGAAAGCATAATTCATCCAATTTAAAATTTTGGATGTTCCTTTTCAAACCTACTTTATATTATGACAAGATATTGCTGTTGCAATACAGTTGTATTTAATTATATATAATTTTTTATTAAATCTGTTGTATACTATTTGTATAATAATGATGTTCTCCATAAGAAAAAATAAAAATATATTGAAATATTCGGAAGAACAAAATAATTAAATGCCAATAAATGGCTACGCAAATGATTAGACATATTCCGGAGACACAAGGTATTATGTAAAATATCATACCACACAATATTATAACATATCAATGCTTAATAATAGATACATTTATATGTATAAAAAGTTAATTTAAAAACAAGTTAGTTTATGTATATCTTAGAAAAATCCAAAAAAAAAAAAGCTTAGAATGAATAATTTTATTAAAAATATTACAAATATAATGGTAAACCAGTGAAAGATAAAATAAAAAAAAAAAAAAGAGTTCATATATAAATACAAGATTAGATAAGTTTTAGCAAATAAAAAGAAAACAATAAAAAATTAAAGAATAGTTATTTTTCCAAAATTCACATATTATGAATAAGAAAATGAGAAAATATAAAAATACATTAATATTAAGAGAAAAAATCAATATAACTATTATTACTCAACATTAATATAGTTGGGTTATATATTATTTATTATAATAAGTCTATCCATATAATATATATGGAAGGAAGATTCAATAAATATAAAATATTATCAATAGATATAGAGGTAAAAATTTTCACTGTGTTGTCTAATATCTGATAAAAATATATTACATAACAATGAAGAATTAATACACAAATAAAAGCTATTATTCTATTATAATAAAAATTATCGATGCGTGATAAACTATGAAATAAAACTATGAAAATTCAGTGCTAGAACTATAAAAAATTTTATTAAATAAATTACACTTAGAACAGGTTTATGTAATCTAATAAAATTATTAATAGTACTTAAAATATAACAAAAGCAACATACATTTATTTTAAGATAGCCTAAATAAATATGGTTTATATATTTTTCTGTAAAATTACGTTTAAATAGAAATTTCTTGTATAACGTAATATTGCCCTATATTTATATGTTTAACTAAAAGAATATATGTGATATTAAAACTAATTTATTATCAAATAAAAATTTTTATTTATTTCGAAGAAATATTATTCTTTAAGGTTAAGTTCCGTATTACAATATACTGCTCCTTTTGAACTCTAGTATGATATAGCAGCTACTATAAATTTTAAAATGTAAGTGCCTTATTTATTAAATAAATCATACTTTTTTGTTATGCATTTATACATACTAAATAAAAAACAAAAAAAATCATAATTTTTTATTTAAACTAGTTTTTCTTAAATAGAATTAATTTTACGTATATTTTTGTTTTCGTCCTCTATTAATCTTTGTATATGTAACAATCTAACAATTTATATTATATCAATAATATACTTATTCAAAATATCATCTATATTAACAATAAATATTATATTCTAAATAAATAAGAAAATAATATATTTATAATTATATTAAAAAATCTCCCATAATTAATTTTAATTCTTATTAAATATGTACTTGTTTTAAATAAATATAATATATATATAGCAGTATCATATAATAATTTTAGTCATATATTTATTTAAAAAAACAAAATATACATTAACTAAAAATAAAAAAATTAAATAAAATTCCTCAAATATTACAAAAAAAATTATAACTAATTACTTACTTAAAAATATGTCTTCCCAAGGTAGTTCTTCACATTTAACAAATATCACTGAGTTAATTATTTTAAAAAAATAAAATTATTTTAACACATATATAATAAATAAAAAAGGAAAAATTATCCAATTTGCATTTACAATAAGGATGGTACCATAAAATTTATTTTTATTCCAGAAAATTTTAATTTGAAATTCTATAATTTTTTTTAATTAATATATCTCAATACGACGAATAGGGTATAAATAAAATATCAAAGAATATTTTTAAATTTCATAAAACTATGATATTTCTTTTTATAATTATTTTATTACTTGATAAAAATAAAAATATTATTGTATACAATTTAAAAATTTAATTTACATTACGTCAGTACATTTTATTATTAACCTTATGCAGTTATATTCTTATTGAATTAAAAATATGAATATGTTGAAATGCTACTATTTTAAAAATAAATTTTGTGAATAAATTCAATAAATTATCTCTAGTATACTCTTGTTTTTAATGATTTTTTTACGTAAAAATTTATATATAGTTTATTGTTAAAATGTTTTAGTGTAATTTATAAATGAATAATTTCATTAAATAATGTTAAATAAAGTAAAGTGAAAGGGAACAACTAAAAAATACTAAATTAACATGCTTTAGATAAGAATATAATATATATATAGTTAAAGAATATAATTAAAATAGTATTAGCTCTTTTTTTTTTATTATACATAATCAGTTTTTTAAATATAAATTTATATTTCTTTCATTTTTTTTTTTTTTTTGCTATTACATTTTTTGAAATAAAATATTTTAAAAGTCTATGTAATGAAAAATTATATTAAAATCATATCATACGAATAATATTTCTTTCATATATAATATTTTTAAAGTTAACATTTTCTCAGATTATTTGAACAAATATTTTAATTATTTTGATATAAAATATAATTTCTATTAAGTAAATTTTCATATAATAACTCATTTATATATTTTTTTCTTAATTTATCATATTAATATACATTTTCTGATAATATATAAAAATAAAGAACATAAAGAATTATAAGGTTTCATCTTTTTTAAATTCCTAAAAAAAGAATAGAACAAAGTCTTCTGAAGTTTTTTTTTTTATTAGATTCCCCTTCATATATTTTAACAATGTATCTTTGTATATTATATTTACTTGTAAAATATTAAGAATACTCTTAGAATAACTACATTTGTATGCAATAATTTTATATATTCTAATATAATTTATACCAGTTTTTTACTATTTCTATTATTATTGATTAATATTTTATAAAAATATATGTACGTATTTATTTTTACAAAAAGTAAGCCAAAAAAAAAAAAAAACAACATGAATTTATGAACACTTACTATTTTTATATTGCTATAAAAAATATATACGTTAAAGTAAATAAACACGTTTATTTCATTCTTAAATTTTTATATAAAAAATAAATCTCTAGTTTTTATAGAATTTTATAGAAATTATACAGGATTAGTATATTATAAAAATAAATGTTTATAAAAGTCTTATAACTTACAAAATCATATTGCGCACCTTAGACAACTAATTATCTCATAATTACTATATTAAAAAAACTATTTATATAATAGTATTATCTTCTTATATCTTTTTTGAAATAACTAATTTTATTTATTTAAACGATATCATCAGTTATTAAAATGCAATTCTCTAAAATTAAAACTGTTAACAAAATATAATCACTACTTTTTATACAACATTATTTTAATAAGATTAGTTATATATAAAGATTTCATACTTTCCTTTTTTTAAAGTACCAAAAATATCAAATTCTTCCTTTTGTACGAATTTTTATTTTATTTAACTTTAGTTTCTTTTAATAAAAAAAAAAAAAAAATTGAATTAGTATTAAACAAGAAAATAAACTTATTTTTATTATATATATTTTTTATATTTATCAATCAATTCAATTAAATTATTATAGTGGACTACGTTTTCATAAGAATAAATAATAAGATATAAATAGTTTTTAATGTTTAATTTTTGTTCCTTATAAATTAAAACTAATTTAATTGATATAAATTAATGAATAATTTAAAAAATAAAAGAAAATAAATAAAAAACAAAATCTTAAAAACAAATTATATTAAATCATATAAATTTACATTTTATAATCAATAATATAAAAACATAATTATAATTTTCCTTATGTAGTTCAATACATCATAAAAAAAACTAATACAATGGAAGAAAAAATAAAGTTTTTCTCATACATAAAAATTTTTACTGCGATCTTAATATGGGTGTGCCATTTTTATAATAATAATGTAAACAATAATTATTTGTAATATTTTTGTTTTTTTCGTATTCTATTCTTAGATTATTATTTTATTTTAAGTTTTATATTAAAAATAGTATTTTTTTCTATGATAATATATGTTTATACAAATAAAATAAAAATTTACGTTATTTATTTTTTTTTTTAGAGTACCTACATTAAAACACTTAAAGTAAAATTTCAATAAAACGATACATTGAATTTCATATATATACAATTATTATTATCAGAATTTGATATCAAAAAAGAGAATCTTGTATATGGTGATTTAGAAGAGGAAAACAAAATAATGAAAAGACTGAAACACTACAAAAAAAGGAATTCGAAAATATACATGATCAAAATTTATGTAATCAAGATAAGGTCAATATTTTTAAAAAACTTGATGGATGCCTGGAATCTAAAATATTCAAGTCGCTAGCTTCTATAGATAATTATTTGAATAAAAATGAAAAAGCTAAAAAAAGAGAAATTTTTAAGGTCGTACTTAATAATGTAGGTTTGTTTTATATTCCACCTATTTTTGTTTTATTAGGTGGAATTATATTTAAAATAGGAGATGAAAATCTTGTCTACGGTTTTGTATCATGCTTAATTATGTGCTTACTTATGTTGACATATATTATTTTTAAATATTTAAAATTCGAAGTAATAAAAGCAGGTCACAACACACCCAACTTTAAAAATTACATAGATTTAATAAAGCAATCCTTCAAACTATTATGATTCGTAGTAAATTATATTACGTATTTAAAAAATAAACTCATTAATATTTAGTTTACTATAACATAGCTTATATCATATCTAATTTTACACATAATAATAAAAATAAACGAATATAAAATTTAAAAATATATGCATAACACATTATTATTTTATATTTTTTAATTAAAATTAATTCATGTAGTATTAATATATATGTAAATATATATTTTCGTACTGTGCGTTGTACAAATATTTAAAATAATAAAGTATAATTTTAAGGAAGAGTTTATTCTTTATCAATAACTTAAGTACAAAAATATCCATATACTATTTCTGTTAATTTTTGCTCAGTACATTTGTATATATATGTTTTGAAGTTAATATATAAAAGTTAAATCAATGTAGTTGCATTTACTTAGTGAGCTATTTTATGTTTTAATCATAAAAAATGCTTTTCTTATATTTCGTTTTTTGTTTCTATTGTTAAATATTTCCATATAATTATTATTTCAAAGATTAGTTTAAAAAAAATATTATTAGTTTATAATAAGTATAAATATGTTCTTTTATGAGTTACAGATAATAATTATATTCTTTTTTTTTTAATTTACATTATTTTTATTTTTTTTTTACTAATAAATAAATTCAATACACATTCCTTATAAACTAATACTATGAGAAATTTATCCTATAATATTTTTCCTAAAAGAGTGCACTTAGCATAACTTTTCTGTTTTTAAAACCCTTTATGAGTATAAATATAACTATGCAAAATAATATATTTTTTGTTTTATAGAATTAATTGTTTACTACTTTATTAAAACCTCTGTCCAAAAAATTTATAATGAAAATAAGAGTATTTCATTTCATTTAATATTTTTTTATTGTTACAAATAAGTGAACGTGCTATAAATATAAAAATACTAAATATTACTTAAAATCGTTCAAAAAAAGTATAAGCTATTTAAATATATTTTTAATGCAATTAACGAATATGTTATTGAACTATGATTAATAGGAAAATAATCAATCATTCATTTTTTTATTTTTTAAAGTATTATATTTTTTTAAATATATAAATTATAATTTTATCCTAAATTAAAATTTGATTAAATTAATATATAATTTACATGAATCATTTTAATGCACTGATGTTATTAAAAATAAGTGCATTATGTTTATTAGTTATTTACATCGAATTCTAAAAATAATAACAGAACAATTTTAATTCTCTTAATATTAGATACTAATGCACACATAATAATTACTGCCATAAATAATATTGTATTGCTTAAATTATTATTAATATACGCAAAAATACTTTAATGAATAGATAAATTATATATTCATTATTGCCATTCCTATATCACAAAATATAATAAAAATAAAATTACTTTATATATTCATTTTCATTAACACAAATTTCATCTTAGCTATAGTAATTATTTTTAGTTAATAATACCACAATATAATTTAAATTATTCATTAAATTTCTCTTCTTTAAAAAATTTATGTCCATATATACTTAAGTAAGTTACTAAAATAACGGATAAATCATTTGAAATGTAAATCAAGTTGTTACTAACTGTAAATACATTACACACTGGAATCCAAAAATATTCTAAAATACATTTAAAAAACTTGTATAAAAATTTATTGTTTAAATAAAATTAAATATTATATATATTTGCTAAAATATATGCTTTTAGTTTTATAAATTTCAATATATAAACAAATAAAAGATATCAAGAAAATATCATATAAAGCAAAACGTTAAAATAAACTTTCTATTAAGTTATGCATTTTGTCTCATTGGAAACGAATATATAGAGGAACTTCAAGAATCTATTTTATTTTTTCTTATAAATGAAGTATGTATAATATAAATGTTTCGCTAGAAACAAGTATTTTTATTTATATTATTTTGAATGATAAAAACTTATATAAAATAATATATTTATTTCATATATATATATATAATATCCATAAAATTACATAACTTGATACCATTTTGTAATGTTTAATATTAACTAAAAAGTAAAAATAATATAAAGTACATACATATAACATTACTTTATGATACATATTTATGTAATTCCTATAAAATTAATTAAAAGGCATATATTATGTTATTAATATATTAAATGTACATAACGCAGGTTTAGATAAAAGTATTTATAATCGTTTATATTATTAATAAACTCTAAAGTACTCATTCTCATAGTAAATATATTATTATATATTTATAATTTTATATACAAATCATTCAAAATTTTAAATATATATTAAAAACATATTTGTTCTATTCGAGTACTACACATTACATAGTACCGTTTATAATATGTAATAATTAAATTTACCTTTCTTTAAATTAAATAATTACTCTTATTCCATTTTATTATATATAAAAAAAGACATTTACAATTAAATTAAAACAAATCGTACAAATTTTAAACTAATTCACGAAATATTCATTCGGGCCTTAAAATAAGCAAACCAAATGAAAACAATAAAAGGAGACTTTTTACACTAAACTGTATGAATTTTCAAATAAATTTGACAATTTAATGCTAGTATCACATATTTGTATGAATTTTATAGAATAATTATATATTTTATGTACAAATGCATTTGAAGAGATATATACATATATCGTTTCAATATATCATATGATATCCAAACTTTTACTTGTACAAATATAAATAATAATACATTTAAATTCACCATGGATTTATAATGCACATTTTTATATTTTATTACAAAATATATATGTATATGTTAGATAATATTTTATGAATTAAGTAAATGTATGTATATTTCTTATGCACCTAATATTTTAAAAATAATATATATTTTCATATTACATATAAAACATCATTCTTAACAAAGGAATTAACTAATTAAAATAATATTTTGAATTGTTTGTCTTTATTATTTTATATTTTAAAATTTTTATTAAAGTATAAATAATTATTAATACAATTATGAAGGCCACAAAAAATAAAAATAATGAATATACTATTATTTCTGGCAAAGCTGTAGATGGTAAAGTATCTAATGATAAATCACTTAAAGCTTTTGGTTTTGCTTCTCGTAATTTTGAAATTAGTTCTGTTAAAGAAAGTGAATCTTTTTCCCAGAATTGTACTCCCCAAGAAGACAGTAAATATTATTAAAACTACAAATATTTCTATGAATAAAACTAAAACTAGAGGAGTAAATGCTTCAACTACTTTTTGCATATTCTAAATTTATTTCTTTTATTGTTTCTTGTGCTATTCGTAATTTTATTCATGGAATATAATTTATTAAATATCTATTTTTCACAAATTTTTTCTATTCTTTTAACTAAAGGGAACTTTTTTTTTAAAGTCTTTTATTCCCTTTCTTCGTATTTAATAAATTTTCTTCCAATTCTTCTATTTTTGACAGAGGATAGTCAATTTTACTTATATCTTCTTATTCATCTAGTAATTTTGTTTTCGACCCGTTATCTGATACATATTCAGTAGAATTTATATCCAATGAATCTTTTGGTATTAATTGACGAAATCATAAAGTTATAAAGATATCTATATTGTAATTTTCACAAAAAGATTTACCATTGTTATCCTAAAAAATAAATGTAAATATTTATTATGTACAACGAAATATACTTAAATATTGAGAAAATATAATATTTATAAATAAGACATCAGAAAAAAAAAATAATAAAAATCTAAAATATTATTATAATACTACATTATTTTTACAGAGATATATCCAAATTAAAAAGGTAAATGAGAGGATTTTAATGAAAACTTGGTATACAAAATACTCTTTCATTTTATACTTCCTTAATTCTAATATATATTAACTAATAAAAATGTTAACTATACTTTAAATCCTTCAAACTATAAAAGAAATTTTTTATAAGATTATTAGTAATTTATTTATATTATTTCAAAGGTAATAAATTGAATTTATAAAGAAATGTCTTATATTAAAACTTTTAATTGCAAAATAATGATAAAATTTATTTAGTAGTTTTTCTACGTATGTTTATTATATAAAAAATATAGAAATAAAACATAAAATATAAAAAATTTTAATGTGTAAACTAATTATTTAATAGTAATGTGAGGTAATTTATTTTTTTAATAATTTTTTTCAAAAAAAAGAAAAGGATAAAAATAATACGAATAAGAATTATATTTTAGATTAAATCGAATAAAAATTATTTAGAAACCTTAAATTATGTTCATTTATATAAAAGAAAGATTAAAACTTAAAAAATTCATATTAATATATGATCATAATCTAGCTAAGAACTTTTAATTTTTACCAAGGAATGATTCTGATTTTATAGATGTTTTTGTCAGAGTTTCTTTTTATAGCTAATACCTATTATTATGTCAGTAAAAATAAATTATAAAGGATATATAACTATTAGAAAATTTTGTTATTATATAAAATATGCGTTAGTGTCTCTTCAAAAAAGAAAACGCCTTCTTTTATAAATTATTATATATTTATAAAATTTGTGTTTAGCAAAAAAACCCATGATATGTATATTTTCAAAGGAACTATAAAATAAGCGTTATATTTATGTATAAGTTTTTTACAGTATTAAGATTTGTATATAAATTGACAGAGTATTTATTCGTGTTTAATAAAAAGTTTAAAAACTCATAAATTCTGTATTTTTTATTTCCTTTAAAAAGATAAAAAAAAACATATATTTAAAAAATCTTAATATAACTAAAAGATTGAAGACAAATATAAATCAAGTACAAAAATGTTTCCTACAATCCAACAATTCCTAAAATATTTATAGCTATATAATATTACAAATAAAAGAATACAACGGAATATATATTTAAAATATATAAAAGAATGATAGAATAAATTTATAAAATATTTATAATATACTATTTTATACAAAAACATACGATTAAAAATGTATATTTAAGATGAAATATTAATAGTTATTATTATCATATAATACAAAAAACTCTTATAAGAAGAAATTTATTTTATATCCTATTAATTTTACTCTATTAATATGTAATGTAGGGGACAATTCTTATTAATTTATAGTACTGAAAAAAATACTATTACTAATCAAAAAAAATTAAGAAAAAAAAAAATCATTGTTCGTTTATTTCAGTATGTTCATAATAGAGAAGAATTAATAAATTTATAAAAAGAGAAAAAAATATATAATTATTGCAATTAAAATAATTATTTTTGAATTATTAAATAGAGTTGTAAAAATTGACACGTTATATTTTAATTCCATTACATTTTATGTAAATATTATAATATTATACATGATACTTCTTCAGTATACTTTGAACGCTTTAATCAATGCATTCATACATATTTTAAAGAGTTCAACAAAATCCTGTATATAAAAAAAGATCTATTATATAACATTTCGTAAAGAAAGAAGCATAAAATTATTATTACTAAATAAATTACAAAAAGTATTAAGTTTTATATTATACAACAAAGTTAGTATATAAATTTGATCATATTCTCAAAAATGTTAGCGAATATTTATTTTTCATAAAATATCTTTTTCTTTTTTGTATATATTTTTCTATAAAATATAAGTCAATTTTATTTTTTGATAATGAAATATTGCATAATAAAAATTTGTTTATATAATAAATAATGTAAACTTATTTAATATTTTATTTATAACTATGTTAACGTAAAAATATAATTTATAATTTTCTAAGAACTCTTAGCTTAATTTTAATATATCATGTTTCTTTTTTCTTGTAGATTCTTTTTTCATGGAATAATTAAGTTTTAATTTTGAATTATGTACTTTTTGTAATTTATTGTATTCATTACACCTATAATATATTATTCTAACAATTAATATATTATAATAATAAAATATCTCATTGAGACTTTTAATATTCCATTTTCCTTATGTTTATATTTAATGCATGCATTTTATTATAGATTGTTTGGAGTATTCATAAACTTAATTCTATACTCATAAAAGTAGTGTTAGCAGAATAGTATGCTACTTTATTCAAAAAATAATGTAAAATAAAAAACTTTTGTTTATGACTGGTAATATAATTTTTAATAAAAATTTAATATATATATATATACCCTATTATTATGATAACTACTCTAGATTTTAATATATTATTTAGATTATGATTAAATTTTGAGAAGTTAATAGGACTATTAATGTAAATGTTATTTTTCCTATTATAAATAGATTTAATGGATTCAAAAATACACATTCATTTCTATATTAAATAATATTGTAATACATATCTTATATTCAAAGCTTTAACAAGGTATAAAATATAGTAATTACACAATGTCATAAGTGCAAATAAATAAAATTCCTCCTTCTATACATTTTTGAGATCTCCGATAATTTAGAGCCTTAAATTACAGTTGAACATCAGAAATTTAATTTTGTTCTTATGGGGCATAATATTAACATATATTCTTATTTGTTATTTAAAAAAATATATTTCTTTTAAATTACATAAAAAAGCAAAACAAGTGGTATTTATTATTAATAATATAAACCTTTTATTACTGTCTCTTTGAAAACTGTATCAGATAGCATGAATTAAATTAGTCATTATATTTGACATAATTATTAGTGAAATGCTTAAATAATAGCATATATTATATTAAAAATAATATATATATGTTCCATCCTTTAATCTCAAATAAATGATATTTAGAAAAAAATTTAACAAATAATATACTAATACTTTCTTAATTATTTTCCAATAATTTAATCTTTTAAATACATAAAAAATAAATAAAATATAGACTACTTAAATATAAATTTCCAATGTAATATATATTCAAGTAATTTGAAAAATATTGAGTAAACTATACAGTTATGTGCAAAAACAATATAATAGTTACTTTAAAAACGTCCCTCATTTGTAATGATATAGAATCCCCAAATCCTTAAGTTTTTAGTAACAATACATAATTAAAAAGTACATTATTTTATTACATATTTATAATATCACATTTAGACTATGTAAAAAATTAAGTCTGTTAAAAAGGTTTTTATAACTATTACCTTTTATAAAATATTTCTCATAAAACATATAGTATAAATATTAACGATTTTTTTTTTGGTGTAAAAAAATATATATTATTACCAATAAAAAAAAATTTATACATATGCATGTTCTGTATATAGAAAAAGACACATTTATTTTTATCATAACAATAATAATACATTTTCTTAAATAACCTAAACAAATAAACACTTTAGACTTAATCGAATAAAAAAAAACAAAAAAAAACGCTTAATAAAATAGAAAGTGACACATTTCACTAAAATTATGTTAATTATTGCGTTCTATATTAATTTGAACGCTTATGTATATATTATTCATGAAATATATTTTAACGCGAAGATTTATCTATTCAGAAAAAGTATTTTGTTAAGCTAAGATCATTCCTTAAAAAATAAATTGAAAATTATTCAAAAAGTCCAAAATTAAAATTAACAAAACTAAGAACACACATTTTTACTATTTCACAGTGAAAATAAAGATATATTCAGGTGTATTTACAAAATTTATATAGTTATTGTTATCGTCGTTAAGTATATCACTAAAGATATAGCTATCTGTTAAATTCATCTTTATAGAAAAATGCATATTACCTATTTAGTCTTTTTCTGAACTTCATATTTTCATATTTTATAACTTTTTTATAGTAGTAAATCATTCCTAATATAAATATCACAACAAATATGAGGAAAGGTACGCAATAAAGCAAAATAGGTGATGCAAATATTACTTTTATTTTATTCATTCCAGTAGCGCTTAATAAAGTAAACAAATGCCCCTCTATATTTTCCCCCAATGCCTTTCCTTGAGATGAACTTGGATATAACAAGCCTAATAAGCCCAACAACCCACCCTTTGTAAATTTCTCTAATGAAAGATCTAATATGGGTACTATTAATACCAGGAAAAACAACAAAATTAAAGCAGATCGTATTCTGCGTTTTTTACGTGATAGTTTTTTATATTCCTTATCTTCAATTATCTTGATTTTATAAAGGTAATCTTTATAATCAAGTTCTTTAAATATTTTTTCTTCGAAATTGGAATACTTTTTTGTTTTAGGAATAGCACATTTATTTTTCTTAACATTTTTATCGTATTCCTGAATATATAATGAACTTTTACATAATTGTCTTCGGTTTCTATTTGGACCTTTTTTATTATTAGATAAACATTTATTTTGTTTCACATCATTATGCTGAATTTCTCTCTTAAAATTCTCAATACATGAATCACTATCCTGCTTATATTTTGCTAATAATCGATAATTTCTTATATTTATTTTTCTACAAAGATTGCATTTTTCATCCAAATTTTTATTTAGAGATTTCTAAAAAAAAGTTAAAAATATATTATTAAAATGTAAAAATATTCTCATCTTAAAAAAAGCATTAATAATAATTAAAAATGACAACATAAATAATACAAATATATTTGAATAATATAATCATACCAGGTCATTGCAAAATTTACATATCCAAAGTAAAAATATAATCGTTGAAATTTTAATAAATAACAGCATATTTTTTTGTTCCATCATATATTTCTAAAATTATAATATATTCAAAAAGTATTATATTTATAATAACATATAATGCATTCAATGATAAATCGTACTATATATATTTTTTCAATTTTTTTTTATTATTTCTCTAAAGAAAGATAATCATATAATATATCGAAAATGTATTTTACAATGCGGACCAAAATAAAATACCTTTAGAAATATATTATAAATTTTTAGTATTAACGTTATGAATAAAAAAATAACTTTAAATAAAATACTATAATTTTAATTCACTCATAAATATTCAAAATGCATATGTAAATTTTTTAACATAGTCGATTAATTACAAGTTTTCTTCATAGGAAATTATTAATGTAAAAACAAAATATATGATATATTAATATTTATAAATACTCATTTATTTTACTACATAAAACATATAGAATATAGATCTATTGCAATACTTTATATAATAGGATAATCATTTCTACTTATATTGACGTTTTACTATTTTTAATTATAATTTCTATGATATTACACATTGAAAAAACGTGTTATTTTTTATAAAATACTAATTACTATGAGTATACAATAAATACAATAATTAATGAATTAGTTAATAAATGTAAAATTCTTTTAGTTTTGTAAAATATAACACATTTTATAGTTACCACATAAACAGGTACATTAGTTTATAGTTTACAATACATTTAGAAAGTTCAATATATTATGTGATATTCAATCTATGAAAAAATATATATACATAAAAAGTAAATAAATTATTATTTTATATTTATACGTTATATTTTTTAAATATTTAATTCTTAATTGAATTTAATTTGTACCGTTATTTCTAAATGGGAATTTTTTAAAATAATAACTTTAATGTTTTTATTTTTTACCCATATTTATACATTTTAAAAAATGTTAATATATTTGAAAAATAATAAATAAAGACACAATAAAATTAGTATATGAATGATTCATACAATTATCATAATTTAAAAATATTCAAAATAATATAAATTTACCTATGAGATCAATATACAGATTATTATATGTAAATTAGAAATAGAAAGTGTAACTATATGATTTACCAAAGTACATTATTTAGTAATTTTTCAAATGACATTTTTAGAGCTAACATATTAGTTCTTCTTTTGTCATTTATAAACATATATTTTCAGAAAAATAATTTTGCTGATACAGATTATGTAATAAATATGAATAAACAAAACATTTTTTTTTATAATACTTATATTAACAAAAATTTTCTGTTCAATTATTTCTGCTACATATGTAGCGTAAACCATATAACAACAATTATAAAATTATTATATTAGCAAAAAAATTACTGTAAAAATCCTAAATTATATTTTATTTTATTTTTCTTTCAAGAAAATATTATTTTTCCAGCAAATAAATTACGATATTAACAATAAAGGAAAATAAATATTTAAAATACTATTGACAATATCAAAAAAAAAAAAATAATATCAGTATAATAATATAATCACTTTGTTTCATTATGTAAATATCAAGGACCTCTAATTATTAATCTTAAAATAATAACTCTTCTTATTAAAAATCTGAAAAAATAATAATTTTATACTAGAAAATGATAAAAAATATAATGTATAATTATTTATAGTTAAAATGTAAATTAACAAGTGAATTCAATAAAATAATATTAATTGTTCTTTTATACAGTAATTTTAAAGAACAAGTATATATTTCTCATTAAAATATTCATACATATAAAAATATATATATTCGAAATATTATTTCATACAGTCCAAGGAACACTTTAAATTACATATAAAAAATTTTCAAACATTCAAATTCACAAAAAAAATAAAAACATATATATTTTATATTTACATATAAATATTGCCACGAATATGTGAAGTAATCCAAAAAATCTAAGCAATTACTCTTATATTTAATATATCATTAATGTTATTACATTCAGTATATAACACTAAAGGCCTCCTTACAGAAATAAGCATATTCCTCACTATTCATTGAACAATTCCATTGACTTAATCTTTTTATGTTTTATAACATATTTATAATAATAAAAAATTCCTATTATAAGCATAATACCCATTATTAAAATAGGTATACAATATACTAGAATACTAGATACCTTTAATGATATACTTGGATCACTTGAACAAAAAGAACTCAATTGAGAATCTGGCGCAGATGCACCACCTCCTTCTAACTGAGGCTGTGTACCAGATGTTAAACTATATCCTAATAACTGACATAGTAATGACAATAAATACAATGAATTTTCAGAATTACTTAACGATAAATCCAATATAGGTAAAATTAATACAAATATGAACAATAATAAAAGTAAGCAAAGTCGTAATCCATATTTTTTACGTTTTAATTTTTTGTAAACCTTATCATTAATTAATATCATTTTTTTAAAAAAAACTTTATCATTAAGTCCATTCATTATTTTTTTCTCATAATGATTATATGATTTATGTAACATGGTACATTTATTTTTCATAAGTCTCTTAATTAATTTTTCCTTATATAATGAGCTTCTATATAATTTTTCTTTTTTTTCTTTGTCCCATTTTTCATCATTAACTGTAAGTAATTTTCTGTTTTTTTTTCTTGTATTATATGGTATCTTTAATTCTAAATCTTCAACATTTGAAAAAATACCATTTTCACATTTTCCTAACAATAGATAAATTCGCTTATTTAATTTTTTACAAAAACTATACCTCTTATCCAAATATTTATCAAACCTGCTCTAAAAAAAGAAAATGTATATATTTCATAAATAAATGGTTAAATATTCCAATTCCAAAAAAAATAATTAATAAAAATAAACAATAAAAATATGAATAATACAAATTCCCCTCAAAATATTTTATCATACCATGTCACTGTATAAATGACAAATCCAAATTAAAAGGACAAACAGCAAAATTTTGATGAAAAAGATAAACCTAATATTTTGTTCCATGCTATAGTTTCTAATATTATAATATATAATATAAAGAAAAAATTAACATTACGTTATACAATTTCAACAATAAAAAAATACTTCTTTTATTTTTTTTAATATATTTTTTTAAAGTATTAACACATATAAAATATTTTACTACTTTAAAAAAAAAAAATACCTAAAAAAGGATACATAAAAATTTCTTAATTGTTATTATTTATAAAAAATTAACTTTATGAAAAATTACTCAATTTAAATGTATTCATATATATTCACAACGTACAATTTAATTACGTAATGGATAGATTAAACAATTTTTTTTTATAATTTTTATATATTAGGAAATATTGGATTTATTTTACAATATAAAATGTATAAAATATAGGTATATGTTATTGTTCTAGGTATTTCTAGAATAATTACTATTTTTAAATTTTTCTACTAAATATTCTAATTTTATAAATATTATATTTTGGAAAATGCATATATTATTAATAAAAAAATATTAGTTATTAAATGAATGAAACAAAAGAACTCATAAATTCCAAAAATATATATTTTGTGAAAACTTCCGTGTTCTGCTAATAACACATTCTTTCCTTTATAGTCTACAATATATTTAAAAAATAAAATTTATTATAAACTATATAATTTATGAAAATATATACATTTTAAGGGGAAATAATAACTTTTTTTAACTTTTGTGTAAATTTTTGAAAATGGTTATTTTTAATTAAGTTTAATATATATAGTAGTTTCCTAATAACATGTTTTTAAAGTCAAAATTTACCTTTTTTTTTCATTAAATGTATATATATAGAATAAATGTAATAAAAAAAAAAGAAATGTAATACACGTATAAAATGTGTTAATATTATAATAATCTAGATTCAATCATATGTTTATTAAATTCTTGCGTGAATAATAATGCATATCTTTTTCGTTACCAGTTCATATTATAATATACATTTAAATAATAATTATAAAATTAAAATAAATCTAAAATTAAGTGACTTCACTAATAATATCATGAAAGTAGTTATCATCCAGTGTGTCTCACATATTTTATTTCTTACTATTAATAATATCCTATGTACATAATTACAAAAAAATTAAAATTATACTAGTATATCTAACAATTTCATACCAATATATTGAACCAAAAACTAAAATTCTCTTATAAACATATACCTATTGTTTACAGAAAAGAATATAATTACGTAAAATATTATAACATTTAATATTAACAAAAATACATATATATATATATATTAATTAATTAATAGAAAAATATTAGACTTTAAGTTTTAATATGTTTCCAAAATCAAATATAAATAATAATATCTTTAATATTTTTATTTTATATTTATGACAAAAAATATAACATGCGAAGCAAATAGGTACACTAACACATTATGCACGTTGCTATTAATTTTTTCCTTTTTCCTATCAATTAACATAATTTATTTTACTTTTATACTTTTTAGATCTCATTTTATAATTAAAAATGTAAAATATTATATTAATTATTATAGCATTAACATGATGTAAAAAAAAAAAAAAAAGAGGATAAATTATTTTTTAAACAAGTTATAATCTAACATGTCAAATATACAAAGGATATATGGAGTATACATATATTATTACTTTATAAGTTGCATTCCTGAAATGAATTCACCCATATTATGTTTGTATTATTAATAAACAAGCTCCAAATTAAGGATTTTTTGACACTGTTTCAAATTATAAATAGAACATTATAATTATTATATATTTTAAATAAATATATTTTACTTATCAAATCCAAAAGTAAATTATTTAAAATTAAGGAATCAGTTATATCCCTTTATTTTTTTTTTTTTTTCTCTAAATATAAAAATAAACTTACATTTTCGATAGAAACATAATTAATAAAAAAAAATATAAAAATAAACGTAAATTTTGTAAAAAAATATCTTTAGTAATTATTATAATTTTAAAAAATATTTAAATTATAATAACATATAATATAAATTTTCATAGTATCGGAAAAAATATATTGTATAACTTTAGAAAATTATTAGAATAACAATTTTGTTTCATAAAAATATTACGGAGGACAAAACTACTATTTGTTTATTAGTGATTTATAAATAAATATTACCTCAAATTATATATTATTTTATAACTATTATGCAACAAATGTAAAATAAATAAAATATATTATTTATTATACAATCGTGCGAAAGAGGATATATTTGCATTCCTATATTACTATTCCTTACGCTTTGTCGCACATAGTTACAGGATATAATTATAATTATATTATACATTAATGTTAATATTTTTATAGAATGAATGTTAAATTTATACCAGTGTGTATAATCAAATTACTCTTCTGAAAAATAATTAAAAGAAAAAAAAAAAAAAAAAAAAGAGTAAATTTGTAAAATATATTAATATCAATATAATCTTGTTTCAAAAATCTATCTGTGCTATTCTGTCAAAAATATAAATAAATATACTTTTTTCTAATAATATTACTTTATTATACATATTTAAGTAATTCTTATAAAATATAATCAAATTAACAACTTAATAATTATAATTACAAAAGTAACCATTTATTCATTAATTGATATTCTTAAGTATAACCATAATTAACGTTCTCCCACATGTAATACATACTAAAAATTACAATTATGCTAAAGTGCCATAACTATTTTTAGAAGTGAATTTAACCATAACTCTAAACATTAAATCTGTATTCAGGAATTATCTACAAATAATAAATTTTTTTTTTCTTAACTTTTAATTTATTTAAAAAATAGTTATATATATAAATGTATTATTAATTATCAATATATACTCTATATATTTATGAATTTAAAAATAACACTAATACTTTAATTATTATATGTATAAGCAAAACTATAAAAAATAATACAAATATATAATTATTTATTTTCAGATGATTACATGATTGCAGTAGTGTACTCGCTTATTTGAATTGTATTAATTAAAATTTTAATTCCTACAAACCGAAGAAATATTTTTTTAAATTACTACTACGTAAAAATCAAAAATAAAAAAAAAAAGTATTTCAATATGTTATATGTGAGTAACTGTTTTAAACTAATTCATTACTTTAATCATTCATCTACATGGGATACATATACAAAATATAGCATATTTATTTATAAATTATCAATATAATATATATTTAAGTAATTTTAAAAAATTTAATTATCTATACAACTAGACACAACAATGAAATAATAAAAGATTTTAACTATTCATTTAATTATGAATACTCGAAAAATTTAAGTTACACAATAATTATGAATAATTAATATATAATAGAGCTGTTACTATAATATACAATAATACATTCCGTTTTACACCATTTAAATAAACTAAACATCCGCTGATGAAATTTTTAGAATAAATATATACTATAACATAATTTTTCTAAAATTTATTTTGTATAATATATGTGAAGTTTCCTTTTGCGTAATAAAATATTCACATATATATAGTTATAGATAGATAGATAAGTAGATAGATAGACAGATATAGATATATCCGACAAAACACATCCTTTTAGTTTTTTCATACATTAAAAAAGATACATTTATTTTAAAATTAAAACTAATAATGGTCTTATTAAAATTTTCATCAAATAATAATTTTAAACTAAAAAAATATAAAACGCTGAAACATGCACTTTTAAATTCAAATGAAAATGACTACACATCAGTAAAACTATGTGAATTTTATTATCATATATATTCTTTAATGTGCAATTTTATTATTCATAGAAATCTATAAAAGTACAAATATACGTTATTTCAAATATATTTGATTAAGCTTAAATAATACTTCAAAAGTGCAAATTCGAAAATATTAAAACATTAAAATTAAAAAAAAAAAATAACATAACAGTTTTTTGTTGTCTCGTATAAAAATGAACAAATATACAAATGAGTATGTATAAAATTAGTGTAATTATAGTAATAATTATTAATAAATTATCGCTAACAATATTAAAGTTATGATTTTACATTAATAAATTCCTTACAAATTATGCAAATTTTTTATTAACTTTTTATTCTCTCATCAACTTAATTTTTTTATATTTTTCATTATTTCTTAAGATCCTAGGGACCAGTATCACAAATACGATAGCTAACATAATGATAGACACCACATATGATATTATAAAAATATTATCTAATATAAATTCTGGAAGTAATGATACCAATTTATATCCAAAGTTTTTCATAGATGACCACCATGCCTGACCTACCAATTTGTTTCCAATACTTGTCATAACCCCTGAAAATTCTATTATGGGTAATCCAATTCCTAATAAGAATAAAAAAAAAAATAAGGCAATCACTAGTCCATATCCATTATATTTCATTTTACTTAAAGTAATAAAATTAATTCTCCTTTTTCTTTTAACGATATTATCATATTCCTTTTTGTTAATCCATTTTTTTTCATAATGATAATGCTTCCCATCAAACATTCCACTATCATAATCTATAACTTCTGTATAGAGTTGCGATTTATCTACTGAATTTTTATTTGATTGTTTCCTTTTACTTATAGTCTCATCATCATGATGAGATATAATTTTTTTCTCGAACACACAATTATTTGGTAGCCCTTCTTTTATACATACAACATTTGAACGTTTTTCCAGTTTATGTTTTCCTAATAATCGGTATGTTCTTCCAAATAATTTGTTATCAACAATGTATTTCTCATTCAATAATTTTTTTAATGTGCTCTAAATAAAACATAAATGTGTTATTTAAATGTATAAATAATTTAATGTAAAAAAAAAATATTAATAAATAAAAAAAAAAAAAAAAGAACTATAAACATATAATTAAATAAAATTTTCATACCGCATCATTAGTAAAAAGGCATATCCGCAATAAAAATATAAAAGTAACAATTTTAATAATTAAAAATAATTTAATTTTTTGATCCATAATTTATTTTCCTAATATCATAGTATATTCAGTAAGAAAATATCTAACCATAATATAATATTCTTCCAAAGATAAAGGTCACTAAATTTAATAAAAAAAATTTTCTGTTATTACTTTTAATTATTTCAAAAAAAAAAAAAAATAATACCATATACATATATATATATATATAACTATATTGCATTATACAATGTAAACCATGAAAGATAACATTAAATATTTATTATAAAATTTTTATATTACTATTATTTTTTAAAAATACGAACATTAACTAAAATAACATAATTCGAATTCATACATAAATATTTAAATTATATGAGTTCATTTTAATAATACAGTAACTAAATAATATTTTATTAACCTTTCTGAAAATAAAAAAAATTATAGTACAATAATTTCAAATATAGGATTTATTAAAAATATAAAAACTATAAAATATAGATATATATATTACTATGTATTAAGACATTCATTATTAATATTAATGTTTTTTTTTACATCCGTAATTATAATATATGTAAATTGCATTTAGTTATATTTTGAACTTAAAAATTAATACTATTAACTATAAAAATAAATGAAAAAGCTTATATTTAAAAAAATAAGATTCCCACATACAAATTATACTATATACCATAATAAAAGAGAATGATTATATTGGTAAATTACGCATATTCTTAGAAATAAAGTTTTTATTTTATTATATATTTTTCTAAACTTTTTATATTTTTAAATATACGAACAACATTAATACTTTATTTCTGTATCAATAAATTAATAATATCATAAATTAAGTATATTTTGGATACTTATTATTATTACGTAACAACAATAAATTAATGGATTTGTAGATTCACTACTTATTCATATAAGTAAATTAGTATTTATATTTATGCATACAAAAAAAAAATATTAAAATTAAAATTTAATTTATTAAATACAGATTCGATTCAATAGTAATAATATCAAGAATATTTCAACTGAAATACATTTAAAAATAAATGTTACGTACAACATTTTTAATTAATTAATATAATAAAATTATAATAATTATTTATCAAATGATTCATTCTTTCTTTCATTAATGTTTCTTACGTACATTTTAGAAGGAATTTATAATTTTCTTTATAGTTTTATAATCATATAATATATATATCAAATATTTAAAAAAAAAAAAACTACAACAAAAACCTAATATAATTGAATAATGATTTTTATTATATAAAATATATATTTAGCAGCAAATGTTTTATATATTATAATACTTTTTTAATTTATCATTTATGACATAATAACCATCAGTTAATTATTATATGAACAATAAATTATTTTGAACATATAAAAAAATATTATAATAATTTTTTCTAAAAGAACATAATTTATTAAAAAATAATAGAATATTATTAATTTTAAAAGGAATTTTTAAATTAAAAAAATAATAGCACAGGATTTAGAATAATTATATCTTTATTCCAACTATAAATAGAATTGTAGTCTCATAGAAAAAAAATTTTATTCAATATTCCTTAAAAATTCTATTATTTAATTTTATCATAATCGTATTTTTTTAATTTTTACCTGAATCTTTTATGTTTTTATATAATGAAGGAAGAATTTATTAACCATTTTTTTTTTTTATGATGTATTTAATATTTTCCTTGTTATGCGCCTTCATCATAAGAGAATTTGTGCTAATATATATGCGCACTAATATTTAATTTATTATTATTTAAACGTAATATAATGATAAGTGTTCATGTTTTATTAATACTCTTTTTTACTATTATAATATTTTTTTAATTTTGTACACGATTAAGTTCATAACAATATTAGCAATAAATTTTTCACAGCAATATTTTTTTAAAAAAATAATAAAAATCAATTAAAAATGTTCTACAAAAGTTTCATTTTCTAATTGATTTATTTTTTAGTAGTACTGCAATATTCCTGTTTTGGTATATTATATATATTTATTACACTATTAAAAATTAATAAAATAATTCATGCATGCACAAATTATATAAAGTAATTAATATATTAATTGTACATTTATATACACATATACTCCTACTCTATGCATAATGATTTAATATTCAGATATATGTACCCCCATGTTGTTTATAAATTTTTTTAATTGATTCACTACATAAAGAAGAAATTAATAATACACCTTTTTTATACATGTTTGCGTGAAATTAAGAAACATAAAGCAAAAATACTAATAAAATTGGAATATTTTAATTATATTCTTATAATTTATATCTTATAATTATAACATTACTATTCTTTTATAAAATATTCTTTATTAATATATTATTCAAAAATTATATTATTCTATATTACATAATTCTTTCATAGGTATATTAATTCGATATCTTTTACCGTTCAATTATATCTATTGTAATGTATATATTATTGAATCACTGTTAATATATTTCATATACAAAATAACTTTACCTTTATACATGAAATTAGTCTAATATATTATTTAACATTAGATATATAAACATATGGACTATATAGAGATTTTTATGGAGGAAAATTTACACATCATTTTACTTACACATTTGTTAATAAGCTATAATTTCCTTTCTATAAATGTTAAGATATACATTTGATATCTTTTATCACCAACCTGTATTAATATACTATTCAGTATTCTCAAGTAGTAACCTTCCATATAAAATATTTGTGTATATTATATTTTCCAAGTTACATTTTAAAATACAATGTATATTACTTTGTTCCATTTCTAAAATATACTTTAAGATAAATATATCTATTTATTACATATATTCTTGTTAAGTTTTTATTGATATACTAATTCATACGTTTTTTTTCTTTTATTATTATTACGCTTTTTAGTTTATTTATATGTATTCTTTCCATTTTTTAGTTTTTGAAGTATTAAGTTTTTATAGACACTATAAATTATAACGCTATTGAAAATTGAAGTGCTATTAAAACTAATTTAGAATCTTTATCCATAATTTTAATGCACATCTAATAATAAATAACAGTTCATTGTATTTATTCATTATTTTAATTGAATTTTTATATAAGAAAAAAAGTACTTTAATACTTTTCAAACTACATACAAATGCATGCATAATAACTGCAATTATAGATATTAATATATTAATTAAATTGCTATTAAGATATATAAAAATATTTTGACGAAACTTATAAATTACATATTCAATATTTCCATCGTGGAAACACAGAACATATAAAAAATAATATGACTTTATATAATGACATATATATACACAATTTTCATTTAAGTAATAATGAATATTATTAGTTAATAATTCCTCAAAAAAATTTAATTATTTTTTAAATTCTCCATTTTAAAAATCTATGTAAATTTATAAATAGTCATGATAATAAAACATCTAATATTCTAGTGAACATGTAATACTACATTATTACCAAGTGTAAATTTACATAAGGTATTTCTAACATTGATCTAAAATACATTTAAAAACCTTTTATATAAATAGATAGTATAAGTGAAATTAAAAAAGTATATATTAGTTTGCGTACGCATATATTAATCATGAAAATTTTAGTACATATATATGCAAAAATTATGAAGAAAAACATACAGAAATAAAGATCTTACCGTAAATTTACTATAATAATACACATTATAACCCATTAAAAATGAATATGTATAGAAACCTTAAACATCTATTTTATTTTTTCTTAAAAATTTTCTATGAATAATATAACGGTTTCTATTATAAAGAGTAATTTTTATTTATAAATATTTTTTATGAATATATATTATATATATATAATTAATAATTTTAATAGGTACCTAAATTTTTAATATTAACTAAAATAAAAAATAAAATGTGGAATATATATTTATAACATATTATCGTAATGCGTACTCAAGTAATTCCAATAAAATTGAATTAACAGTACATTCTTAATAAGCAACATATTAAGTTTGTATATATCGTATTTAGATGAAATAAATTATATTTTGTAAAATTAGCATTAATTATTAATCAATTCATTATTAAATAAAATATTATATAATGACATAATTATATTTTCATATATAAAAGATTCAATAATTTAAACATATAACAAAACGTTTTTGTATTAAATACGTATTGTAATACATTTATCATATTAACATCTAAAATTAATATTAATTAAATTTTCTTTTTTCAAATCGTCCAAAAAAAAATATTCCCCTTTTTTTTAAAATACAGTAAAAGATGTATACAATCAATTTAGAGCAGATAATAATTTTTTCTACCTCACAAAACAACATTTTAGTCTAAATGAAACTAAAATAAAAGGAAAAAAATTACATCCATTTCATAAGTTTAGCAGCATAGAATTTCCTATTAATTTAAAGGAAATATACGAAATTCATCATTTTATATTAAATTTATGAAACATGCATATATTTCATACATAAATATATTTACCTATACATAAGTATTATTACAAAATATTATATACAAACAACTCCTTAAAATATAAATTTAAAAAATAAAACATTCAAATTTACTATATATTAAAAATACATATTTTTCTATTTCATACGAAAATAGTTATGTATATGTATTTTATATTATAAAATTTTTGTAACTCTATGTATCTTATATGTTCAATATTTTTAAGGATGCTGCAAATATTATTATTTAACATTAAATGTATTTCTTATAAAAGTAATTAAGAATATTATAACAAATTTTAGAATTATTTGCCCTTATTTTTTCATATTTTTCCTTTTTAATAGAAACATAAATAAAACCAAATATGCTCAAAACCACCACAGATATTAAAAATATTAAAATTACATGGTATAGTGTACTTGATAAATTTGCTATCATTGTTTTTACATCTCCATTATCGTAATGTGAAACTAAAGCAATCGATATTATAAAGAGTGCAAATCCTGCCAAAAAAACTAAATAGGGTGGCGAAATTCCTAAATCCATCTTTCTATTTACCGTTTTACCTTCAATCTTGTTATTAATTTCCAAGTTATATTTAATTATATCTATGGGACCTAAAAGACTGAATATCATTTTCTCAAAAAATTCATCCATTCTAGTAAAAATAGTTTTTTTTCTCTTAGGTAATCTATTCCTTCCCTCATTTTCTAACAAAATTTCCTCTACTTTTTCTCTTCCGGGTTTAGGGATTTCGCTATTTTCATATATGTTTTTCTTTTCATCCTTTAATTTAGTGTCACCCTTGTCATTTGATGTAACGTCAGTTGATTTTGTATCCAATGAACTCCTTGATAGAATTCTATCAGTTGTTATACGCGAAAATTCATCTAGTGTGTACTTCTTATCTATTGAATTACCACACATAGACTAAATAAAAGAACGTAAACATTTATAATATACAAGTATATACATTTCTAAACTAAGAAAATTTTATTGTTAAAAATAAAATACAGAAACAAATGAAACAATACGAAGTAATATTATAGTACCACATTATTGTAATAATGGCATATACAAATTAAAAAAGAAAACGTTAGTATTTTAATAAAAACGAGGATCCCAATACTTTCTACTATTGCATGCATTAATACTATTATATGTTAAGTAATAAAAATGTTAATTATATTTTACATCCTGCAAATTATTAACGTAATCTTTTAAATTACTTTTGATTTTTCACATTTTATTTTATTTTATTTAAAACGTAATAAATTGAATTTGTAGGATACATAGTTCATATTAAAAATTACACATTGAAAATTAAATTAAAAATTATTTATAATAATATAAATGTAGGATTTATTACATTAAATATAAAATAATGTACTTTGAAGAAGTACATTAGATAAGAAAATATAAAATCAAAAATTAATCAGTTATTGTATATATTTTATTATTTAATTAAAAGAAAATATAACACGTATACACGTATACTTTCATATATTCTGAATCTAAATATGTATTTTTGCACTGTTTCCATATAATAATTCTAATTTTATGAACTTTTTTTTAACCTTTCCTTCTATAGATAGATTATATTTATTATTCGTAGTAATAAAAATAATAATAATAGGATAAGAACTTATTACATATATACTTTTTATTACATAAAACGTATATTAGTATTTACCTAAAAAAATACTTTTTCTTTCATAAACTATTATGTATTAAAATGAAATTCTCAGTTACAAAATAATATATATATTTAAGTATATTTTTTATGGTATTACAACATGGCTGTTATGTTTTTGTACATTAATTTTAAGATAAAATAATATATGTCTAAATCAAAATAAGATTTATTATTATTTAATGAAAAATTCTAAAATTCTTAAAGCATTTATTATAGGTGTTCCTTTTAAAAATATAAATACCCATATTTATACATAAGTATTAATATGAAACAATAAAATAAAATAACGAAGAATTTAGTATAAAATTATTGTATTCAATTCAATAATTTTAAATATATTTACATCCTCATATTATTACAAATGAAAGCAATAAAGAAAATACATATGTAATACATATATAAGGATAACTTTAATATTTATAAATACAGAAAAAATTCATAGTATATTATTTTTTTTAAAATTTATTTTTAAGATATACAAACAATATTTTCATATTATTTAAAAATCTCTTAAAACAAGAAAACTATTCAATATTTTTATAATTTTCTTAGTATATTTAAAATAGATTTGATAATAATTACATTAGTACTGAAAAAAATACTATCAAAGAATGAAAAAAAAAAAACAGTTAGGTTTATTTCTATATCATAATAAAAATAAAACAAAAAAAAATTAAATTAAAAAAAAAAAAAATTTATCTCCATATATTAATAAAATTAAAAGAAATAATTTTAAAAAAAAAATTATTTCCACAAGTAAATAAAATTAAAAGAAAAAAAATAATAAATTAAAAAAAAAAAAGAAAAGATAATTATTACAATTAAAACAATTTTTTTGAATTGCTAAATTAATTTTTAAAAATTTGTACATTATATTTTTATTCCTTTACATTTTATTTACATGCTGTAACATTATACATGGTATTTCTTTTGTATAATTTGAACGTTTTTATCATTTTGTACATACATATATTAAAGAGTTAAACGAAATATTTTATATAAAAAAAGTTTGACACATAATAACATTTTGTAAAGAAAGTAGCATACAACTTTTATTACGAAATAAATTACAAAAAAACTATTAGGATTTATATTATACAATAAAAATTGTACAATAATTTGATCATATGCTCAAAAATGTTAGTGCATATTTATTTTGCTTAAACTTTTTTATTGTTTTTTCCATATATATTTATCTGTAAATATTTAGTTAATTTTTTTTTTTTTTTTTATAATCAAAGATTTAATAATAAAATTTCATTTATATAATAATATATATACAAACTTTAGTTAATGTTTTATTTAAAACTTTTTCAACGAAAAAAAGTGATACATAATTTTTTAAGGATATTTATTTTAATTTCTATAGCCATTTATTTTTTCCTAATGAATTTTTCTTCATACAAATAATTATATTTAAATTTAAACTTATGAAAATTTTTTATTTTATTGTGTTCCTTACAGTTTCAATATATTATACTAAAAAATAACATGTTATAATAAAATATTCCAATAACATATTTAATATGCAATTTACCTTATGTTGATATTTAATAAATGTATTTTGTGATACAGTGAATGAAATATTTATAAACATTGTTTTATACGTAAAAAACCGTTGTTATAAAAAGGGAATCCTGTTTTATTCAAAAAATCATGTAAAATAAATATATATATATTTTTTTTTTTTTATCCAAAATAAAAAATCTTTATTTATAGATGATATCATAACCTTTAATCGAAATTTAATGTATTTTTCTCATTATAAAAATAACTATTATATAAGTTTTAATTTATGATTTAGATCACTCCTATATTTTGAGAAGCTTCTTTGGCTATTAATTTATGTGCTATGTAACACGTTATAAATATATTTTCATAAATTTAAACATTCAGATTTATTTTTATATAAAATAAAATTATAATATATATCTTAGATTCGAAGCTTTAGCAAAGCATAAAATGTACTTATTCTATAATGTCATGTGTATAAGTGTAAAAAATGAAATGTTTTTCCAATATATTTTTGACACTCATGGTTTTTTAAAACATTAAATTATTGCTAAACATGAAAATTTAATTTTTCTACTTAGGAGACATAATATTAATGCATGTTATAATTGAAGATATTTAAAAAAAAAAAATACATAAAAAAACAAAACATGTAATATATATTATTAATACAGTAAGTCTTTTATTACTGTCAATTGGATAATCCCGTCAACACCCATGTATTAAATTATTCATAATATTTATTGTAATTATTAGGATAATACGAAAAAAATATCACGGATACTATTAAGAAATGACATATAAACTATCCATTATGTAAACCCCATATAAATGATATTTAGAAAAGAGTACGACAAATTATCTATTGAAATTTTTTTAATTATTGTCCAATAATTTAATCTTTTAATAATATAAAAAATAAATAAAATATATAGATTATTAAAATATTTATTTTAAATAGAATATATATTCAAGTAATTTACGAAAAATTGAGTTAACATTACAATTAAGTACAAAAATAATATAAACATAGATTTAACAAATTTATACAATTGTAATGATTCCAAATATTCTATTTAGTAAGCAATTATAATTAATCCATAATTGAAAAGTAGATTAATTCATTATATACTTATAATTTCCTATTTTTACATTGTAAAAAGAACTGAAATATATATATAACAAACCTTTCCAATATTTATGTTTTATAACAAAATTTACATAAAAAATATCTTTTATAGTAAATGTCATTTTCCCCTAAAATAAAAAAATATATGTATACACATCAATGAAACGAGATAAATGCACGTTATTTCATTAGATATAATGAAGGATACACTCTTATTAATTAAAAAATAATACATTTACTTAACAAAATGAAAAAATAATAATTTTATATTACACCAGAATATAATATATAACTTATAATAATTTATTACAAATATATGTTATCACATTTATATATAACTAAGTGAATTGTTCTCTTATATATTCATTTTAAGGTACAAAGATATATTGTTTATAGAAATATATTTAAAAGCCCAAACTTATATATTATTCCATAACGTTTAATTCATAGTGAAAGTAAATTAAAATACAAATTGAAAAACATTAAAATGTTCAAATTCACAAAAAAACAAAGATTATATTTTTGTATTGTTTTATATGAAATAAAATAGTTATACACATGTGTATGTATAATATTTAACACATTATACATATTCTTATTAAGTATAACATAAAAATATTAGAGTTAACACTTCATATTATATACATTTTTACAGAGGTATCTCTATTTCTTGTTATTCGTCTTACTCATTTATTAATTTAAATTTTGTATATTTTTCATTATTTATTAAGATCTTACAAATCGATGTTACAACTATAGTCAACATATCAATGATAATTATGCTTAATGCCATAACAAAAAGACAATATTTATATACGTCTGACAACCCACTTATAACATTTTTAAAATATTTAAATAACGAAAACTAAGTAATAGATTCCAATATTGGATTTAATGACCCCATCCCTGATAATAGTCGTATTCCTATTCCAAACAAGAAAATAATAATAAATATAGCAACGACACAACCATAATTTCTAAATTTTAATTTTTTTAAATATATATCACAGATTCTTCTTTTTTTTTAATCAATTTTTTATCAAAATGGAAATATTTTCCATCAAACATTCCAGTATTATTATCCAAAAATTCTATATTGTATTGTCCCTTATTTAAAAATCTTTTACCAGTTTCTTTGTTTTTTCCTTTAACTCCTTTTATATTATTTGATATATCTGTTTTTTCATTTACACCATTATCTAAATAATTTTCTTTTAACCATACATTATTTAAATTCTTATTCTTTTTATATTTTGCTAGTAATCGATAATTCCTTGTAACTAAATTTCCATCAGTCTTACTTTTCTCATCTAAAGGTTTTCTAAACGTACTCTAAAAATACAATGTAAATATTTTTTATTTAATAGAATAAGTTATCTAATGGTAAAAAAAAAACATTAATATAAATAAAAAAATAAAAATTAGAATGACACAAAAATGCTTAAATAAGGATATACTGCATCTTTGTTAAAATGACATATTAAAGTTAAAAAGACATACACAAAAATTTTTATAATAACTAGTAAGTTTATTTTTTGTTCCATCATTTAAATTTTTAATATATTTAAAGATGGAAATATTAATTACAATATACTTCTAATGAAAAATAATCCTATATTTATTTAAAATTTTTTTTTTTTTTTATTATTTCTTCTTAAATACATAGTAAAATGTATATAATTATAATAGATCTTATCACATATACCAAGTAAAATAATATCAGCTATACTTTATTTAATTTTTATGTTATATTTATAAAAAAACAATTTACATTAAAATAAAGTAATTTTAAATTATTCATATATATTCAAAATATATAATATAATTATTTAATGTAGTTCACTAAATAATCTCATTAATAAATCTCTTTTAATTAAAATATAAAAAAAAGTATGAGTCCACAATACTTTGAAATATTTATATTATATATAATATATAATATATGACGTAGAGAATACAGGCAATACAATGTTCTCTATATCAACGTGATAAGATCAAATCATAAGAATCCTATACAATTAATAATTCTAATTGTAAAAACATTATATTTTAGAACTCTTTTTCACCCTTAAAAAATATTAATTATTTTAACAATATAATTATAGTAATAATGTATTAAAGAAATAATGATTTGTGTTATTTTAATTATAGCTGATTCATTATTTGATTTCTAAGCAAACATAATCTTTTATAGTAAAAAATATAATTAAAATGAAAAAAATTAAATTAATATGCCACTATGAAATTTATGGATGAATATATATTTTAATGGAAAATGACTTATTTTATTTTATTTTTGTATAATTCTTGAAAATACATTTTTAAATTTTGTTTCATTAAAACCATTATTTTTAAGTAAAAATATTTATATACATCTACTTAATTTTCATTATATATTCATTAATAAATTAAAAAATATATTTCAAGAATTATTATACAAAAAAAAAAAAATAAACATATTGTCAAAATATAAATATTCCACATGTCTGCGCATATATATATATATATTTTAAACGGATTAAAATATTTTAAAAAATTATAGCGATACTTAATATTAAAAAAATATATATATATATACATATACATATATATATATATATATATATAACTTTTACAAAAAATTTTTTTATCAATTTAATAATGTAGTATTCTCTTACAGTCTATTCTAATATATTCCAGCTTATACGTACATTTTCAGAAAATCATAAGCATTCATGGACTATTTCATTAAATAAACAGTGCATTCATAAGTCTATTCATTTATGATAACTAAAACATATATTAATATTACATTAAAAATTTCATTCAAATATATAAAATAGCAAGTTTGATAAATGAAATTTTTTCATGAAAATCATGCGCAAAATTTTTGAACGAGAAATATTATACAACACACTTAACGAAGCCTTGTAAAAAATATTAGAATAATTTTTTTAAATATATCGTCATAAATTTTATCTAGCAAGTAAAATCATTTTTATTACTTTTTCAATTACTATAAAAAAAAAAAAACAATTTATTTTTTTAACATTTATTTTACTTAATAAGCGTTATAAATACAAAACAATTAGTTGTTGTCATTGTAAACTCTTATATTTCGATGCACTCTCAATACAATGTTAACATGGTAATTAATATATTTACAGATAGCTATAAAGAATAGGACACATATGAAAACACATCAATAAATTATTACATTATTCTGGAAATTATATATTTATTTTCATTAGCACTAATCATAATATAAATATTTATACATATATATATTTAAAATTTTACTAATACTGAAAACCAAAAAAAAAATTTATACATATTATATATTAACATGTGATTATATTCAATCCATAAATTTAATATTTTAATAATATAAATGTATATATAGTTTATTTATATGTAAATTTTCCATACAATATATGCTTTATTCATATTTTCAAAATTGAATTAAAACCGCCCTTTGGCTGAATAATAAAATAATAATGTTTTTAGTTTCTCATATATTCAGAGCTATTTATAACAATATTTTTATTAAAAAAGTATAAATTCTCTACTTATCATATATATATATATACATAATTGTACAATATAACTTTCGTTTTCCATTAAATTCATGCATAAAAAAAAAAAAAAAAAATTTCCTGTTAAGATACTTTTTACAGTAAATATATTTTACAAAACATTTTTCATAAAATACATTTCATAGATTGAATATTAATTTTTTATTAAATAAAATGTATATATCCATAAAATAAACAATATCCTCTTCATCTTATTAAATAAAAAAGAAGACAAATTTATTATTATTATTTTAAAAATAATAAACAAATTGATCAATGAGGTCAACAAATAATAATAATTAACTAGAAAAAGATAAAAAAAAGGAAAATAGTTTTTATTTGAAATATTATTTATAACAATACTATAAAACTATATTAATTGTCCTATTATGTATTAACTTAAATACACATTTATATTTTTCATAAAATATATTTATATACTCAAAAATATATTTATTAATTCACCCTACTTAATTAATCATAAACAATACAATAAATAAATATTAAAAAATATTAATAATATTTAAATTACGAAGGAAACTAAATACATATTTTTTTATTATTGTAAATCAAAAGTAATAAGCACCAGAATTTATAAAATTTAAGCAATTATTTGTATGTTTATTAAATATAGTACTAAGGATGCTATAGGTATTATTTCATACTAAATATTTCTACATAAAAAGGATATATTCCTTATTATATATTTTACCTTTTCCTGAACTTAATTTTTTGATATTTTTTAACTTTTTTATGGTAATAAACAACACCTAATATAAGGGTGACACCAAATATAATGAGAGGTACTAAATATACTAGAAAAACTAAAAAACTCTCTACATAAACGTAATCTCTAAAAGTTCTTTGATTTTATGAAATCATCTTCACATATACTGTATTTTCTTATTTGAAAAAGAAACTTAAAGTAGATTTCTTCAAAAAAATGTGTAAAGGATCATACCACCAATCTGAAAATATAATATGCAATATCTTAAATAATCTTAATAAAGGCCCATAGTCAACAAAAATATTATAATATGGACACTATTAATAACAATGAGATTATATTTACAGGTGAAGAAAGTCGTAATCCATATTTTTTACGTATTATTTTTTTATAAGTCTTATCACTAAATGAACCGTTGTTTTTAAGAAAAGAAATAAGATCAATTGCTTTGAATAATTTTTTGTTTCAAAATCACATGTTTTATTTTTCTTATCTTGTTTTCTTCCTCCAGTATACATTGATGAATTTCCATTAAATTATTTTTTCTATTTATTGTTTCCCCTTCATTATTAGATATATCCTTTTTTCCGTTTAGTCCATTATTTGGAATTTGTTCTTTTAGCTCTACAATTATTGAACCATTAAACTTAGACATCATTTCTTTTCGAAAATGTCATAGATTTATATCATATTCTGCTATATATCCAATGTGCTAAATATGAACTATATATACTTTCATTCAAATTCTAGTTATTAATTATTTCTTTTAATTTTTTTTCAGTTTTACAAAATTCATATATATCAATGTTTTAATCTTTATAAATAAAAAATACTGAGCAAACCTTTTATTCATCGCAACTTACACTTCCATTGAATGTCTCATATATATTACATTGTTTCGTGCTTTTTTATACATATTTATGGAAAATAAACAGAAATAAAGAACTATATATATATATATATAAATATATATTCTCTTAATTTTTCCTACTGAGAAAAAATAATTATTAAACTACATCAGAAATAGAATAGTTATATATTAGGACATTTATAATACATTTTTATGAATAAATAAAAATGCACAAACACATCCTCTTTTATATTAGATATATATATATTAAAATATGCCAATTAATTACAACGTAATCTTTGTAAGCATAGTTGTAACTAAATGTAAAAAGTAAGAACAATTAATCTAACGATATAAGATATTCGAATTTGTACTAATTTTAAAATCTAAAAAACAATTTTTAACTTTTAACTATTTATTAATTAAACATTAGCATTACGTTATTAAAATACTAATAATGTTGTATAGAATAAATATATTATATTTTTAAAATAAAATATTAAATATTACCAACATGTAGCTACAAAAGAAATCCAATATTATTTGAACAAATGAAATTCATCGAAATTTTAATTTATAAATTCATGATATAATTGTATTAATAAAACATAAATAAACCATTATAGTTGTAATTTTCACAAAAAAATACTTCAATTTTCTTTAAATTATTTAATAGACATACAAGACTTGTTAAAACATTGTTAACAAATATGAACTGTCTTTTTTAGATATAGAATATATTTCTATTTAATTATAAAACCTTCGTGTTAATTTTTAAATAAATGTCCATATACTTACATTATTTAGGTAAATTTGGCAGTTAAAATAATATATAAATTTATTTTGCAATTTTGACAAATTCTTATTAAAAATATTTAATTTAAATAAGCAAAGAAATGTAATAAATTAGTAAAAATTGTATAATAAAAATAAACATAATTTAAAAAAAATATAATTTTTACAAAATTTACTATTATTTATAATTGTTTTATGTAAAAGGTTTCCATTATTTTATGATTGCTAAATGTTCACTATATAATTTCGTTTTAATATAGAAGCAACACAAAAATTTTTGTTTTTATTCCATAGATCTTTAAATGATCTATATATACATAATTTATATTTAATACTATTAAAAATATATTACAATAAAAAGAATACTATAAATCGCTTCAGTAAAAAAGAGTTTAAGTTTAATTATATTAAAAGGACCAAAAAAAAAGGGTAGTTAACGTTTTTAGTTTTTTAATTATTAAAAACATAGTTTAAACTTTAACTAAAAAAACAGCTGCGTAATCTATAAAAAATTTTTTACTCTATGAAAATGTGTTTAATTTTTTTTTCTGTTTATCCCAGATACAAAAATAATTATAAAATACAATATTATAATATATGTCAGCAATATATTTTTACATTTATTATTTATTTTTATTATAATTAAAGGAACTCTATGTGATAACAAATTATCTAAAAAAATTAAGAAAATAATATAGAATAATTCTTATGTCGTTTCGTTTTGAAATTGTAACTGGAAATGTTAATTCTTTTTCCATGTTAAATATTACTTACAAAAAGTAATTACGCTACTTTACATCATAAGGAGATAAGTAGTTCATCTGTATATAAATAATTAATATTATTAATATATACATATATATATATGTATATGTATAGAACTGCTTTTTATTTTTTCATTGGGCTTAAGAGGAAATCAGATGGAAATTATTTTTTAGTTTTATAATTATCCATAAGAAAACAATTGCTAAGTTGGAACAAAAACATAAAGAATGAACATTTTTGCAAAAGGGTATAATAATCATTTATTTTTATGTTTTAAAAAAAAAATATAGCTTATAATATGTGTTGTTACCCTTTTTCAATATTTCTCCTTTTTTTTCTTTTTTTAGTTTACACATATATATTATGTAATAGTGCATCTTAACAAATTTTATTTTTTAATATTCAGATCATATATAATAAAAATTTTACTACAATAATTTCTAATGAATCTTCATATACAATTATAGTTATAAATAAGCCAGATAACAATATTATACCTTTTTTTAGGCACACTCTATTAAATTTACATATATTATATTTCCTTTTTTCGAGTAATGCTATACACAAATAATTGCGTTAAAATTTTTAATGATGAATTACTTTTTAATTTATTCTATCCTTTAATATTACAATATATTTCTCTAATAATTAAAATATTATATTAACAAAATGTTTTAATAATTATTTTAATTTGTAGTTTTTATTATATATATCTTTAATATTTTTCTTATATGTTAAAGATATCATAATAATCATAAACATTTCCTTATAGATATAAAAGCAGTGTTACATCAATGGTATATAGTGTTATTCAAAAAATAATAATACGTAAGTTTTTCTGGAAATCTAAAATGGCTTGGTATATATAACATAAATTTTAATCATAATTTGATATTTATATGTTTTTATAAAAATAGGTTCATATATTTTCATTTTATTCTTTTTATCAATATTATGAGTTCATTGGGATGCTAATATATATGCAAGTTTACCCTGTTCTTTATAAATTCAATAAATTCATTATTTCAGATATAATGTTATATTAATTATAAACATAGTATATATTTTTTATATTTTAAGCTTTAAATGTGAATAATACAGGTTTAGTACACTATTTCATTCTTATAATTAAAATAAAAATATTTTTCCATTATATGTTTGCATCATATGGTGTATTGTAATCTTAACTTACTATCCAACATGAAAAATTTACTTTATACACATAAAACAATGTTAGTGCATGTTCAATTATATTAAAAAAAAAAAAAATTAAACAAAAAAAAATTATATTACATGGAAAATTAAAATATAAATATTATTTTGAAATTACAAAAAAAAAGAAAAAAATAAAAAACAGAAAAAAATTTGCAAATTTAAGAAGATCTTAAGAAAATTGTACATAATTCAATTATATCGAATTTTTTCTTCCATTTTAATCATCGTCCCTATTGAATAGAATTGTTTATTTAACTCTGCACTGTTCTCCTCTTAATAAGATTGAACTAAATCGGTTACTATTCTGTAAAACCTTATAGGAATGAAGCTCATGGTTCTTGATATACGAACTTAATTTTTCTCTCTGTTTGAAATTTTATACATATTTTATAAGGAACTCACTGATATTCGTTCATTACTTAATTAATCAAAATCATACTTAGCACTTCTCTTACTTTTAATTTTACATATACATAATCCAAAGGAGTAAACAAATAAACAAATGATATATTAAAAACAAATATAATATAATTATTTTACAATTATATAATTTTAAGAAAAATGTATTATAAATAGAAACTTATAATATATTCATAAAACAAAATATAATTTAGTATTTACTTTTCGAAAAAGAAAAAAAACCAAATTAACTCCCGTTATTAAAGCAAATACGAGGAAAGTGCCGAAGATAATATTACTTTAATACACTAGATTTTTTATCTTTAATACTGAGAGAATCATTAAGCATTGGAAGAAATGAATTTCCACTTGAACTGATTATTATAGAAGCCACATTTTTTCTAGATACTACAGTCTTTACTCTTTTTAACGCACTAATTTCTGGTGCTGCATATATAACTGATTCTATTACAAGTTCTAGTTCTCTCGCTCTGTTTTACTTTATTAAATGCTTCCTTTAATTCTTCAACGGACCATGTCTCTCCATTCATTATTTAGTAAACTTTTGAGACTCTCATTTTTCTGGCAATTTCTGATTTACACATCAATTCCACATACTTAAAAATACAGAATTTATATTCCTCGTGTTCTTTCGGTTTAGCCTTCACTTTGTACATCAAATTTTCACTTAACGTTTTCATCAATGTCATTATGAATAAAAGATCCTCTTTTTATCTTCTTGGGAATTATATGAATTCCTTGGATTTCGTTTTCTACAATTTTAGCTTCTTCTGAATCTGCTCTGAGATTTCGCATATGAATTCCTTGTGCTAAATTTTTTCTTAGTTCTTTTCCCCTAATACCTTGTTCTGCATCTGTTTCGAGTATTGTCTCCTCATTTCCATCTGATATATCTATTCTAAGTGTCATAAGCGAAATTCCCTCTACTGAACGTGTTTTTAGTTTTAAGGAATGAACTCCTGAAGCAAGGTGTCTAACATTAACTCTTCCATCAGTTCCATATGCAATCCTACTGTGCTAGATCAGATCGTATTAATTGGAGCGACCTCATATATTGACTCATGTCCATTATCCAAATTAGAACATTTAGAAACATAAAATGACTTTATAAAGTTTTTATCGATTTTATTTAATTTTTGTTCAAACTTTTCATTCTCACCAAAATTTATAAGTCCTTCACAACCATCAACAATTTTGGATTTCAACGCAGTTAAAAGTTCATATGTATGAAACATTTCACTACTTTGCAAAAAATAATATGGACAAAGTAACATTTCAATATCACAACACGTAAAATTTGTACTGTTCATATATAAATCATTGATACAATTACGGTATTTTTTATATTTATTAACATTGAGACTCATACAAGTATCTCTATTGTTATTGCTCTCATAATATTTAAAATAAACATAAAAATACTTTTCTACTTTCGGGCAGAGAAATTTATCTTTGAAAAGAGTTTTATACTTTCCGATGATCAATTACCCAAGTATATATTTTTTAATATTTCACTAAGCTTATCAATATAAGCACTATAAAGACTATTATTAGAGCTCTTTCTAAATACTTTCCCTAATTCATTAGATGTCAAGTAAGTATATTATGCTCAACGATTTTCAGGATTGTTTCCTTTTATACGTATTTCGGACAATTTTTCTAAATTACGCTCAGGCTTGACACAAAGAGATTTAACTTCTTTGTTACTAAAACTTTTACGGTTCCTTTCCTCTTCGTTTCCTTCGACGGCCCGATTTAATTCTTGATATATTTTATAGGAAGTTAACTTTTGCAAAATATTCTCCTGGGTGCATGATAAAAACAAAGTAAATTAAATGAATGCATAAATAATTGTTTTAAAGAAATAATTTATCATTGCATTCAATAATAAATAAAATATATAAATAAGCTTATATTAATAATTGATTTAATAAAAATTGAAAATTCACCAATTCATCGTCATTCAAGGGAGTCATTATATGTACAGTTATTTGAATTAAATGGAATAATTAAAATGTTGATGCTGTAAAAGTTTATTGCACATAAAATAAAAAACAGAATATATAAACATTTTTTCCATAAGTTTGTAAGAATTTTTAAATGCAAAAAAATTATGTTTTTTAGAGCTGCTTATTAACTATAATTTAGGTTTTAATTCTTATAGAGCTATTAATATCACACAAAATGAACTTTCTAATTCAGAAAAAAAATAATAAAACTATAATAAAAATATAAGAATACATAAAATGAAACATTAAATAAAAAGGTATAATTATATAATCTTTTAAATTATAAAGGTATTATATAATTATATCAATGTTACAAAACACAACGTACTATTTCTCGTTTTCATACATATAAACATTAATTTATATAAGAAGACATAATATTCTCCTTTGCCATTTTTCGATATTTTTCATTGATAATAGTTTTGTATAAAAATATAACAAATATTCATATTAACATATGATAGCATATTTAGAGAATTTTTATATGTATAATTTAAATTGTACTATTTAGATCATTTTATGTGTTATACTAAAAATAAGTTACTTTTTTTACCAACTTAATCTATTATATATATATATATATATTAAATTTTTATAAGTTAAAAGTAAAAGATATAAATTATTAAATAAAATATATAATAAATAAATTCTATTATACTAGATGAAATAAATTTATAATAATATATTACTAATTATAATTGTATAATTTTAAGAACAGTTTTATTTTTTGCGTTTACGACATAAATTCCTATATTTCTAATTATTTTATAGAATAGGTAATTAAAACTTTTTAGACATTCATATTTGTAATTATAATCATATGATATATTAATTTTTGTTTTCTTTTTATTAATATTATTAAATATACCTACATAAAGGAAATAATTAAATAATCCATTTGGAATGTATTGGTAATTTAAAAATTATGAAATTTATGATTATACAAAGATGAAAAAAGTATGATCAAAATATTATATATTCCTAAAATAATAAAAATGCACTACATATATATAATTTAAAGAAATTCTATAGTGTACACATTTTAATAAATTTATAAGTGCATAATTTTACTTTTCATACATATAATAACAATTATAAGAATATTTATTAGCGCACTTTGGAATTAAGTTCTTTAATGTAAATCATTTTTATCTCTTCTATATTACTAAAATATTAACACATAATAATAAAATTTTATTTGAATGTAATAAGAAAATGTTAAATAATCATTCTTATAAAATTTTCGTTAAAAAGTATTTTAAATATACTTCAGTCATTATACGTAATATATTTAGCATATATGAAGCACCTGCATTAGGATATTATAATAATTTCAAAATATTAAACTAACAAATATATATAGTTTCATAATATACATCTTAAAATAGATTACTGTAGTCAATATGTATATTTATAATGAAGATCTCTTTTTTTACTTTTTATTTATATATAAAGTTAATAATATATATATATATTCATTTATTAATTTTTATGTCATTTATACTGTAATAATAAAATACTTATTTTTATTGATATTTAATAAGAAGAACATGTAAATATGTACATAAATTTTCGTGTGTATTTGTTAACGTCTCTATTAAAGAAACATTCAAATTTAAAATATCTGTAGTTATTGGATCCTAACTCAAAATAAAAATTGTTGTTATATGTACTAAGTATAAAAAGATTAAATATGATATATAAATTTTATTTTTTATGATAAATGCGATTATTCTTATCTCATACTTGATTATGACGATTTATATAACATATTATATGCATTCATCTATTATAATTATTAAATGGATAATATAATAATTACCATATAATGTTAATAAAAGATCTTATTTTTCTTGATATATTTCCTCCCTCGGTTCCCTTTTCTCATGAAAAAAAACTTGATAATAATTATATATTTTTCTGTCATAAATAAATAATGTAATGTGCAAGAATATTTTTAAAATATTTTATGAATATTTATTAAATTTTTTACACTTCTAACATTAAAAAGAAAATTATATCAAATTAAAGAAGCAATATGATTTTAAAAATCATAAGTATGGCGTTTTTGAGAATAGATTAATAACATTTAAATATACATAAAATATATTATTAGTACGGGTTATAAGTTCAGAGATAACACCATAATTATATAGAGTAAATACCATCATTCCTAATTAATGAGTTTACTGTTATTTTAAATACATACACTCTAATAATGTTAAGATAGTGAATACTGTACATATAATTATATACCTAATAACCAAAAGGAATAGTGTAATGCTAAAATTAAAATTATAAATAATAAAATGAAATATATCGTATGCTATAATTATTAGATAAGGCATAGAAGAAGGAGAAATCATACATATAGTTATATAGTTTTTAAATGTATTAATAAATTTAAAATAGTATCTAAATTATATGCAAGCTTCATCTCAGATTATATTTCATTATCATGAATTAGCAAAATCTCTAAAATAATTATCTCTTAACAAATACACTAGATTTATTCAATTAATAGAACAAACAATTACAGATTAAGTGATAAAACTCACCATTTTTGCGTAATTAATGAATGAAAATAAGGATGTTTTTATAAATATCATTTTTCACGTTTTAGAAGAATATATATACACATAAATTCTTGTGCCATGCAGATAATTTAATGAACTATGACATTTCATATTTATATGAATAATATTGAAAAAAGTCAAAAATATATATTATGTGACTACAAATATATTAATTTTTATTATAACAAAATGTGAATAAAAGTTAATTTATTCTACATAAGCAATAAAATTAACGTAAAATTATATTATCAAAAAATACATTTTTTTTTATTGCTAAATTTGAATACTCAAGTTATCGTTAAAGTATTCTATGTTCCTGTACTTTTATATAGTATCCATCATATAAAAAAAGAAATTTCCATTACTTACATAAATTCACAATTTGACTACTGTACTTAATAAACAAAAGAGAAAAGAAAAAATAATATGTGTCATTTAAATGTGAGATAAAGTTATAAAATATATAAATTATACTAATTAATTTTTCCCATAACATTAGTACGATGCCTCTACATTACAACTGAACTAGCTATATATTAACATATCCATATTATACAATTTTTAATTATTAACTCCTTTACATTTTATATCGGTGTATAAAAAATAATTCAATAGCAAATTTGTTGATGCAATAGACGTGTAAACTAAACTATTAGTACATCCGCTTGATGAATTCAATTCATCTATAGGCGATGTACTCTAATATAAAGTGATGATATAATACCTTTTATTAAAAAAAAACGATATTTATATATTTTGTTTGTTAATTGTACGTTGAAAAATATATTATTTACCATGCTTTATCAATTATTTCGTTATTTCAAATAACTCATTAAAATATTAAGAAATATTTTAACATATATTAATAAGAATTATAAAACATACTTTTTATACTTATTACTATATGGAAAAAAAATATGCATTCATATTCTTTACATAATAATCAAATATAAAACTTTTTTCAAAAATATTAAATATTCATATTTTTGTTTTTTATTATTATAATATATTTTTCTTTCTAAATGAGTACAAAATGTTCGAAAAACCTAATGCACATCTGCAAAATTGTTATAAAATATTAGTTCATATTATAGCATTAACTTTGAAATTGTATATACTATTATTATAATAAAATTCAGTTACCTATAAAATATGAAAAAAAATAAAATAAAATAAAATAAAACATAAAAATACGTAGAAATATTTGTATAAACAAAATGATCAAATGAGTCACGGTTCTAAAAATCGATCATACATATTCTTGCGACACGGATTACTAAATATTATACCTTATTTAGAATTCCATTTTACAAAATCTCAATAATTGATATCGTTGTATATATAATATAACATCCTTAACAAGTTAATTGAACTAAATTTTAAAAAAATACCAAAAAAAACAGATTTTTTCGAATATATTTTTTTAATAATAATAGCGCAGTAGTAATAGCATTATAAGAATCATTTTAGCAATAAAAGGTGCTTATATAAAGGCTACTGTTAACTAATTAAACAAAGTAAAAAAATATATATTAAATGAAAATATAATTATTTTAAGAATTTTTATACGTCATTTATTAAAGATTGCTCAAATATAAAAATATGTTAGTATTAATTACATAAACAATTTTAAAATAATTTGTCAAGAATAACATAATATACGTAATACTTTATATGGTGAATGCATCCATATAATATATATACTTGTAAGGGCAATTCAAATAAATAAATATGCATAACTTTATCGCTTTGTCGCACGAAAAAATAAAAATTTCCTTATATATACTAAAAATTGGTAATAATAAAAATATGTTATATATTAATGTAGAATTAATACATAAACAATTATTTTAATACAAGGATAGCCAAACTTCAGACATGTGATAAACTCTGTGGGACTAAATTTTCGAAAGATCAGTGTTAGAACAAGATTGGATATTAAATATATTATACATAGAATGACTATATACAATCAAATAAGATTATATAAAATTTAATAAAACATAACAGTCTCAATACATGTTGTAAATCGTGATAAAATAAACACGTATAATTTATTTTATTGTAGATGGAATTTCCTATAAATCCAACTTCTTCTTTTTATAGCATGTTGCTATTCTGTATATATACATATATATAAGAATATATTAAAAGGAAAACATATGCATAATAAAATATATTATGATAATTTTCATAAATATAATTCTCTAAAGCTATGTGTACTATTAGAACACAATAATAATAGGCTCCATAATCAAATACTGTGAACTATAATTATAATTTCAAGTTCATTCTTTATAGTATTAAATAACCATAGTTACTAGATTGTACATTTATACATATTATATAAAAAAAAATTGTAATATATATTTTCAAACTAAATAATACTAAATAGAACTGATTTTATGCGTATTTATAGTTCCAAAGTGAACTTATTTTTCATATATATTCCAGTAATATATTAGTAATATTTTATGTGAAAAAATAACACATTTAACTTATCTTTTTTAATATTTAATATTGTACTTTAAATAAATAATTTATTTATTAACACGAATATAAAGGAAAATTCAAAAATTACCATAAACTGTTATTAATTCTGTGTTATTTATTATGAGCCGAGAAGTATAAACTACTATATCATAGAGGTATCCAGTACATTTTAACAAATTATAGAAGAGTATATTACTGAGCAACAAAATTAATTTCCCATATTTACAAAAAAAAAAAAAAAGACAAACACTTTAAAATATATATCTGAAAACAATTTTTACACAGCTCTTTCCATATATGTTCAGATAATACTCAAAATAATATCACATTTTGTGTTAACTTATATTACCAATTATGTTATACATATTATATATTGTTTTTATTACATAAATGTAACTGATATACTCAAATGATATAATTTAAATATATAATATCTGAAAATTCCATGAATTATTTTCATGTATTTTTCTTTGTATAATTTTTTTAAGCAGTATAATTTTAATAAGAAATGGTTTAAATGGCTTAAAAATTAATAAAAATAAAATTATATAAGAAAGAGTACGAATATTGCACAAAATAAATACAAAAAATAAAAATAAATCAAACAAAAAAAAAATTTCCATATAATATTTTAATTAAATATATATATATATAATATATATAATATAACAACTTAAATATTTTAAAATTTTATGGGTACAATTATTCTCAAATTTTGGTACAATTAACATTTTTTTTTTTTTTTTTTTCCATTATGCACATTATTCTTTATCAAATAAGCGTTTATTTAGATTTAATCATAAAAATTACAAATTATTTTTTTGTATTACAACAAAATAATTCGTTTTATTAGTTATATTTATATATTATTATAAAATCTCTTTTGTTAGCTCATGTTTTAACGAAATAATAAAATAATGTATCACCTTTATATTAAATGGTAAAATAATATTTGTCAACAGGTAGAAGTTCACGTAGTGATAAAATAGTCTAATAAAGTTAAAAAAGAAAATATACAAGGACAACTTTTTAATATTTTGATTTGAGTATTTTCAAGCAATACTTAAATAAAATAATTGCGAAGCTACAAGATTATTTATATTATTAAATGAAATATATATTTATTATTCTAATTTACGGGATTGATATATCTTTTTTAATACAAATTCAAAATATTTTTAACCTTCCTTTTTATAACCATATAATATGAATAACTTAACTTGTTGCTAATGTAATAAAACAATTTTTCCTATTTTTGAATATGTTGCCAACTATTTTTATATTACTAAATATTCACTCAATGAATTAAAATTTAGTCCATATAAACTTAATTACATTTTAAATTAAAATAGGGAAAGATAGAAATACATAGATACGTAACAAAAGATAATATACTTAAATTGTTCCGTAAAATAATATATATAATAAATAATTTTTAATTGCATTTTATAAAAATTGGCTAGGAGTTATAATTTCATTTTAATGCTATATCTTTACCACTAATACAGAAAAAACTTCGAACAGTTCTTATTTTATCAAATCCTGCCTTTGCATTTCATATACTGAATATTAAAATGAATTAAAAAAATTAATATATTACTAAAATGGTTTATATGAATAATAAATTACAAACGTAGAACAAATAATAATAATGCACAGCCAATATAAAAAACGATCTATCTTTCGAAATACACAAAAAAAAAAAAAAAAAAATCAACTACGCCTATAACCGTAACAATGTTTGTATATATATGTCCTTATACAATGTATTTGTTTAAGGAACAAACATTTAACAAGATAATATAAAAAAATGTTAATCTATTGAATTATTTTACACTTCTTCCTTCTAAATCGTACATAGTTCTAACTTCAGTTAATGTATACTAATTTTTAAATAATAGTTTTAATAAACTAGCATTATTGAATTATTACTTTTTCTTTAAGATTGTCTTATATACCTATTCGTACGTAATACTGAAATCTCATTATTCCAAGTGGTAAATTAGCGGTTTTCTCCAAAGTCAACATAAACATATATATATTATTTCTTCCTGCGATTTATTTATGCTCAGAAAAGGGAAAAAAACAGCTGTAGTATAAATTTAAGGTTAGCTACTATATCATAATCTTTTTACAATGGGGAATTATACAACTCAACCTGTCGTTCAAAAACATATATATGCTACATAATTTATACAAATTACAAGTTAAGTATCAAATAAAATTAAAAGATTGAATAATATCCAAAATGAAAATGATTTCGTGAGAAAATTCTTGGAATCAGGGAGTTATCTCATTAAAAAAAAGTTGACATGTGAAATCTTTTTTAGTTTAGATAGATGGGAAGCACTGGAAGCACCTTTACCCATGTACTTTCGTTGGGCTCCTGATAAATATGGAGGTTTCCCTGTTATTCCGTCAGTTGATGATATAAAACTGTTTGAACTAAAATACAACAATCATCAATTCTGCAGAGAAAGAAAATAATTTAATAAAATTATAGAAAATATTTTAATAAACTAAAAAACACGAAACAAAGATCTTCCAGATCAGTGTAATTTAGATCCATTTTGCAGAAGTCATTGTGAATTTATAGAATTATGGTTTGCTTATATAAGAGCTTATTTTATCGAAAATTTGGAATTTATTAGAAGATATTATAATGAAAGAAAAATTTATTTTGAACATGATTGTAATGTTCTACTTATTAAAACCATGGATAAATCCCCCTATTATTGTGGTGTCTATTCTGATTGAACCTCGTATCGTAGCCCACGTGTGTATCCTTAGGATGAAGATGGTAGAATATTTATAAGGGACTACCTAAAGGTTTTTACAGATCTACGCAGACCTACTACTACTCGTACTAAATTTGGTTCTTCGAAAACTAGAAAACTATATGGTGATAATATTCGAGGAGAAGAAAAAACAAAAGACAAATTGAACGCATGTTACATAATATATTTCAAAAAAGTATCAACAGTTATAGTATTAACAGTGAACGTATAGTCCAATCTGAGTATAAAAACAAAGATCAAACGCTAAGATTTAGTCTTCAAAAATATCATGAACATGTAACATATAAAGATAACACTAGTACCATTACTCTCATACCTAGTAATATTCCCAATAATTATAATACACATCCTGAATTCAATTTATATTTAGGACAGAGGTAAGGTTCCACGAAAGCCAGTTCCTGAAAATGTAGAACCTCCTTCGGTATCTCTATCTGATCCATTCGAAACTGCTAATGGATATCAATTAGGATCTAAATATCCTACAGCAAATGAACCTTCTGAAGATTCTCCAGAAACAGAGTCTACTGAGAAGTCTGCAGTGGATGCCTCACCTCCAAAAGCTGTATAAGATGAAGTAGATACAAAACAAACATGATATGCAAAATATATAGATACTTAGGATTCTTTGCTAACCCAAGACCCAGAAAGAGCTAAAGTTGATTCTCTATCAGAAGTTCCAGAAAATAATGGAACCCTTATCCAAATTGAAACCTTTACATCTGATATTTCAATTAATGATTATCATTCTGGTCATTCAACTTCTAGTTTTCCAACGGGTTCTAGAATATCTATAGAAAGTATATCATCCCAAGAATCGCAAATACCTTTGGAAGGATTCCCGCATACCGTAGATTTTGATTCTTTTAATGATACATGCCTAACTATTAGAGGTGATTATGCTGATACCCAATTACTCGGTAGTATTCCAGGTAAAATAGATTCAACTTATAATTATTTGAAATAACTGCATTAAATATTATGTTTATGCTTAAATGTATTTATAGATCAAAAGGGTAATGACGCTAATGTTACAACGAAATTAGGATAATTCTCTGGTTTCCCCTAAAATGAGTGCATCAACTAATATAATAACCTTTGTAATTATTATTGCATCTTTCCTTATAATTAAGGCAAAATAAAGCTTAAGTACTATATTATGATCAATATTTTGATTACTACATAAAATTGCATAATAATATGTTTTCTTCGTACTTTTTAGAACACTTTTACCGGATCACTTTTCATTAATAAAAAAAAGAAAAGACGACATAAACGGTAATATATAAAAATGTTAGCACTACCATCAAATTTAGAAAGTACCAAAAAATATTCAGCAAGTGATAATTTAAAACATCCAATGTATATTATTCCACACGATGATGAAAAGAAAGATGATGAAGAAACCATAAAAAGAATAAATCGATAAGACATATAAGAAAATCCCCCCAAAAAAGGAAAGAACTAAGATTATTATAAACATACATATGGAAGTGATAGAAAATTACAGAAAAGAAGAATGGGAATTCAACAAAGTACAATTTTTAGAAATTTGCCTAGACTAGTTGGAAAAAGAGGAATATTGGTCTTATCGTAACTTGACAAATAATGAAATAATAATGCAAAACATTAAAAGTAGAAACAACATTGAAAAGGAAAAAGTTTTATGGAATTAATGGATTAAAATATATAGAAATATTTCTCAAAAATTGAAAAAAGTGGACTCATTTAATAATTTGAAAAATGAATGGAAAATAAAACTAGCTTATATACATGAAATGGAAAAATTAAAAAAATAAATATTCTAATGAAAATCACAACTTTCCACTTTTAGAAAGAGACAAAGATATATGGAAACAGTAAATTTTAAAAAAGGACAAGTTAATAGAGCACTATATTGAACAGACGTACTTTAACGGATTCATAGAAGAAATAGAGAAAGTGGAAAACAATATGAAAATGTAGAAGCTGGAAATAATTTATCACTAACAAATATAGGGCAACTGAAACACAATCAGAATTTCGAAGAATTATATAAGTATAAAAAAAAAAAAAAAAAAAATTAATGACAAAATGTGTATATTCATATTTATGATAGTATTAGAACAGTGCAAAAAAGAGGAGCATATAAAAAATAAGGAATCAAATTTCGATACATGCTTAAAAGAATGAAAGCGAGAAATAAATTCAGCTAAAAAAACATAGATATCAAAAAAAAAAAAACATAATCGAAATGAACAGTCCCATCCTAAAAAGTAGAAAAAATAAGGAGATACAAAATTACAAAGGTGAAGAATATTTTGGAATGGAGAAAGAAGATTAGGTAAAAGAAAATAATACACATATAAATCCTATAAATAATGATAATAGAGTAGAAACAGGCAACCTAAAAAATGATAAAAATACATCCATAATACATGCTGCTAATATTAAAAAGAAATTAGATGACGCAAATGAAAAAGATTCCATAAGAATGATGATGAGAGAATTTAACAAAAATAAAGGAGTATATAAAATAAATAGTAATACAAATGATAAAAAAGATGATGCAAAGTTAAATATACAGTGTAGTAATTCTAAAAATAAATTAATAAATAATAATAATGTGGAAGAAGTAGAAGAAATAAAGGAACAAGTAGCATCACATCAAATATTAGCAGTAGATTCTGCTGGTACAATTGATAAAACTGAAGATGGTAAAAAATAAAGTATAAACAAATCTTTATCAAATTCATCATCTGATATTAAATGTGACTATGAATCATATATAGATATAACTCATATAAAAGTAAATCAGTTATAAGTTAGAATTAACGGATCAATAAATAATGAACAGAGAGATAATTTAGAACAAATACAAAAAAAAAACTATACATAAAAAAAATAAAGAAAAACTAGAATATAACAATCAGGCAGAGTATTAGACTCGCTATATAATACTTTGTTCACTAATTTAAAAACCCGAAAATAGTGAAAAAAAATGTTCAATATAAATATATACATTAAATAAGACAAGTACGATGAAAAAAAAATAATGTAAAGAATTTACATTTGAAGAATCAAAATATATGAATTTAAATGTAAATATTGTAGGAAAAGTTTAAAATAAAAAATATATATATTAGACACCGTAAGCAGTTGAAAAGAGTCATGTTATTATAAATGCATAAAAGATAAAAAAAAAATATATGCAAAAACGCATGTAAGAAAAATGTAACGAATACTAAAAACTCTGTTAAAATAGAAAAAACGAATAAAGATGACATAAAGGGGAGCATAAAATAAATAAAACAATCCAAACCCTCAGTAATAATATGAATGTATTGTTTATTATATGATAATTTGATATATAGTAATGATAAAAGTTATAAATATTGCATGTTCATTAGTTAATGAACGAGGGAATTAAAAAATTAGATGAAATAAAAAATGATTACTAATGAAGGACACGAAAAAATTGAATATTTAACAAATATTACTGTTAATGATGCAAATATACCAAAATAATGTAAAACGGATAAAACCAAAAATAGAAGAAAGAACTTTTACAACTTGGTAGAAATGAATTTATAAATAAAATGTCTAACATATACAAGGTATCAGTCCCTTGAATATTATTTATATAAATAAACCTTTAATAAAAGATATATATTATGCAACGATTATTGTAAAAATGTACATATGGGAAAAATATTTACCTATATGATTATAAACATTTATTATTTTAAAAAAAATAAAGATCAAAATTTATGCACATTACAATGAAACAGTTATGTATCAAAAATTATTAGTTCACGATTAATATAAAAAGACTATCAAAATAAATTCTTAATGAAATTAAAAATAATATCTTTGGTTATACATATATTCAAGTGACGATCTAATAAAGTAACCGCCTATATATATATATTAACTACTTTGAATGCATATATTAAAAAGCAGTTCAAATAACACATACATACATCTATTCGTTTTTGAAAATATTTCTGTAAAGTAATAATTTTTACTTCTTGCTTCAGTAAACATGTTGGTATGTTAATATACCCCAAAAAATCAATTTATTTTTCATTATTTTGCTACCTTCTATATTTTTTTTTTATTATATGTTTCTCCGTTAATACATGTGAATCAAATTAACAAATATTTTTTATATATGAAAGCTAATTGTTTCTTTAAAACAATAGTTTGCGTCTTAATATTTACTTCCATAATACAAGTATTAAGATTACATATATACGTCTCAGATTAATGTATATTAAGGATTTAAAAACGAGGTCTTCATAAAAAGAGTGTTAAGACATTTATTAGTTTCTGACACAGACAAGCTGTTATTTACATATACATGTATATGTAAATTCTGTTATCTTTTTATTTAATTTAATTTAATTTTTTTTTTATTTATTCTCATTTCAGTATAGAAGACAATTTATATGTATCTTAATAGTCATATCCTGCACAATTTTCCAATATTTACGAAATTAAAAAAAAAATGTTTTAAGTACTATAATAAGCTAGATTAATTCCCCTTCTTGGTGAAATATCATGCTCACGTTGTAATCTTTCCTCAAATGCTGTATCCCGAGATACTAGAAAATTATAAACATTTTTATATCCATATATATCGTCATACGATTTAGTTCCAGAATGAGTGATCTAATAATCAAATGATTAATAAAAAATATAAATAATTTTTTTTATTTAATAATTAGATATTCTTAAGGGAAATGAATTATATAAAGTGATATGAAAATTATTTATATATTAAAGAGGATTTTTATTTACTTTATAATATAAGAAATGCAGGAAAAATATTCCCAAAAGTGCAAAACCAATTGTTATTACAACTCTGAAAGGATCACACATAAATCCTTGACATGTTAATTCATTGGAATATCTACTTCTGAGTATAACCTCACGATCAATAGCTAATTCTTCAAAAAATTCTTCAGGTTTTTTATAAGATGATTTGGAGGAGCAATCTAAAATAGATAGTAGTTCATAAGGATAATACCGTTTTTCACATTTTAAATATTCTTCACAGGTGTTCCTCGAGGAATTCTCAAAAAAATAAGTGCAGCAGTCCCTTATATTCTGTTTATATAGTTCTAAAATTCTAGTAATGTATTCACAATATTTCTCTTTTTCACTTGTAACAGATTTAAGTTTATTTTTCAAATAATCAAAACTTTTGAAAAAATCATGCAGTTCTTTTTTCTCTTTCAAACTAGCAAAAGATTCAGTCAAATAAATATGACAAGGTTGATTCCTTAATTTTTCTATATTATTAAACTTTAATAGCACTTCATGTAATTTATGTATACTTGCTCTGGCTTCTTCAGAATTTGGATTTGTAAATTTTTTCCATAATTGTTCATATGTCCAGTAACTTAAATATGAACAGCGATCTCTTGCGCTTTTCTCGCTTTTTAAAACATCAGATAATTTGAATAAATTTCGTAATATCTTTTTACAAGTATTTTCAAAATCATCGGGATATATTTTTTTAGTGCCCTTTTTATTATTAAATTCACTGCAATATGTATTACAATCAGAGCATTCTTCAATACTACTCATCCCATTATTCAATTTTTCGTATACTTCGCACACGGTAGATCCCTTAAATAAACTTCCCTAAATATTAAGAACAAAAATTTATATAATTTTGTAAATGGTTATATTGAATAAATTTTTTTCGCTGTCCTGTAATAAAATATACTAAAATAATTAGCTAACAATAACTCTTTTTTAATGATAAATGAATATATACCTCTTCACATGAAAATTCTGAAGAATCAGCTTTACCACCAGACATGTTAACCTAATGGAATAATACGACATATGAATATATAAATATTCATTTGTAAAAAAAATAAATCCAGTTATATGTTCATAAATTATGTACTTCTACATGTTAATTTTTTAAGGTAAGTAACTATTTCGTAGCAAACGTTTTTCTTTAATCATAGTTCAAGCTTATATTATAATAGTACTGCTACACCTCGTAACATGAATATTTAAAAATGAAAGTAAAAAAAAAAAAGATGAATAATAGTGATTAACACTACAAATAAAAAATAACGCATAATACAAGTGAAATTTTTTTGTCAAATGTTATTTAAAAGAAGTCCTATATATATATGTACGACCGTTATAAAAATATATAATACAATGAATAATTCCCACTGTGAATAAACATAATTTATTTTGAAATATTTACTTTATCATCCTTTGGGGAATTTTACAATTAATTTATAGAAAAATAAGATATATATATGTAAGCATATGATATATGCAATAATAATATATAATTGTAATAACTACTTATAATTGTTTTTCATAAGATACAATTAAAAAAATATAATATAACTATTCATCCTTATTTTGAATACCATACAAGTTGATATCAACCTTGAATATATATTACAGAATAAAAATTTAAGTGTATTAAGGAGAAATTTTACAAATTACTATATACAACAAATTTGATAATTATGTTCTATATTCTTACATATAAAAATAAATATTTATTGTTGAAATGTTTAATTAGTTATATTGGAAATATATAAAAAAAAAAATATATATATACTTATTGCAATTACAAAATTGCTTCATTTCTTTTCCCTCCAGGTTAACGCAAAGGAAATTTACTATTTTACTTCTCTGCATATAAGAACTATCATAAAACATAACGTACATTTTATTAATGATTAATATTATTATATTATGTGAAGTACATAAATATAAATGTACAATATTATTTGTTTTTTAATAAAGTAATTTAAAAAAAAAAAAATTATATTGATTATCTCCAAAAGGTAGAAATAGAGGAACTATATTATTACTTTTTATATTTTCAACAAAATGATAACGTAAGTCCAAATTTAAATGAAAACGAATGAATATACTATATATATAGTAAATGATAATTTCGAAAATGTACAAATGTTTTGTATTTTCTGAAAATATAAATAAATATATGGGATGTAGTATTTATCACACTGCTCACGTAAAAAAAATTGAGAATAATTATATTACTTTCTCACAATGCTTTTGCTGGGGTAAACTATATTAAATGTGCCATATATACATAATGTTATGTATTTTACAATATTTGAGTTATTATCAAGCTTTATTCATTCAAATAATTTTAGCATTTTATAAATAATATACTAATACATAACCTTTTAGTATTCATTAAAATATCGTAAATAATTGTTGCCATTTTTAATTCTTAAATGCGCTAAATCCTATTTCATTATAATTTATACATAATAAATAAGAAATTTTAATTAATTTTTTTATTTAATTTTTTTCTTTTTATCTTGATAACTATATATTGATTCATACTAAACATCAGTTTCATATTGTTAATACTCTCAATATGATGTAAAATTACGAAAAAGGAATTAATAATAAATTAGATTATTATTTTTTTATATATCTTACTTAACATTTAAGAGCTTAATCTGTGCGTACTATTTTTATTCTTATTATTTGCATCTTTGTGAAACATAAAGAGTAATAACACATTTTTAGAATATTTTAAACAAATTAATAATAGAGATTTTTTTGATATTTTTGTAAATAAGGTGCATTAACGTAAATAGCAACGATTATTTATTTTTACGATAAGAAGATATTACATATCTAAGCAAATATGAATAATAATTATATCACAAAAAAAAAAAAAAAATATTACACTTAAAATATTATAAAGTTAAAAACAAAAAAATTAAACACCAAAATAAAAATATACAAATGGAAAAAACGAAAGGAAAAAATGAAAGGTAAAAATAAAAAATATTTTTATTACAAACAATATATATAGCAAATATTTAAAAAATTATGTTCAAAAGGTAAAGTGACCTTTGAAGTAGTTTAATCCAACAAATAAGCATGCTCAATAATTATATTTTAAAATAAATATATGCTTTTAATATTGAATTTTTCTTTTCTATTTAAATGTTTTTATTAAACTTTTTAATATGTATTCCTTTTTTCTTCTTCTTCCATCGTTCTTCTTTCATCGTTCTATTTTCCTTTTTTTCCTTTTTTTTAAATTAAATTGCCCAAATAATCCAGCTTACCTGCTTCTTAATAAACTACCTTAAACCATGGACTGTTTGACATTGTCATCAGATAATCTATAACTGATGTTAAGGGAATTTATAATCAAACATTTTAAAGGATACGTTAATGTACTAGTAGCAATTCTACTGAGAATATTATATTTAATTTTTTTTTTTTTCCACAGCTTCTTACATAACGAGGATCCAATCGACATAAACTAAAACATAAAAAAGGAAAAAAAAGAACATAAATAATTTATGTATTTTTTTTTTTTTTCGCAAATGTTATCAAGAAAAAAAATATTATTAATAATATACCGTTTTTATATTTAAAAATGGAGTTTATGTATACCTCATAATAAATGTAAAAAATAAAAAATATTTTTATTATAAGACCAAGGGAAAGAACAATAAGTAAAGGTGTGAAGCTTAATATTTGTGTTATTCCTAATGTATTATATATTTCAAAGATAGTACAGATGCATCCTTTTTCACAAAGCTCCCCTGAGCAAAGATATATAGATAAAAACTTAAATTTACCATTTAAAGCATTAAGATCTACTTGTATTCCTTTATCAGGTCATTGAACTTTTTGATCTTGTCCCAATCCCCCCTAAAAATCTTGTTCCACTACAGTGGTTAACGAAACATTCATTTCTTGCGAATTTTTGCAAGTTGGTTAAGTACCAACTAATATATATTTTGAACAGTATTCTCTTCCTTCAATATTTTCCACTTCACGTAACGTTTCTTCCCCTGAAGGTAAAGCTCTTTCTACTAATTCCGCTTAGTCATCAGGGTGTCAAACGGTATCTACCAGATCCAAGCTTCCAGTATCCTATGGTTCCGCACCCACCGCAGATTCTTCAACTACACTAGATAATTGAAATGATGGTAAATTTAAGTAATAACATGATATATGCTTAAAATCATTGAACAATAATCTCCGAATATACTGCATAATTCAGTTTCATGTCTACTACTGATTAGGAACTTTCACATTTGGCTGTTCGCTCAACTTCTTCTTTACCTTCTATATCTCTAGATAATTCTTGAACATCAGATTTTAATTAAGATATTAATTTGTTTTGTTTATACTCATCATCACACTTAAAATAATGATCCAAAAAATAACCAACAAAAGGATGACTACATGTTTCATGATCTAATTGTTCATTACATAGTTTATCTATATATTCAATGTACTTACGGTACATTTGGCATATACTACTATAAGAAAAGTTTTAACTCTTAAAATTATCATGATTTGCAAAATAAATCATACAAATCCTTCTATTTTTTCCATCCATAAAAACTACTTTGAAAATAACACAGAAAAGAGAATAGATTTAAATCCTTATTCATAATTTTTCCTACTTCACATAGTTCCTTAAAAGCATGTATGTACTCAACATAGACGGATTTTCTATTAAACGTTCTCCATATGTTTTAATAAACACAATAACTAAATTGTGTACAACTCACACTATAATTTCCACCATTTTTGTTAGTTACATGCTCTAAATTCTTTGCAAAATTATTGCAAAAATTAGTAATGCCACTGTACGTATTATCATATGTTACTAATTTACTACAGTATTTATCATATTTACTATTATTAGCGAAAATTTTTTCATTTTCATAGAACTCCCTATAAAACTGATATCCAGATAACTCACTTCAATTGTTTTCATAAATTAAAAAAAAAAAAAAAAAATTCTTATATAAATACTTGTATTGTTCCCGTAAACATAGAATATCTTAGGGTTCATTAAAAGAAATATAAATATATTCACACATAATAAATTTCTTATAACAATTCAACTATGATAGCATAAAAATGTACCTATTCTGTTCTATACCTCAAAATTTATATTCTATTTTGAATTTCTTTTTCTGAATTGATTAATTATGCCTTTGTTCATATAATAAGGATATGCATGTTTTAAAATTAACAGCTCATAATTTATTAATATGCTACTACATGTACCTTTCTATTAGTGAACATTACATATGAATAACTCTCCCCTTTTCCTGACTATTCCTAAATTATATTTTAACATTTCACTACAGTAGTACTTTTAGTACCACATAAAAAATTAATATTCGTACTTTAATTAAGTAAAAATGTAAAAAGTTTCAAAAAATACCATTTTATCAAATTTGCATTTATACATGTGAAACATAGTTCTATTAAAATATGTTATATGCCAAAACACACTATTTTTTATGCGCGCATAATTTGTATATAAATTGTAATTTGTTCAGAAATACTTTTATTAATTAGTCCATTTTCTTTTCTTTTTTATTTTATAAAATAATATAAATAGTTAAACGTTAAATATACTCAAAAAAGTAACAATTCTTTTTTCATTCTTCCTGAATATTTCTTTAATATAGAGAATTAAAATTTCATAACGAACATATTATTTTTATTGTGTCTGCCGTAAGTTCCATGTAGTATTTGTAAGCACTCCTTACCGACATAATATTAGATGAACAATGCGTTAAAATTTGAAAAAAAGAATGAAAAATTTTATTAAATGGTAAATAGGACAAAATTTATAGCGAACATTTCTCATAAATATAATTATATTTACATTTTTCAAGACGATACCTACAGCTAATGCTTAAAAAAGTATTACCTTGCCTTATTTTTTATAATTTTCCTATAATTACTATTCATTGGAAAATATTAATTATAATTGCTCAATTCAATTATTATCATACGAAATGTATATAGTACCATCTGCATATTATTACTATATTAATATAGTAAAGTTATTTTCATTAAAAATATTTTTTTTAAAAAAATAAAAAACGAAGTGTATCTGTTTAATTATTACGAGCATTGCAAGGAATAATGCGTGAAGAAAATATTTTTATAATTTACATTATAACTCAAGCACGATTTTCATCATTAAAATAAATACAATCTATTAAATATCAACTTATAACCTCAGTAAATAGAAACATAAATCCTCTCTCCACCCCCCACTCCAATAATTTTCTTTTACATTAAAACAAGATATATCTGAAAAAATAGTGGCATACTAATATTTATAAAATTTTTTGTGTAATTTATATCAATTGCATTTTTTCCCTTAAGATGCTTTGTAAAAATTACGTTAAAAAATAAAAATAAATTTTTTTAAAAGACATGACAAAATTACAAAGAATTAATCTTGGATTTTTTTTTATTTTTTATTATATACATATATATAATCTGATATAAAAATATATATATATATATATATATATATATATATATATAAACCTTATTATATCACAGTTTAATTATTTAAAATATTTAACAACTAATTTTACATATTTTGAAGGACAAAATTTTGAAAAGAAAAAAATAATTTTTTTTTGTTAATAGCGTAAAAACATTTCTGTAATTTCATACGAATTCTACTAAGGCATTTCACAATATTGACATCGTAAAGAGCATATTATTGCAAATTTTTATGAGCAGCAAAATAATATAAAAAAATAATTTTTTTTATTATTAAAGTTTTCGAGGACCATTATTTAGGTTTTATTAAGAATTCTCCTTCTATTTATCAGTTTAACTTTTCAACTTTATATAATCTCATATATATATATATATATATATATAAGCTATCATATGACATCCTGTTATGCGTAAAATTGTAAATAATGCATTATATTATATACATAAATTAGTGCGCTGTATGCGAATAAAATATGTAATGAAACAACATATATAACGTGGAATAAAATATACATATTTATACGTACAAATAAAACATTTTGAATATTTAGTAAACATATCTTTACATTTTCTGGTATACATATTACAACAAATAAAATCAAACTTACAAATAATATTGTTTTCATGTTAATTAAAAGACTATATTATAGCAAAAATTTAGTGCTGATACAATAAATAATTTCTTTTTGAAAAGATAACGCTCTCTTTAAAGTTTTAAAAAATGTAACAGTATATTAAAATGTTTGCTCTGTTCGAATAAATAAAAAATATATAGCCTTTTTTAAATATGTAACTATGAATAAATATATGTACAGTTAACACATAGTAACATTATTCAACACTCCTTTTTGTTAATTTTGCTTATAATAAACTTATATAACTCCTTTAATATTAATACCTTTTATTAACTAAAACTAAGAAATAATCGTCTTATTCTTTTTTTTTTTTTTTTTTTTTTTCAATATTTATTTCTTTTATTCTTCTAATTATAACTTTTTTTACGAAAATATATAAACTCAAAATAATTTCATCAATCTTACTGAAATATTAAAAAAGTATCTTAGTTTTAAATAATTTTCATGTGCTCTTAATATTGCTTTTCGCCTAAGCATAGATAAAAATTGTATATTTTTTCATTTATTTTTCCATCAAAAACAATTATGTATACACTACTAATTCAGCTACGTTTTTCCATACTCACGAATACTCCATGTCAACACATACTAATTATTTATACAACAATTACTAAAAACTTTTATCGTTTAATGACGTTCTTCCTTTTTTAACTTTTGATACAACGTTATACTTTTTCCAGTATATTATAGTAAAATATTTTTCCCTACCACATTCATATCATTTTGATAAATATATACATATATATATATGGCATTCTACCAAATGAATTTGTTTTTTCATATTTCTAAATAAAATTATGCTTATGACCACCTCATTCTTTCATTTTACATTCGTTCGGACTAATTTAACCAACATTTTACTTCTATCTAGTAACAAAAATTATGAGCACAATTATATAATGTGTTATATAACCTCTCCCTAAAGCTACTAATTAAAGATTGAAAACTTCCCTGTTGTGGAATCTACATATCTGCATTTTTAATACTACGTCTTTTTTATTATATTTTTTTTTTTTTTTTTTGTCACCCGCACTCCCCCCTTTGCAGATACTTAATGAGAGTACAACAGTAAATATTTAAAATAATTCAACACAGACATAATATCTTTATATCATAGTTATAAATTGTTATTAAAAAAAAAAAAATAATAATGGTCATTCCTGGTATGATAAAACATTTACATATTTAAAAAGTGGTTTCCACATTCCTTAAACAAAAAAAAACAAAAAAAAAAAAAAAATTAGAAATCCGCAAAGTGACATATTTGTCAAAATATTAATCTGTATTATGCTATTATTGAACATCCTCACAATTTAAACCAATTCCCTTATTCAATTGTTGGTAAAATATGCACGAAATGAAATGTTTTCATTGATAGATTTGACTATCATGGATAAGATAAATTATATTAATTATTAATTACTGAAAAAAATAATTATTTTCATGAAGGAATAATTATATTGACACTTCCTAAGCAGAAGGAAGATCAAACTAGTAACACAAAAAAAAAAAAAAAATAAATAAAAAAAATATAATTCAGTGTGGCACTACCTCCAACTTTGAATATTCCCCTTAACGCCAAAATACACGAATTAAATAGAATAATAAATTCTGTTAAAAATTAAATAATTATGAAGAGCGGTTATAATGCTTATTCAGATGACTATTCCTACATGTATATGTGCTCTTTATTACTACCGATCCTTCAATATATATTGATATTTTTTCATAAGAAATATTTTTTAAAATTCAATATGGAATGACTTACTTGATAGTAATATTCATAATTACAAAGTATTATACTCTTCCTTTTTTTCAACAAAAAAAAAAAAAATAATAAAGTACAGTATTTTATAATCTTAAAAGTGTAAATAATGAAAAATTATATCATAAAATAATTTGTTAATATATAACTACAGAATTATCCTATAACCATATTTTTTAAAAAATAAAATTCATGCTAATATATATTTTTGCATATATGGATATATATATATATTTTACGATTCACCAAGTAGCGTACATGTCATTTGTATAACCTTTTTCCATTAAGAATATTTTACTTACTAAAAAGCTACTTCTTAAGAGTGTAAATACATTTTTTTTTTTTTTTTTATTTTATTTTATTAATATATATTGATTCCACATTAATTTAATTATTAAATCATATAAAGAATAATAAACTTATATAATTTAACAGCAAGATCATTTTTACCACACTATTCTTAATTGCTATGGGAAAATTATTATGTTGTATGGTATCTCTATTAAGGCTTACAATTCTCAGTTCAGACATTGCACCATAATTCATAAATATTACTTATTACACACTAAATGAATAGTTCAGTACATAATAATTTTTAACCTTAATAATTTTCCTCAAGAATGTTCAAATATACGTATTTGAGCTACAAATTTTAAGGCAAAAAAAAACAATTTTGTACACACATTTTAAAAAGTTGCTTAGTTATATGATATTTTATCAGAATTAATATATTTTGAAATATAGCAAATATTATCAAAATGTATAAGATTATGTTTCATACATGCATGATATTTCCATTATGCAACCTTAAGTGCTTCCTCACATATTGCTTTAAAATATTCTTATGGGGAAATAAATCCATTAGTGCTATTATATTATCGACTACATCTTCACTTACTATTAATAAACTTACGGAAAATAATTTAACTATTAAATATAAGCATTCTACCTATATATATATATATATATATATATATATATAATATATATGCACACAACAATTTCACCAATGCTTACATAAAGATGTGTAGCAGAAAAACCCCGGTATAATGATATTATAAATGAATTAAACAAATATAAATTTAATTTAAATCATTCTGTTCGCATTTCCTTTTATACATAAAAAATAATACGTATATGAGAATTATATTTATATTAATTTTAACATTAATATCAATGTTAAAGTTAAGATAATTTTAAAAAATATACGTAAAAAATAAAACATTTCAGTAAACAACGAATAAATGTTAATATAACCTTTAACGGCTTATTGGGACATTAATAATGCACATAAAATAATGAACTACTAATTTTGGATCTTTAATATTTTTTTGTAAATACTCTATTTTATTTTTTTTCCTTTTTTGGAGGCTTCATTGTGAAGATTTTATTAGCTTGTTATATTGGGTTCTTTTAATCAATGTGTATGTTATAACACACGTATGAATACTTATATATGAGTGTATATATGTGTGCGTATTCCCCTTTATACTAAAGCAAAGTGGAAAATACAAAAAGCATTAAAATAATTTTAAAGCACCAGTTTATCTTATCTGAATATTTTATTTTAATTACATTGTGAAAAGAAGCAAAATGTTTCCTCTTTTATCAGTTTTTATTTATTTTATTTTATTGTATTATTTTTTTATTTTATTGTATTATTTTTTTATTTTATTTCTTTTTTATTTTATTATTTTATTATTTCTTTATTTCATCATTTTTTTATTTTACATGTTTTTATTTTTGCATATTTTTAATTTTGCATAATCTTATTTTATCGATTTATTTTTTATTTATACATTCTATTTTGTATATACATTTTATATTTTAACTAAAAAAAAATGTTCATATAAGATAAATATACTACACATGCACAAATTCAAATTTTTATTAATTTTTTTTAATTTTTCTTATACTTGCATTTCAACCAAATTTTTTAATATTCATGCAAAAATTTTCAAAGTTCGCTTAAAACTCTCAAATATTAGGTTAAAAATTAATTATTTAAAACATTAAGATTAATTTCAACTCTGCTTCATAATACTATGAGAAAGGTATAAGGCATGCCATAAAAAAATATATATTTTTACAATTTACTGTTTATATATGTTATTAAACTATTTTAAGTTTATTTATACTTATGCATGACGTAATCTTAGTGTAAAATAACTAATCATTTATATTTAAAAGATAAATGGATAATCATATAAATTGATAAATGGGTAATCAGAAAAATGGATCATTAGATAAATAAAAAAATATATATTAAATATAGTATTCTTAAATAATACAAATGTAAATTTTTTCTTTCTTTTTTCTTAGATAATTATTTATGCATAAACACACTTTACGTGTAATTATTTTATGACACATATTTTATATTTATTATAGTCCGATTATAGTTTTAAAATATTTTATTCAGTAATATTTTTATTTAGAATACTAAGCAAAATATTTTTCTTTAATATATATATATATAAATATATATATTTTTTTTTTTTTTCCCCTTGTAATTGATATTGTATTATTACGTTTATTTAATATCGAAAAATTAGAACATTTTAAATTTTGCAGAAATAGAAAGCGGTAATAAAGTAAAAATATAGCCGAACAGCACCTACTCAATATATAAAGAAAAAGTTAAATGGCAAAAAATTTTGCTTTTACCCAAATGATTTAGCAACTTTAAAGAAATTCAATATGAGGAAAATAACGAATAAATACTTTATCGTTTTCACAAAAATTTTTATTTTTTCCCTTTTAATATGTGTATGGAAATATTCTTATGAGGTGAGGCAAAAATAAAATATAAATATGTTTTATCCTTTAAGTTATTGTTATTCTTGATGTTCGTCGTAAGACGGAAGTTTGTAAATATATACATATACGCGTACACATACACTGACAACAAATAAACCCCTTCTAACATTACACACATGGCATAATTTTTTAGTTTAGCAACTTTCGTAAATCGTGGGATGAGCAAATAGGCCGGAAGGACCCATTAAATTTCAGACTCAACAGATTATTAAAGGGAAGAATACAATCAAAGGGATATCAGGGTAATTCTAATTTAAGATCGAAAATATTGGATTTATTAGAAGGAGATGATAATACACTTGGGAAAAGATTTAATGCATTAATCCATGATGATAATTTTCGAAAAGAGCTTCATGCCTTATTATTCAAAGAAGATTTTCAAAGACAGTTTGATCAGTTAAAGCAAAATGAAAAATTAGAGGTACTTTTTGATTTATTCAAATTACAAGATTCTAGTAGACTATTTGATTTATTAATAAGTACGAATTTTGAAAATCCATTTGAAACCAAAACTTTCGATGCGGATACTGAAAAACAAAATGATCAGACAAGTACAGATGATGATTTTGAAACAGGAAATAAAGAAGGTGGTTCAAATTTTCTTGATATAACAGAAGAAGGAGATAATTTTTTAAATAAACGTAAACCAAAAAGTATACGTGATGTTTTAAGAAAAGTAAACTCACAAATTGACGTAGAAATGCCGCATCTCATGAACAATGTACTGTGTGGTAAACCTTCTTTAAAACAAAAAAGGAAATACAGAAAATTATTAAAATTTATGAAGAAATTAAAAAAATATTCACCTTATATATTAGCCTACTCTGTTCTTATTGGGTCCTTATTGCAGATTATTACCATATCTCTTTTGAATATGAATACTTTGATGTATATTATATTATCTGTTATTTTTTATAACCTACTTATTTTTGTGGGAATATACTACGTGCATAAATTTTTGAAAGTTATTTATATGAAAAAGAAAGCAAAAAATTTAAAAGCCAATCAGAAATATATAAAATATTGAGAAATATGGACATAATTGTGCACAGAGGCAAGCGTGTATACGCGCATACGTGCATATGTACATACTTACATAAATACTTAAATATTCGTACATTTTTACGTGCATAAATATTTGAGAAAATTATTACAAACCTCTTAATTTATTGTAATAGTTTATTTGCTATTTAAACGGTATGTATTTATATATGTGCATATCTATATATACATATATATCTTTAAGTGCAAAAAGAGGTATTCAAATAATATGCCATAAAAGTTTTATTCGCATGATTTTTCTTATATTTAATTCACAAAATAATGTAAATTTTATGTTTACCCAAACATAAATAGTCAGCTTGAGTATTTTAACTGCATATATAAATTGTTAATTTAGACATTTAAAAAGCTTCACTTGTTAGAATATTTTATTTTAACTTACTACTTTTTATTTTACATTACTATATTTTACTTCATTTTACTAAATTTTACTTCGTTCTTTTTTTTTTTTTTTTTTTTTTCCTTCCATTTTTTATGTACATATTTGAGAGAAATTTTCTGTTATTTCTTTGTTTTATATAACATATTAAAGGAGTGATAAAATTAATTTAAGTACTACATTTTCCCTTGAAAAAAATATACAAAAGAAAACAGAACAGAACAAAAACTGATAGCTCATATTTGTTTTTATGATTTTTAACTTTTGAACATAATTTTTGAGATTTAATTATTATTATTATTAATATTATTATTTCCCTAGTTAAATAGCAGAAATTTTAATGTTTGCATAAAAAATGAGTATTAACTATTTTGTATACATTATTTTATTTTATTTATGAACACAGAATTTCAAATTTCTTGCCATATATAACACTAATCCTTCCACATTTAAAACTGACTCAGTAATGATCATTCTTTATTAATTTTATCCTGTATCTTTGAAAAGCTTAATGTAACTACTTATCATAGTAGTAATTTTTATTTACCTTATATTCGTACAATTCACTCTCCAAGCCGTTCTTCACTTTTAAATTATACTTTTCATTTTTTTATTCCTAATTTTTTTTTTTTTTTTTTTACACAACCAAATTTTAATCGTTAATCCAGCATATAAAATGCCCCTTATTATAGCTGATTGACGAATAAATAATGATTGATCTCTTAAACTCTCATATATATTTCATTTTTTGATCGTAAGGTGTAAAAAGTTGGTATTATAAATATTTAACCCTGATCCTATGATATTAAAATTTGATAAGATACTCAACCTCACATTAGAACAATATTATCTACATTTTATACCCCCATTTAGTTAAAGTACAACTGTATGCATTATTTAAGCACTTCATTGTAATTATATCGCGTACACCTTAACATAAATACATATATATATATATATATATATATATATATATATATATATATATATATATGTATGCATTTATGCACTTCGGACAAATACAATAAGATATCCTGTTATTTTAAATTAAAAGCACATGTTTTCTCAAAAGTATCTCTAACTTATGTTTGATGTAAAAAAAAAAAACGACTTTCTAAACAGCATCATAACGCCTTTATGTTGTTCTATGTTATATTTCTATATATTAATCATATATTTAAATAATAACTTCTAGTTGAGGTATTTATATCCCCCCCCCGTAAAGTGAACAGTCAAAATAAAACATTAAATAAAAACCCCCCAAAATGAGTGAAAGACCTAATATAAGTGTTAAATAAAGTTTATGCACTAACGCACATGTATGCATACACATACATGTTAGTGTTGATAAATAAATATATATATACATATATATATATGTAAATACTTACACAGGTACATATTTTTAATGGTGTCCATAATTCCTTGTAGCCCTCTTAAAACCGCTTCCCATACTTCAGCAACCAAACATACAAAACTTTTTTCTAAATTCAAAATTTTGAAAGAAAACAAAATATAAGAAATTAAAGAAGCGAATTAATATCTATAAAAAAGTATTTCTTATTTTTTGCAATATTATTTTACCATTTTCCTTCTTGCAAATGAACAACTGCATAATTAGGATGCCACATCAAAAGAATTAAAAAAAAATATATATTAAAAGATAAAAGTAAAAAAATAAAAAATAATAAACGTTAACAAAAATATACCACCTGATTAATTTTTAAGTAGATTTTAAAAGCAGTGTCCTATTTTCGTTTTTAACTTAATTTAGGTAATAAATCAAATGGGATTATTGCAGTATGTTTTATTTATTAAATTTTTTTTTTTTTTTCTTTGTTTTTTTCCATACATACTATTTATAATCATATATCATTATTTCATTTTTGTGCTTCGACAAATATACATATTTCCTTTAAAAAAAAAAAAAAAAAGAAATTACTCGTATACACATTTCCACAAAATCACAAGTAATACACATATTTATATTTAATTCAAAATAAATAAGAATATTTTTCAAAATTCATAATAATCCCCTTAAGCAAAAAATATAAAAATATTTATGCCTTTGAAGATCCCTCGTACAAATGAACTCAAAGAATTTGAACATACTACATCGACGTTAAAACATATTCTTAATAATTGCAAACACGCATATTTTTTCATGCATAAAAACCTGCAATATATACACATATATTAGCATACTAGGAGGAATCCTAAAATATAGTAAAAATCTATTTTGAGAAGCAAAATGAAGCCAAAAAAAAAAAGAAAAAAAAAAAAAAAACCAAACAGGCAAACAGACTGACCGAGTATGCGAATAACTTAGATATTGAGACACCCCTGTTTCTACCTTGATGCACTAAAAAATATATAGTTCTTCCTTTTCCATTTAAAGGTAAGTTTTTTCACCATTTCGTTAATTCTTAATACAATATTACTCGGGACGTTTTTAATCCTTGAAATTTCTTTTAAAATATTTTGTAACGTAAACAAATTTTTATGTAGTCTGTCATATTTTAAAATTTTTGCAATACAGTAAATAATTAACATAGATGATATAAGAAGTAATATAATAGAAAGCCACGATGTTTCCTGATTTATAAAAAGAATTCCAATCATTGCCATTGCAGGAGGTTCAAAAAGGAACAAATATTCTTTCATTCTCTCTTTTAATTCATCATTATATTTTTCGTAATCAACTTCTTCATCTGAACTTATAGAATATAGTACATTAAATATTAGTTTTTCAAAATATCTATCTACATACTTAAAAAATTCAACAATTCTATTTTTGGTATTTTTCTTAGACGAGTCATCGTTTTGCATTTCGTTATTCAACGTCTTTTCAGATGAATTCACAATTTTGGAAATTATGACTTTTACATTTTTCGACTTATCCTTTTTCTCTTTACATGATAATATGTCAGTCTTTAATTCTTTAAGTTTTGTTTCTTTTTCCTCCGCTAGTATTCTGTTATTTAGTAAATATACTACTACCACTTGTGCTAAATCATGTTCCTTTTCCAAAGATGTATACATAGTAAACTAAAAAGTTGGTTCCCATACATCCACATAAAAATATATATACCTATGCACTTACATACGTATATATATAATTACGTTTTAATAATTTTTGTTTTTTCGAATAGGTAAACATTTTTTTTTTTTTTTACAGAAGTTCAAATTTTGCACATACGTTAATTTTTTTTTTTTAAATAATGAATATAAAAAAAAACAAAAAAAAAAAAAAAAAAATCATTTACGTATTTTCTTCTAATCATCTTACATTACTGTGACACTGAGAGGTCCTAATTATTAGGGGAATAATTAATCCGAAAACTTTCATAAAAAGGAGGAATTTTATTTTTCCATACATATATTAATTGTGCGTAGTTTCCATATCTTCAATTATGTTACAGTATTTTGTCTTCATGTTCATATTATATGTTGCTTATATATATAAATATATATATAAATATATATAAATATATATAAATATATATAAATATAAATATGTATATATATATATAAATGTATGTATATGTACACTACCGTGCTATAACCTGTTTTTGTTATTTCCTCATCCTTTTTTCTTCACTAGATTTTCACGATTTTTCTCAAATTAATACCACACCATGTAGTTAAAAATTAAGTACAACTGTCGTTTTAATTAATTTTTTTTATGAGCGTAAAAGGCAAAATGTGCATTTTAATAAAACATTTTAGTGAGTTTTTCTCAAACAGAAAGGCACAAAATTTATAAATTAACTACGTAATGTTCTTTATAACTAAATTGGTTTACAATTTTTTTCTTTCAAAATAAAATGATAATTTTACACACATTCAAATTCTATCTTCATTTAGAAGTAAAAAAATATAACATTTAAGCTAAGCATATTCATAATAGCAGTGGGTAGGATAGATCAACAGCAAAACAAAAAAAAAAAAAAAAAAAAAAAAAAAAAAAAAAATGATGCTTTAACCATTTCTTTAGAATAAGGCAATTAAAATATTGTTATTGACATTTTTATCATATTTTGTAGTCTCATAATTAAAAATATAGTTTTTTGATTATAGCGATGACAGTAAATAACACGGAAAACAATGTAAAAAATGACTGTTTTTTTTGTTTTATTTTATTTGTTCTATTTGTTCTATTTGTTCTATTTGTTCTATTTTATTTGTAACTATTTGCTCTATTTTATTTGTATTATATACTCTATTTTAATTTGTTTTATTTGTTCCATTTTATTTTGTTTTAACATATTTTAAGTAAAAACTGTTCTGCGAAAAAGCAAGTGAGCGGCCGAAGTTTCCTTAATATACTACTGTGCCAGTATCACACTGGGCTTAATAACACTTGCGCAATATTACATGTAGTGAAACTATTGTACGAAATTATGTAATAATATACAGCAGATAATTAAATTAATTTTAAGACCACCAACAAATAAAATGTATATAATGGAAGTTTTATTATATATATAAAATAACCAATTTGAAACCTCCATATTTTTGTAAAAATATATACATAATGACACATAAGTAATTCGAAGAATGATCTATATTACACCAAATAAATAAAAAAAAAAAAATTAGAAACAAATTGGAAACAAATTAGAAACAAATTAGAATCTAATTAGAAACAAATTAGAAACAAATTAGAATCTAATTAGAAACAAATTAGAAACAAATTAGAATCTAATTAGAACAAATTAGAAACAAATTGGAAACAAATTAGAAACAAATTAGAATCTAATTAGAAACAAATTAGAAACAAATTGGAAACAAATTAGAAACAAATTAGAAACAAATTAGAAACAAATTAGAAACAAATTAGAATCTAATTAGAAACAAATTAGAATCAAATTAGAAACAAATTAGAAACAAATTAGAAACAAATTAGAATCAAATTAGAAACAAATTAGAAAAATAGAAAAAAACTAGCAGTTCAAGAATCATGAATTATTTTCTTTTTTATACTAAAGAATTCTTCCTCCAGCATGGATATAAAAATAAAAAGGCTCGAAGTAGAGAAGAATGACAAAAAAAAAGAAAGAAATGAAGCATCTATTAAGGGGACTCTCTAAGTTTGGAAGTTTCAAAAGTAATATTACAAAACAACTTTTTACAACTAAAAAATAAGATACGGCGTAGATACACACACACATATATATGTATGGTACACATATATACACATATCACAAATAAAAAAAATATATATGCTAGTTATGCAAAATGGTATAAATGGAAAAACATCTATTTATCTATTTGTTTTTTTATTTTTTTGTTTTTCTTTCTTTCTCTCCCTTTTTTAAGAACTATTTTACATAAAAATTGTTACTCTTTCGATGCCCTCACATCTACAATAGCACGTTAGGCATTTTTTAACCAGAATGGCTCCAATAAAAATAGCTTCATTTTTTCTCAAATATACATACACATAAATACACTGATGTGCCACAAATATTTACCACCTACTATATCTTGTTAATATGTCCATTTCACCTTTCACTGTTATACGTTTTTGATCAATCTACCTGCATGCACTCACATACACATAAATGGTACATTCACTATTTGTGCAAATATTTCCATTATATGCATCAAAATATTTAATTTACGTGTGCGGATACCCCTTAAACCATTTATATAACCTCTTAGTCCATTTTTCTTCCATAGCTTCCCTAAAATATTTCCATAATCGTCTCTTCAATTGTACATACCTTTGGAATTCCCACCTAGCACATATTCCATCATCATCTCGTGCAAAATCTTTTATATTTTTATAATCAAATTCTTCTTTTTTCATTAATGCCTTCATCATTTTATTCCTTACATGTTGCTTTATACTACTCTCATAGTTAGATGGTACATTATAAAATTCAGCTAGCAATTTACACATAGTTATTATGTCATCTACCATATTAATATATTTTCTTCTTTCATATTCAATAACATAATTCCATACCAAAATCATAATTTTTGAATCAACTGGACCCTTTAAATTAGCTATTCTAGTATTAAATTCATTTTCTGTTATCATAGCAGTTGAATCTGTACTTATATAGGGGAAAAGCATTTCATTTTTTTTACTTCTTTCCCTTTCTACACTGTCTAATTTTTTTAAATAATGATCTAAAAATTCACTCTCTTTTTCTTCATATTCTTCTTCTCTAGAATTAGAACATGCCTGTTTGTTCCTTTTTGGATTACAAACAAAAGTCATCTCACCTTTTTCACTAAACGTAGGTCTTCTAAATCCTTTTATATGTGAAGGTATACATCCTGATAACTTTCTCGAATTTATATTACTTAATTTCAATTCTAAGTTGCCATTTCCACCTTTCGGTGTTGTATATATATTCTGTAGGAAGAAAATAATATATACCGTTAATAAACTAGGCGTAATTAAAAAAAAAAAAGATTTATACGAATAAATTTAAATAAATCAAAAGCACATGAACATAAAAAAATATTTATTTGAATAAATTTAAATTAATCCGAAGGAAAAAAAAAAAAAAAAAAAAAAAAAGAGAAAACAAAAAGAAAAAGAAAAAAAAATTTCCCTAAATATGTATATGTGTACATATATTGACAAATGTTTAAAATTGTTATACTTGTAACAAGATATGGAACAATAAAAGAACTATTCCACTAAACAAAGCCATAAAAAAACTATATGTTTTAATATTTATCCGTCTGAATAATTTTTTTTAATACAAGTTTTCCCTTTTACCATATTCCCATAAGGAATAATTACTGATAAAGGCAAATTTTAATTTCTTCCCTAATCTTGCGTTTGTTTATACTAATTTATTTTTTATATACATATATGCACATATATTTGTATATACACATTCTTGTGAATTATAAGAAAAGATATGCGCCTAATTAAGTAACGTTAATATTTATATTACCCAACTACAGCTAAGAGTATTTTTTTTTTTTTTTTTTTTTTTGTTTGCAACTATATGTTAGAATAAGCACAACTTTTCACTCATTTGTCTAGTTCATCTATATTCAGAAGGGCGGGAAGAAATAAAAAAAAATATAATAAAAAAATAATAAAAGGTAAAAAAAAAAAAAAAGCAACACATAAACAGAGGAAGAAAAAACTTATAAAAATATTTTAAAAACTATTCTACATAATTCAAAAAAAAAAAAAAAAAAAAAGAGAAATATAAAAAAATAAATGTATTCATAAAAAATGCCTAAAAACGTTTTGTTAAATTAACACATCTACCACATATATATATATATATTTAATATGCCATAAAGGTAACTAAAATAATAATAAAATAATCATGAAGCTTAAAATACATATATAGCTATTTTCAAAAAACAAAGAATCTCATTTTTTTTTTTTTAAATTAAAACCTAAAAAAGTAGATAATTAACTGTTAACGATAAAACTACTGCAAATCCATAGTTTTATTCTTATAAGAAATAATTATATAATTTTTAAAGAAAATATGTTTTGTAATTTATTTTTCTTCATCTTAACGTCAGCATTATATATATTATGTACAATGAAAAAACTCTACCCATCACAGAATTATTCCTTTTTTATTTAATATCAGTTTATATTAGATTCTAAGAAAAAAAAAAGGTTGAGACAAAAAATATAATTCATACAATTTCAACAGTTTAATCATCTTATGACAGTTAAAATATTTTTACGTATAAATATATTAATTTCTAATGATATATATTTTTTAAATAACATAATAAAAAGGATACAATTTTTTTTTTTTTTTTTTGCGTTAATAGTATATATATATATATATATAAACTTGCATGTTAATTTTTTTAAATTTCTTTTGAACTTCTCATTTTTAGGGGTCTTTCTTCAAATTATGCGATTAGTTAAATGAAAAAAAAAAAAAAAAAATATATATATATATACATTTATACAAATATACATATATACAATTATGAAGGTATACATACATATATATATATATATATATATATATATATATATATATATATATTATTTATGTGGTAAGTTTCTTCTTTTTTTTAATTGTTAGCGTTTATGTATTAAGAATGAATGAACGAAACCTCTAAAAAATTATTAAATAATACAACCTCTTTTTATTTCTACATTGTAGTAATAATAGTTAGGGATTCTTCTTTTTAACTAAAATAAAAGAGTAAATTAGTCCGTTGTGTTGTACAACAGTTTATACCATTTGTTGTTTTTGTTTTTTTTTTATGGGTGTACTAGTCTTTGTTTGAAGAAATGGATAAGTATGATCATCTTAAGGCTTATGTAGAAGATAATAAGCAAAATGGGTAATTAAATAAAAAAAAATACAATAACAAATACGTTAAAAAATGCATTAAAAAAATATATAAAAAATTACATTAAAAAATATATTAAAAAGTACGTAAGCAGATAAGATAAAAAATATAATAACAAATGGTAGTATCACATATAGTACCAAATGCAGTTCCTAATTAACTGACCAATTCACAAACCATTTTGACAATAATATTGTTCAAACCCTCCAAAATTTATGAACTTGTTAAGAAATATGATCAAGTTCATATCCCAAATGTAACACTAAAATATCATTTATGTAGTACTCCAATTTGAACTCGATTTTTTTACTCATTATATATTACTTGAACATTTATGTTATTTGAGATAATATTTTATCCTCTTTTAGGTGTTCATATTTTTATGTTTGAAAGAGTATATCTGTGTTTTATGTATTTTTTTTTTTTTTTTTTTTTTTTTTCACATTTCTAAAGTTAGACGAATTAATCAATATATATAATGATTCATTCTTAAGGGGAGTTTTTTTAAGGAAAGTTATTATAAGCAATTTTCTGAAAATAATTTAAAAGCTAAAAACAAATCGTATGTGAATTTTATATGCAATGTCAGCAATTCTGATGAATAGTCTATCGCAGCTAGCCAATTTTTAGCTTAACCTGCTTACACAAAATTAATTAAATTATAAATTTATAAAATTTCAAAATTGTAAAATTACACAATTTTCTAATCTAAATGATGATTATATAGAACATTCTAAAACAAATAACAATTCTGTAAACTTTTCTAACGAAACGAAATACTTCATAAAAACTTTTAAAATTATTAATGATTTTATAACAGTGCCCCTTAAGACAAGCTATGATCTCTACATAGAATTGTCAAATGCAGCTAACTATTTTCATAAATGAATGTAACAAAAATATTTTGAGGATTAAATAAGACATGGATAGGATGAGTTACTAAAGAATTAAGGTACATTTTGATTTAATCTTACTACTAATAATTCTTATTCATAAATCTTTAGAATATAGTACACCCTTGAAGATATGTATTTTCACACTATTAGTACATATAAGGTTACAAATAAAATCAATAGGTTGAGTAATTTTCGTACTACTTTAAACAAAAAGAACACAAAGTAGCAATTTTTATACACCTTTTGGATAAATTAAAAAGTAAAAGGTAAAATGTTACTCGCCTCGATAAGCATAAATTACAATAAACAAGAATATTGTACACAATTAAAAACAGGAACAGCTAAAAAGAAGATAAGGAATAGTGTATAAACAATTCAAGTGTCCTCTTTTTATATGTCAAAAATAAAAAGCAATTTCTTATAACCGTAACTCACTGCTCAATAGGTGAACTTCATTCATTCTAAGTTATTGTTCGTAGTATGTTACAAAAATGAATACGATAGCTGTCTGGTGCTTATCTAGTAGGATGCGATAAACATACACTCATTATATGCTTATAAAATATTTACATAAAGGATTGCGTAATTTTGTTCGAAAAAATAATAAATGAAATCATAAATAATGCAAATTCCAAAAAGACAAACGTACAAATGATAAATTTGCATTTTTCTCATTAATACTTTCATTTTTTCATATACCATTAAAAAAAAAAAACTAAAGGGGTGGATTAATATAAAACGTTCAACTGTTTCATATTCACATACTTCCATTTTACTTATATCTATATATGTATAGCATGGAATTTTCTCAGACTTAAAAAGTTAAATTTATTCTTAAAATTTCGTAAGTAAAGCGGTTAAGAACATAAAATAAGTTAAAAATTTTATATTTTCAACGAAAAATTAATGTTTTCCTTTTCGTTTCTATCTTTTTTAGGAAAAAAAAAATGTAAATATTACCCTCTTTTTATGAAAAATGCAAAATTTAATCTCTGTAATAAGGCATTTTAATACCTCCCTTGAAAGACTATTATTACTTGGATAATATATATATATGTATGCATATACCATTTATATATTAATAAATACTTAAATGCTGATTAAAATCCATTTTGAATTAATCGCAAAAATAATTTTTTTTTTTTTACCCCTTACTATTTTATTATTTAAAATAATCATTATTTTCCTAAATTACAAACATATTCAAATATTTAGGATTTTCTTCTAAATTTGTTTTTTTATTTAATTTTACAATTATTTCCAAAAAAGTGATATTAATAGAAAAATGCTTATATATTTATATATATATATATATATATATATATATATATATATATATGTATAGTATATATGTATATATTTCTAAAAACTTTGGCATACAAAAGCAGAATATTTTTATTAAGTTATTCTATGATAACAATAGGTTTTAATTTTCTTTTTTTTCCCCCATAATAGATTTAATAACATATATAATAATAGTTATTTAAATATAATTTCTAGGAAAAATAGACTTAAAATAATTTTCTACATATTTTTATTAACAATTTAAAAATTATATATATACATATACATTTTGTATGCTGTACCTAATAATGTATTTATTTTTCTTTCAAAACTTCTATCCTTTATGTAATTAACATGTAACTACTTTTTATTACTGTGCATATTAACTACTTCAAAAACGCAATACATATATTATGTATACAGAAAACTGATTTTATTTATGTATAGTTTTACTAGTAAGTATTAATACTAGTAATAGCAGTTGTGAAAAATAATATTAAGCTAATAATGCAAGGGGTAATATAGTTATAGGTCTCATATAAAAAGTCGAAATTTCAAGTAAAAGGAAAAAAATATATAGAGGAATTTTTCTTGTTATTATATATATATATATATATAATAAGTAAAAAAATAAACTTGGTTTTATTTTTTCATTAGATATAGGATTTCTATAATATATTATATATATAAATTCATCGATGTATATGATATATATTATAATATTTATACATTTATTGGTTCCTTTCTAATAAAATAAATTGTAAAACTTAATAATATGTATAAAATATCTTTTAATAATCCAATTTTCAACCATATTATATATATATATTTTTTAGTGTTATTTGCTGTAAAATAGTTTATTAAAATTAAATGGCTTGCTTTTTTTTTTCTCTTACATTAAATTCATATAAAATTTTAATTATATATAATATATATATAATATATGTAATACTATGTAAAATAATATAATAATATAATAATAATATAATAATATAATAATAGTATATATAAAAATCTTAAGCAAAAGCGTAATTTTGCATGTTTTATGTATAAAAAATTAAAAAGTTGTATTCAAGTAATTTTTGTTTTATTATAATATTTTATTTAAAATGTGAAAATTAACTATATTTTTATTTTATTCAAAAAAAAGAAAAAATTTACATACATTATTTGTATAATATATAGAATGTAAATAATATTATTGTACGTGTTAAGGAATAAAAGAATAAAAAATAATAAAAATAACAAAAAACATTATAGAATTTATATTTAAAAAAAATATGATTTGTGAAGTGTTATTGAGAAAAATATAGAAGTTAACTGATATTTTGTTATTATAAAATGTTTATGTTTATATGATGAACTATATTTCCGTTTATTTTATTTTTCTTTTATTGAACTACTTATATAATTCTTCTATGTATTTATATATATATATATATATATATATATACTTATGCATACTTGTAATAATAAGAATATTTATTTTTATAGTCTAGCTAGTAAGAAATTCTAAGAAGTAATAACTTACATACTCTTGAGAAAATTTGTCATTTTGCTACATTTGCTCTAATTTTTTGTTATCTTTTAGTTCAATATTTGTTTTTTGTGGATTTTAAATTTGTATTATTAATTTTTAATGTATTTTTTTTTTTCTGGCTTATTTAATCTTAATTAGAAAATTAGTAAAATATTATGGTTCTGTATAAAAGGAAAAATAAAAATAAAAATAAATAAATAGAATAAAAAAAGAAATATATTTTATGATGTATTTTGTAACTGTTTTATAATTAACAAGAAAAAATTGAAGTGAACAGTTTTTGAATGTTAATATTGTATTTTTTGTTGGACCTAGTATATTATTTTTTTTGTATAACAGTAAAATAGACATTACTCTTTGACATATATATCATATATTTAATAATATATATATATAATAAAATATCTGTTGTTAAAAATGGCTCAATTCAATAAGTCATTCTCTCTTGAGAACAGTAGAAGAAGCATAGGAAATGAAAGAAATAATAAAAGGGCTTCACTTGTGAAATCAAACAATAATTATAAAAATGTAATAGTTCATTTTGCCAAGTTTATTTCCGTATGTGCTATAATATGGAGTGTTCGTAAATCCCCGGAAACCAAGTAAAAAAAGAACCCTCATAAGTTGCATATATGTGTACATGTATGGGTATATGTGCATGTGTACGCCTATGGCTTTATGTGTATGTCTTTTAGTATTGGTAAATGTTTATCTGTTATTTCATTCTGGCGAATTTGTTTCGCGTATTTACCTTACCTGCTCAAATAAAATGAATGATAGTAATACCATTAATAAGCTTTTTTTCCTTTTTTCTATTGTACTTTCCCTCCTTTTTTTTTTTTTTTTTTTTGTTATTATAAAACAGTTTAATGCTTTCCACTTCTTCTATGCAGTAATTCTGATGTGAATGAAACGAGTATAGGAAATATTATATCTGAGCATGGCTTAAATATACCACATGGAAGAATAATAGCTGAACAAGAGCCAAATAATAATGATACATGGAAACATGATTTTGTTTTAACATTAAAAGATGAAGAAAATGAAGAAGATAAAGAATTACACTCAGAGGATAAAAATGATCCGGAATATATGGAGAAATTAAATAGATTGTGTGGAAGTACATCGGAAACATGGAAACAAACAGTAAGAGAGATGGAAGAAGAATTTTATATTGTAACAAAAGATATGGATGAAAGTTGGAAAAATGATATGTGGAATAAGGAATGGGCTAAATATTTACGAAAAGTACATGCATACATAACTCTTGACTTAAACGAATCTTCCCTTTCTTTGAATGATAAAGAACATATTGTAAATATTTGGTTAACATGGGCAAGAAAGGACTTTGAATTCTTTTTGCAGTATGTTACCGAAACGTGGGAAGATTATGATGAAGAACTACTACAAATGTGAAATACAAAACGCACTCCTCCTTCCCCTAAGTAGAAAAGAGTATATTATGTTTTTTATGTGTTTATTTGAATGAATTATTAGCATATCATTTATTCTAAGCATATATTTGAGGATAATTTTGTTTTTCACACATATGGTAAGAAGTGCCACAAGGCGAAAAAGAGAAGTGTAGTAATGTGGTAGTAATAGAAGCGGTAGTAATAGAAGTAGTAATAGAAGCGGTAGTAATAGAAGTAGTAATAGAAGCGGTAGTTATAGTAGTAGTAATAGAAGCGGTAGTTATAGTAGTAATAGAAGCGGTAGTTATAGTAGTAATAGAAGCGGTAGTTATAGTAGTAGTGGGGATTGGGAAAACAATTTAATAAAGTACTTTGTTCTAGGATTTTTTAAAAATTGTATACTAAAAATATAAAAAAGGAAAAATTCGTACAGTTTATATATATTATATATTAAATTAATATATGTGTTTAACTAGTTAATAATATTAGTTTGTTTTTAACTTCACAATAATTGTATTATTCATGTGATGTTGCATATATATATACATGTACGTGTGTATGTATTGCATGTATGAGTAATAAATATATTCATATTTGTTCTTGTAAATAATATTATATGTAACTCCGTTTTAGAAAATAAAATTATGCCTTTCAAAAATTTTTGTTGTTCTCATTTTGTTATATATGTATATATATACATACAAATGACCTAAAAAATCGAAAAATTTGTACCGTTTGCTCTATTCATTTGGATTTATATTTACATTAACAGGTTAATGCTCCTTTTATTGTAAATTTTTTTTTTTTTTTTTTTTTTTTTTTGTGATGTTTATATATGTTTTATATGTACACAAATATATATATTTGTATACATATTTTTTATTTTTTGTTATTTTTTATTTTTGTTTTTACTTTGTTTTCTTTATGTAAAGAGTTTTAATATTACCTAATTTTGAAGTGCGTTTTTTGATTTTTTAATTGCAAATTTACATAGCTTAGTAAAGTAAAATAATATTTTAAGGGATTATTTTTGAAAACTATAAATTTATTCATTAAACATTTTCAACATAATTAGAAAAATAATAATAAACCCATGTTGTATTAAAATTTCATTTTGATAATGTAATTATCGCCTTACGAGTTATATAAATTAAACTTTATAAGAACAATTTAAAGAGAAAAGTGTGTGGGCATTTCATTTACTGCAAAATATCAAATTGTGTAATAATGTAATTATATATATATGTAATGTATGTATGTAATTATGTAAATATTATTATATATGCGCGTTCCAGGCACAACTATAAAAGGAAAAAAAATTTTAAGAAAAATGGGAATTTTGCAATCGTATTTACTTTTTCCCATATATAATGTACAAATAGATTCTTAAGTTCATACGTACTGGTATGTACATATATATATATATATATATACCCTTTTTCCTCAATGTAAAGAAAACACGTTCATAACAAATGGTACAACGATCCTTACGCAAAAGCAAATGATCTATACATTTATTTTCGAAAACATAATAAACATATTTAAGATTATGCACCAACTATTATTAACAATCAAAAGAAATCTCTCACGTATGTTCTCCTATCAGACAAAGTAAAATTTCCTCCTTTTCATAATGCAGTTATACTCATTTTTATAATATAATAGTAATATTATATATAACAAAATATACAATAAAATCGTTTCCTCTTATCGCTACATCAATTATTTCTGAATAAAGTTAAATTCATTTCATTACACTTATATAAGCGTATAATTATATGGCCAACTTGAATATTTAAAGTGCATTTTTACAAAATAAATTTTTTATACGCCCTTATACACATTATGTAAGTAATATTAATTGATCAAATATTGTCATGCAACACGTGCAGTTTGTGCGTTGCTTATATGTTTGACGTAGGTCTGTTTACAACGAATAAAAAGGATAAACAAAGACTTTTTCCATTTATTGTAAAACCTAGTCATATAAAAAGTTATAATACATGCCCACTGAGTTTTTATTTAATTGCATTTTAACTATTTATTTATTCATTTATTTTATGCATTTATTTTAACTATTTATTTATTTTATTTTATTAATGTATTAAATTTATTTACTTATTTTTATTACTACATAATTATCCGCATTTTTGTTAAACAGCGGTACGAAAAAATAAATTAAAAAATAATGGTATCCACCTATTCACAAATATAAATGGACCTATATATTACGGGTGCAGAAAAAAAAGCAAAATAGAAAAAAAAAAATTAAAAAAAAAGAATAATCTTATGTTACACATTTTTTGCCTTTTTATGTTATTAGGATGACGTTAAAACAATATACATGAATAAAAATTTAACTTAATACATATAAATATTTTTTTTTTTCATTTTATTTTTATTTCTTCCCACATATTAGCATTAATAATTTAATTGAGATTAGTCGACAACGAAATAATCGTCTCCTGTTTAATATTTCTTTTGTAAAAAAAAAAAAAAAAAATTTAATCATTCCAAGCAATTTTTATATTCCTAAAAGTTATAAAAAAAAAATTTTAACACAGTGGAGAATTGTGCTACGATAAGCACATAACAAAAATATAAAAAAATAAATAACACAAAATATGACAAAAAAATAATACAAATGTAGAGTACAAATGAAAAATACGAATGAACAATATGCATGAATAATCAAATCAAAATAATACCTAAAAATATTACGTAATTTTTAAACTTTAATTCAGTAAGGTGTTGCTTATAATATATATATGTATATAAATGCATACATTTATATATAATAATATATTTACTTTTTCACTAATATGAGCAAATTTTTAAAAGTTTCAAAACATTCATACTGAACTCTCTTTTTCCTTGGTATAAATTTTTATGTTACATAATGCTACAAGATAAAATAATTTTACCATACACTTAATAAAAAAATGTATAAAAAAAAAAAATACTAGGTAATGCAATATTTTTTTCTTACGTGACAATTTTTTCTAAACAAATTCTGTTCCTTTAAATGCATAATACTATATAAAAATATTGGAAGTATTATTAAAATGAAAAGGTAATTATATGTACATTAATATAAATACGTATACATATATACATATATATATATATATATATATATATATATATATATATATATATATATATATATATATATATATATATATATTACTTACATGCAAGGAACAATTTAATTTTTTTCCTATTCTCTTTCTTTATACCTTACTATAATATACTTATTTAATAGCATAAAAATTTAACTATATATATTTTAGCATTTCATTATTATCAAAGAAACGTAGTAAAATTTCTTTTGCCATTTGTATTTAAATGCACGACAAACAAAAATACATATATATACATAATATATATTAAGGTAGTAATATTCATATACAAATAAATTTAATAATATTTATATAAATATACATTATACATGCGTCATAATTATCTTTTTTTTGCATAATAATATTATACCTTCATATATGTAATTTTTACTATATAAAATAAAATAGGAAGTGCTCAAATAACATGAAAAAATTACATAATTAGGTAAAAAAAAAAAAAATTTAAGTAAAATAAACAAACAAATAAATAAAATAATTATATATATATGTACATATTTTACGCTTACTTTCACGGAATTTTTTTATCTAAAATATTTTTAAAAATAAAAATTTTTCATTTGCCATACTTCAGAAAAAAAAAAAAATATACATTTTTTTTAGATAATTTTTAATAGTAAATAGTGCGAAAAGTGAAAAATAACCCGATAAAAATATTAGTCATTCTTCTTTAACACACAAGTTAGTATAATTTTAAAAAAAAAAAAAGTTAAAACACGAACAGGAATAATTTTTATTTTTTGAAAACACAAAAAAGAAAAAGTTAACAAGAAAATAAAAATTATACAATAAGCATATATTAAACAAGAAATTGCAATAATAAGAAAGTACGGAAAAACTATAAAAGTTTAGAAATACTTTCATACGGTATAAGTATATATATATGAGTATGTACTTATGAAAGTACGTATATATGTATATTTGAGTATGTATATAATTTCTGTGTGTGCATTTCTATGCATATTTATATATGTATGTATTTTTATACCTCTTCAGCGTTGAAGGAAAAAAGAGCTTCCTCTAAATAATTAGAGTTGGTACAGTAATCGCATTTTTTAAATTAAAAAATAAAATATTATTAATTGTTTGTTAGTCGAGTTCCATTTGGAAAGGTACACAAATTTACCCGAGTCGATGTATTTTTGAGCATTTCTTTATAAACATATGTAAATAAATGTAACTACGTATGCGTGTATATACGTGTGCATGTATACACGTATGCATATATATATATATATATATATATATGTAATTGTACGCACATATAAATATATGCATTTATGCACATCGAACGTATTACTCCCCGCACGGTAATAGCATATACGTATAAAAATCTAATGGTGAGTAACTTCCATTTTTACATGTTTCAGGATGAAGATTACAAAAACATTAGCACTCCTTAGTTTTTTGTTGGCTTTCTGCTTGTTTAAACCGTGTATGTCTAAGAATGAAATTATGAAAAATATAAAAGGAAAATTAGATGAATTTGAAAAAAATATGAAAAAGAAAGAATTTAAAAAGAAAGTATTCATTTCATCAGCAGTTTTAGGATTAGCAATACTTGCAAATACATTAGCGGGTATAGGTTATCATTATAGAAAAAAAAATGGCGGCTCTTTTTTTAATGATTTCAATGCTTATTCAGAAGCCAAAAAACGGGAAAAAATATCAAAAGAAATTATGATGCAAACAAATCAATTTAAAGAAAAAGATATGGCTAAAAATTTTAAAATGGGTAAGAAAGAGCATCCAAAAGTAAAGGATATAATGTCATATATTGAAACTGAAGTCAAGAAAAGAAATCTTAGCTTTGATAAAAATCATATATCCGATATGACATATGATGTTTTTAGAAACCTTTATAATACATCAGAATTGTGGAAGAAAAACCCGAACCTAATCCCAAAATAGAAATAAGCATACCTATCATTTTGTAATTATATGTTTGTATATAATATATTATGAGCGAATGAGTATATATATGTATTTGTATGGATGTTTTTATGTTTTTTCTTGTATGTGTAAATGTATATATATGTATATTATTTGTACATCGTGTACTTTATATATATATATATTATATACACGTATATATGTGCTGAATTAAATGTTATTTTACCTGTAGTGATCTGAGGATTTTTGCATTTTGATTATTTTTTTTTTTTTTTTTTTTTTTTTTTCCTTCCCGTTATATTTTATGAACGTTCTTTTTTTTTATCCGTAGTTTTCTAAAATTTTTAGTGTTTCATTGATGAATGTATGACCCATATATATACACATATATACACATATATACACATATATACACATATATACACATATATACACATATATACACATATATATATATATATATATATATGTGTATATATGTATATATATATATATATATATATATGTGTATATATGTGTATATATATATATGTGTATATATATATATATATATATATATTTATATGTCAAAAAAATTAATAATAAATAGAGAGAAGGTTCGTTTTATGTACACGCACCCATTTTTATACAAGCATGGACGAATGTGTACGTTTACATATATATATATAGATATAGATATATATATATATATATAGATATATAGATATAGATATACGACTTATTTTTCTTGTTAAAAAATAGAAACTAGTCTTCGTGAATTTAACGCCTTTGCCTTTGATTATTTTTAAAAAAAATTTATCCATTTATTTATAAAAGTGCATTAAATCTACGTAGGTTTAATAATGCAACATGGACTTTACTCCATATGTAGGTGTTTATGTTTACTGGTTGTTTTATTTAAAAAAAAAAAAATATATTTATATAGATATCGATTTAAGTCGTCTTGTACAGCTAGGTAATAATTCACTTATTACATTGATAGATATGATCGGATCTAAAAAAGGCCCATTATATACGCTTTATCCTAATTACGAATATATATAAATTAAAACAATTTCCATTACCTCTTTTCTTGCATTTGTATGTGCGGGATATAAATTACATGAAATGTATTTATAAAAAAGCAATACAGCATGTTATACGAAGATTGACCATTATTTTATATTATGTTCGTTTCGTTTCTTTTTTTTGTCCTGTCGTTACTTAAATGTAAATATATATATATATATATATATATATATATATATATACATATAATGCGTGCGTGAGTAATTATTTAATTTAAAATTTTTAATAAATTGAACATACTACAAGTCAGATGAAAAAGATAAGCTAGGTGATGAGTCTCGCCGTTGAATTGAGGTGTTGCACAGCGGATAAATGAAGACATGGGTAATAACTCCCAGATCTACAAGCAGTGGAGAACGACAAAAGGAACAAACAAAAGAAGGAGAAGGAAAAGAAGCGGATGATGAAGAGGATAAACATGCCTAAAAAGTAAAAAAGTAAAAAAGTAAAACTACAAAAAGAAAAGCAGCTAATTTACAAGAATACAAAACGAAAAGGAAAGTAAAAAAAAGGACGCCCACTGCACGTTAATTCAAAATTGCAGAAATATAGATAAATATTTTTTTTTTTAAGTGAATTTTTAATTTTTCCACAGAATTTTCATTATTATTGTTCTTTAATTTTGCATTTAATTTTGCGTTAAAATTTTTCTTTTTTTTTTTTCCTTTCATATAATAAAAACAAGGTTAATGTTAAAATTTGTTTTCTTGCGTGTTCCTTTTAAATAATTCTTTTTCATTTTACATTATGTATCGGTGTTGTTTGAAGTAATGCATAAGACATAACAACAAATATTATTCCTTTCTCTCTTGCCATTCTTTTTTATTAGCAAGTAATTAATTATCCTATTTATAAAAATGTGGACATTTCAAGAACAAATACAAATATAATTATAATTTTTATAAGTTTTATAGTATTTTTAATTCCTTTAATGTTTGTTATTATTTATCATGATATGTCTTTTTTTTTTTTTTCTTATTTTCCATATCCTTTTCATGTGTTAATTTTGCACATATAAAAAAGGGACAAAACCGAAAAGAGAAATAAGAAAGCACAAATTACAAATAACATATGACAAATGATATATGAAAATGAAAATGAAAAGGTGCATAACATAAACACAGTTGTTTTATCAATATATGCTAAGACCAAACGAAAAAAAAGCAAGAGAAGCTTTTATAGGCCTTATTTTTATTTTATTTTTTTTCAAAACCCTGTTTTATTGCCCTAACATTATAACTTCGACATATGATATGTACTTTTTTGTTACTACGAGTATTATTTTTTTCACTATCATAAAAAAATTTATCCCACGTAACAACATTCTATATTTATTTTAATATCTTAACCAAGATGTTAAAAGTTAGTAATAAAATATGATAAACGCAGATAACAAAAATTCGTTTTTGTAAAAAGTAAAATACCGAAAGGATAAAAATGGAGCCCCCAACTTTTACCTTAATTGTGATGTAGTAGTATAGAGAGACATTTACATGTTCATCTTCATACATTTACATAATATGTATATAATTTATATATATATATATATATATATATACATGTGACGAGGGGAAACTTTGGAACCCTTATCACTTTTGATTAATAACTTAGCAGTTCTTTTTTTTTTTTTTTATTACCATTTTTCGTTATATGGAAAATCTGTGTGCCCCTTTTTTTTCAATTCCTATAAGGGTATAGTTTATATTAAGTAGTTAATATGTAAAATAAACATTATGGTCATAAACTGGAAAAAAAAATAAAAATAAATAATAATAATAGTAACAATAGTAATAATAATAATACTTATAAGGGGTTAAACTCGGGTAAATAATACTCATAGGTGGTTTTTACATAACATAAAAATTCAAGTTTATCGAAAATTGCTTTAAAAGATAGTAATATAAAGATTTATAAACATGCAGCACAAAAAATATTTACATATATCATTCGGCAGCAAACCTTTAAGATTATTTCGGCCCATAAGTAATAACAGCATTGGTGGTGCCATACATATTCAACTACCTGGAACGGCCTTCTCATGAAGTAATTGAAATATTTTTTATAAAAAATAAGATGAATATTTTTCATATAAAAAAAGAGTATTACAGAATAGGTTAAGAAAATTTTATTGCAATTTATAATTAGCGTGAATTAGTTATGAATAGACAAAACCTCAATTATCGCATAAACGAATAGGTAATAAATTTATATAGATAAATAAATATATATATGCATAATATATAGTGAACACTCATATTTTTGTAATATTTAAATATATATTTCTTTTTTTTTATTTGAGTACTTTTCTTATGTTTTTCAAAATTATACGTTATAAATTATATCGAATGAATGTTATAACAGAGATAAATGAAAATGTATATAATATATTTAATTCATATTTATTTCTTGTTCAATTTTAAAAAATTAATTAGTGCATACTGAAATTTAATAAAATCTGATTTCCTTGTGTAAATTTATTATATAATAAAACATGAATTATTTATTTATATTTTTTATTTTTTTATATATAATAAATTATATATATGTATATGTATACATAAATACAAAATACATAAGTGAATTCATGTTTTTTATATTATGGGCTTATATATTCTATATTTTCATTTCATTCTAAAGATGTTGCATATAAGTAATATTTATTTTTCTCATTCAGGTCTATTTTTTTTAAAACAGTCATATACATATAAAAAGCTAAATTATTTTGAATTACAGATAATAGACAAATGTTGCAAAGGATAAAATAATATAGTACATTTTGTATTCAAAAATATAACAAAAATAGATGTTTCTCCATTTTTTTAATTTTTTTTTTTATTATATTATTTTATACATGTTATATATATTCAAATTACATTTTCTCTGCATCCTCGGGGTATATATATATTTATAATTATATTTATTATTTATAAAATAAAAATATGAAAAAAAAAAAAAAAAAAAATTTTTAAATTACTTCTTTCCAGATTGATCTACATAATTTGTCCCGAATAAGGTTTATATTTTATTACATGATTTTATTATTATATTAGTAAAATAAAAGAAATTCTCAAATTTATTTGAAGAGCATATTAAAGAGAAACATTCTCAAAGAATAAATTTTTTTTTTCCTTTTATATCTTTTTGTTCTTTTATTTTTAGAACTCTTCTGATTTGCTAATTATTAATTTTTTATAAAAATTAAGAAAGAAGACAATGCTATTTTGTTATTATATATATATATATATATATATATATATATATATATATTTTATATTTTTTTTTTTTTTTTTTTTTTGCATGACATTTTTATGCTGATAATTTGATATTTTAATGCTAAATAGTTTAACTTTTTTATTCTATTTTTATTTGGAACTTTTGTTCTATTTTTATTCGGCATTTTTGTTCTAATTTTTATTCGGCATTTTTGTTCTAATTTTTATTCGGCATTTTTGTTCTAATTTTTATTTGGCATTTTTGTTCTAATTTTTATTCGGCATTTTTGTTCTATTTTTATTCTAATTTTTATTCGACATATTTTTTTATGCTATTTGCATGACAATATTATGCTTTCAGTTTGGCGATTTGTATAATCCATTTATTTAGCATTTTTTTTTTTTTTTTTTTTTTGATATACATATGCTTGTTCATTCACGAAAGTGGGGAAACGATGTTTTTCCTTTCGTCGATATACATATGTATAAAAATATTATGACAAATAATAAATAACTCTCCTCATTAAATGAAAAAAAAAAATTATGGGAAAAAATAAAATAATAAAAAATATACTCTTTTAATAAAAAAATATGGTTATAGTTAATGGTGTTGTCAACAATGGTCATAACAGCAATGCGCAAGTTATAGGAAGTGGTTTTAGTATTATGAGCCTACAATATGGTAGTCCCCAAGAGATTATTGCAAAACATAAATTATTTTCTCCTTTTATTTTTTTTTACATTACTCTAGTGTATGTTGTAAATTCCTTCAGGAAGGCGTATGATTGGGTAAGGAACATTTTTTTTTTTTTACGACTTTAACTGCGTGTAGTGGTATAGACTCCCCCTTTTTTTGTCGATTTACTCCTATTTGTGCATTCTTATACCAATTAATTCCATTTTATGCCCCTTTATTTCTAATTTTTTTCCGTTTATATACATAAAATAGCCCATTTTAACAAACATGCATATATATTCCAACAACAGTATTAATGAACTTATTTTTTTTTTTTTTTTTTTTTTAAATATAAGTATTTCAATAAAAACAGCGTTCAACAACCAAGGAGAAATTACATGCTGACAATGCAGTCTGCAATACCTGAGAATAAAAATAAGTTCAGTATTGAAGATGTTTTTAGTGGTAAAACACACATAACAGACTACGCACATAAATTGTGGAAGGGAAATGGGTTAATATCTGGTTTAAATAAGCAAAAGGAAATTCAGCAATATCATACATCCCAGAATTCCGCTTATGGAAGGCCTCCTAGTTACGGTGCAACAAATTTCCCATCCCCTACGAGAAATAGTCTAGTGCCTTACGCAGGAGATTATAAACTGAACGTAAGTTCAGACGATGACTCAGATGACGATTCAGATGATGAGGCTTATGAGATTTATGCTTATGAAGATGATGATGATGACGATGATGAAGACAATGATATCAATAAAAATAATTATCTTAATAATAATGATGATGATGATGATGATGATAAAGATGAAAAATATAAAAAAATGCGTGAACAGATGAAAAAGGAAGTAAGAAAAGAATTAAAAAATAAATTAAAAAGAGAAATAAAAAAAGAATTTAAGAAAAATTTTAAAAAAGAAATTACACAAATTGTAAAAGATACCATAGGAGCTACAGAGCCATCAATTCATTCAATTTTTCCAAAAAAAAGCAACATAGATGACAGACAGCTGTTGGAAAATATTTTACATGGTAGGAAAAATAAAAACAAGGAAGAAGAAGAAGGAGAAGAAGACGATATCGAAAATGGCGGTGCAAATGACAACATGCAGGGGTTAGAAAAATATTTGAAGTTGGCTAAACTACAGAATAAATGTAAAGAAAATGAAAAAAAAGAACAAGATACAGTACAAGAGCTAAAAGATGTACAAGAACAGATAAAGAAAATTGAAAAACAACTTGAAGTGTTGAAAGAAGAACAAAATAAAAATGAATCTGCTAATAGAGAAGAACAAAATGAATATATGACAATCCAAGATAAATATAAACAACAACAAGAAAAAGCTATCCATCAAATATTACATAAAGAACTCAACAGAATGCACACTACAAAAAAACAACAAGAACAACAACTTACAGAACAGTTACAAGGTATTCAAAAAAAATTGCAATTCTTTCGGGACAAACTAGAAAAGACGTTTCAGCAAGTAAAAAATGGAGGAACGGGAGAAGAAGTAAAACTTCCAGATACAGGAGTTATAATAATTCCAGAGATAAAACGCATGGAACAAAAGATTAATTGTTAACAAAACAAAGTTTTAAGCATATATCCACGCATAAAACATAAGCGACTATTAGAAGCACCATCAGTTGGACAGACATATAACAAAAACGAGATAAACTTTAAAAGCATAGTACAATTAAGAAGGGGAAAATGAATGGCTACACATGAATAGGGAAGCGCCGAACCCTATTCAGAGGCACCATTAAACAGGAAAATAAGCATAGCGATCGACGGTGTCCATAATTACACTGAAGCTAGTTGTATATATGTATATATATATATATATATATATATATATATATATATATATATATATATATGTAGATATATGCTTACATGCATATACCGTCCATTCAGAGATGTGCACGTGTGTGTATATGTTTATATATACCACTGTGTACTTCTTTTTCTATGTTTTCTTAAAAAAATAAAACTATATAAAAGCACACGCCTATCGGTGCTACACTCCTATGTCTTTGTTTGTTTGCTTTTTTTTTTTTTTGTTTTTTTATTTTTATTTTTTTTTTTTTTGTTTCGTTAGCTAAAAATAAAAAATATATATATATATATATATATATATATATATATATATATATTTCATTAAAACTCATTTGTTAAAGTATTTCATATATTAATTCTTTTGTGTTTGTTATGTTAGCCAATCCGGTTATCGGCAATGCGTAGAAAGCTCAAAAATGAGCACCAGCATGTTCGCCCAAGATACGATTTTTTGATGATATATTTAAGTAGTAATCCGATTTCTAAATTTTGGGATGAACGCAAATATATGTTTTTATTCAATGCTTAATTATAATTATTATTTATTTTTTTGTTTCGTCTTTTACTTCACTTTATCTTTTCATCATTTCGTCATCTGCAGTTTCGGAGCCCCCCTACTACCAGTTAGCTCGCTTTTTAGCATGCATTTTATCTGTTTCTAAAATTAAATATTCTGGAATAATAAAAATATATTATATACATTTTCCTTTCTTTTATTTCTTTTCCTCTCTCATTGGAAAAATATTGAAGCCTGTTTAGGCTCTCCAGTTAATTTATATACCAATTTTTGAAGCATCATTTTTAAATTTTACCCTACCTTCATTACACACGTACAATACATACATCCTTACATCCATATATACGTACGTACATAAATTTATGCTGTTCTGCTTAATTTAAATTGACGGAGTACTTAAAAAAATTCGTATTTTGAAGTTAATGATAAACAAACGGTTTAACAAAACATATTTGAGGAAGCCATATAACATAGGTACAGTTGAGTATTTATTTAATTTTGAATTATAAAGTAGATTACAATTAAAAGAAGAAAGATTAATACTATAAAAATACTGTACTTTGTAAGAAATTTTAATTGTCTCTTTCTTGTTTTGCTTGTACATTTGTCTAGAATATAGAGTCTGCGACATGCTTAGAAAATGCCATCGTTCTTTATTTGAATTATCATTCTTATATTTATATATTATTTATTACATACTTTTTTTTTTTTTTTTTTTTTTTTTTTTTTCTAGCTAAAATATTAGCTTTGAAATGTTAGGGTAACATGTAAGAAGTTTTCATTTTTGTTGACCACAATGGATAATACAATACTCCAAAAAAAAAAAAAAAAAAAAAAAAAAATATATATATATATATATATATATATGCATAAATATATACGTATGTATGTATGTATGTACGAATGTACATGTATGTGTAAATTTCCTTTTAATAGGCAGATAAACGCAACTCGCAAAGGTAAAACGCATCCAGCCCTTTATTATTTTTTTTTTTTTTCTTATGCTTCACATATTTAACTTATATGGACAGAAAAAGAAAAAGAAATGACACTGCATGTATTGAAAATGGAGAGAAATCCCATAAAAATTTTACAAAAAAATAAACTACTTCAAACAACTGAATAATATCTTTATTATTTACAATTTAGATATAAAATATACAAGTAACACCACGTAACTGAAAACGCATACAACACACATGGGTGTACATAAATATATAAACATATATTTCTACATATATATACGTAACAAGCGTAACAAAGCTTCATAAACTTATTCTCCTCACTGCTTCAAAAATTTTCACTTTATTTTCAAAATAATTCCTTTTTTTTTTTTATGACTTAATATTTTAAGAATTAAAAAATGTAAAAGGAAAAATTAGACGAATAATAACGCAGTTGCTCAGCTCAAAATGACAGAATTACAAAAAAAAAAAAAAAAAAAAAAATACACTGCTACACACCACATATAGACACAGGACAACACTCGTCCTAGAAGACTTCAAGTAACAAAGGATAACATCACTATGTAAACGCTTACTAACTTTTCCCTTTTTCCTTTTTTGTAAAAATAAAAATCAACATTGCGCAAATGGAAGAAAGGTAGTATTTTTCCAAGTTTAAAAAGGTAAAAATAAAAAAAGTCGTAACTTCAATCTAAACTAATAATTAACTTCAAAAAGGATACAAAAGCAGACACATGAATATGTGCGTCCGTTTGTTTTATCGTTTATCTGCTTGTCTGTTTGTTTACATTTTTACGAAACTTTAATGTACTTCAGAAGAAGTATTGTTATATATTTTTTACCACCATATTGTGTATTTTGTATATATATATATATCTATGTATACTTAGTTGGTACGTTAGTTTCTGTCATTCTGTTATGTATGCATAACACAAATTTTAACGCTTCGCCTAATTTATGTAAAAATGATGATTTTCCAAAGTGGTAGTATTTAAGTATTTGTTTCCTTTTTCAAAAAAGAATATGCATATATATATATGCATATATATATATATATATATACATACTTCCCTTTATGCAAAAATAAGTTTTATAAAAAATTTTGCTGCAAAAAAAAAATGTGCAATTATATTTTCATTAATCTTTTGGACATACAAAATGTGTCAAAAAATAAAAACATAGTAATTACGTATCATTATATGCACGCTTTTTAATCTTATTCAAAAGAAAAATTAAAATACATAAAAAGTGCACTATTTATTTACCATCGATAAATATAAAATGGGTAATCATATAGCTGTGCATATTTCATTCCTTAGAAACATCTTTTATGTATGCAAATATATACATATAACATGCATATATATATAAATATATATATACAACAAAATAGTAAAATACATACGAAGTATAATATTTTTTTTTTTTTTTTTTTTTTTATTAATTAAAGGTTTTAATCTAAAATCATATGCCTCTCTTTTTTTTTTTTTTTTTTAAAATGTTGCATATTTTTTACTTTTCTGTTCTTTTAATGGTGCATTTTTTGCTTTTTGTTCGTTTTCTTCAGTGTGTCATAAACGAATTACAGAGTAGTTCTAATGAACCAAAAGCAATTTTATATCCTATTGCGATATACTACTAAAAAAAAAAAAAAAAAAAATTAAAATTAAAATTAAAGAAAATACAAAGAAAAATAAAAGAAGACAAAGTGTAATCATAATAAAATATATAAAGATAAAAAAATAAAGGAATATATGCTAAATGAGGTAAAAAAAAAGAAAAAAAAAATGAATTACAGCCAAAATTGTATATTTCAAATTGTAAATTTTCTCAAAAAAATAAAATCCTTTTCATCAGCAGCTCATAACCATAAATATTGTGTTTCCACAAACATTCATGTAAAAGTAAAAAGAAAAAAAGAAGACGCAAGAAGGAAAAAGGAAAAAGGAAGAAGTAAGGAGTAAAAAGAAAGAGGTAAAACGTAAAAAGTAAGAAGCAAGGAATAATAAGAAAGAGGTAAAAAGTAAAAAGGAAGAAGACGCAAATAGGAAAACTTAAGGCTTAATAAAAAGACTTCTTAATCAAAGGAACGCCTTAAAAACGCACTAACTCGAGTGCAGAGGTATACCCAAACATAAAAGCTTATACTCACGTACACACATATTTTTATGCGTTTGTATTATTCCGTTTTCCCCCATTTTTTCCCATGTTGTCATATGGATTAACAGCGAATCGCTATGTACCTACCGTTTTTAACTTACCTTCGTACTTTTTGTAAATCTCTATTTACATATAGATTTAAATAAATATATATATATATAAATATGTAAGTGTATACACACATATGTATAACCTTACCTTTTTATCAGCAAGGGCGCACATGACTACCGCACCTTTTGAGGTATAAAAGAATAATTTTTTATTAATGTATGTATAAAGTAAATAGGGATTTCTGTACAATGAAAATTTGGTTTATTCAACCAATCATAATTTATATACTAACAATCTTAGCTAGAAATATACATTGCTCCTACAAAAATGATAACATCAATGAATTAAAAAAAATAATAAACAATGAAGAGTTATATGACAAATTAGGACTATTAGAAAACCTGTTATTGCAAACGTTAAATCAGGATACATTGAAAATTCCTATAGTAAACCATGAGATCGAACAATATTTCGATTTGTCAAAATTTCAAGTTAAAAAATTTATTACTGAAAATGGGGATGAACAGACTTATCTTGTACCTACACCTAATGCGGGACCGGAGGACATAATAAAATATGAAAATGTTTTAAAGATACAGGTGTCTATAAATTATAAAGTTAACATATCAGATTTAATCAAAAAAAAGGTTTTAACTGTAAGGACTTTAAAAATTATAAAATTTATGCAATTACCTATGAAATCTTACAAAAAAAATTATAATTATAAAGAAGCTTTACTAGAACTAAATAACCTCTTTACTAAGGAGAGAACTGATCTGAATAACAAGGGTGATGAGGGTAAGGAAACGAATACATATTTTGTGAAGAGACTAATACTTGAAAATAAGGAAAGTATAGAAAATAAGGAAAGTATAGAGAATAAGGAAAGTATAGAAAATAAGGAAAGTATAGAAAATAAAGAAAACATAGAAAATATAAGCAAAGATATTAAAGAGAAAATTTCTTTATATATGCCTATTGATGCAAATATGGACAAAATTAACCAAGAAGATCTACTCTTCACATATCAACCGAATATACAGTTTATGGAAAACTTAGACAATCTGGCAAATCGCTACAACATTGGAGTGTTTAACATAATCGGGTCTCATTACATGGGTAACCATCCACTCTTGCATCAACCACTCAGCTGTAGCTTTGCTTTGTTACTCTTTTGTCGTTTTTTTTGTCATTTTTTCGTCGCTCTTTCTTCATTTTTTCATCGCTCTTTCTTCATTTTTTCATCGCTATTTCGTTCTATCTTTTCTTCTCTTTCCTTTTCCTGCCCATCTCTCGTTTTTACAATCATCTGTTACGCGTCCATGTGTGAGCCTCCATCAGTGATATCAATGAACATCTTCTATTCATTTCTCCCAATTTTCATCCTCTTTTTTTTTTTTTTCTGTGCAGCGTTGGGGCACTTTATGATTTTGAAACTAGCCCTCAAGAATTACAACCAATATTTCGATCAAGGTAATTTAAGGTTTCATAGCTGGCTAAGTATCCTACGTTTTAATGAATCGGACAGGTTTAAAGTGTTAGACTTAAATTGCGATAATGAGAATACATATGGAAGTTATATAAAAAGAAGAAAACAATATTTAAATGATAATATTATGTCAACATCTGAAGAATGTTCAATACTAGAATTTTTAATTCATAACTTTAATAAATATCAAATGGAGTTATATATAAATGCATCTAAATTAAATTTAAATATACAAATACTACTAGAAGTAGACCATTTGAGGGAAAAATTTTTTCAATTTATGTGTAAAGAAAATCATATAACATGTAATATATATGAAGGACCAAAATTTAAAGACCAAAATGAGATGAATATACAATTTTATGATAAATATAACTACCAGTTTGAACAAACTAAATTTTCTGATCAGATAAGCACCAACCCATTTGACGTTTATATAAATTATTACCATTTTGTAAAGTATTACAACGAATTTAGTGGGGACCAAGTTTTTTATGTGCACCTTTTAAATCTAGTTGGCATTCTAAGTAATTATTCGTTCATGCGTTGCTTTTAATAGAAGCAAACTACATCAATTTATCATAACAGCTTCGTTAGTTAACATGCCAATTGCATCATTTAACAAATACACCCGTTTTTCTGTTTCTTTTTACATACCAAAAGCAGCATATTTCATCTTTTTACTGCCAATTCATTTTCCCGTTATCTGTTATTGTTAGGTGGGGACATTAGCGCATACGTTAGTTCTCTCTACCTCCCAGGGTATTACAACGGTAAGGGGGATAAGACGACAAAACGGAAAAGCGGCAAAACAGAAAAGCGTAGAAGCTGCAAAATGACCATACGAATGACTTAACAAATATGCACACATACATTTTCCACTTTTAATTTTCCACTTTTTATTTTCCACTTTTTATTTTCCACTTTTAATTTTCCACTTTTTATTTTCCACTTTTTATTTTCCACTTTTTATTTTCCACTTTTTATTTTCCACTTTTTATTTTCCACTTATAATTTTCCACTTTTTATATTACAATTTTTATTTTCCACTTGTTTCCTCTTTGCAGCGATACAACTTGCCTACGAAGATGACAAGCAATTGAAGGACCTTTATGACAATCTCCAAAATTGTAATACAAATGACAAATAAGATTATTATTACTCTCTAAAAAAAATGAGAAGCAAACGATGAGTAATGAACGACGAAGTTTCATAAGGACAACTGCAAACTACTTTCACATATGTAATATCATCATTGAGACAGAGTTACATATTTCAAAATTTACTATTGTTTTCTAAAACCTACAGGCATTAGTATGTACCATATCAGAAACAAAAAAGAGAGATTTCTATCCTTTGAAATTAAATCATCATTCCGTCGTAAAACGCACGATTTGTCAGAATATAATATTTGTATAGGAACCCTTTTTTATATTAACAGTAATAACCCTTCAAAAATAGATAAAAATGTAGTTTCCATTTTCTTTTTCGAGCGTCCTCTTAATCGCTCTTCTTCCGCTTCTTCATGTTACTACATTTCCTCTGATTATTCATATTACATGTACACTACATTCTTGTGCTCCCATTTCTCCCTTCCCCTCACAATGTACTTCCCATTTTAACTTTGTCAGGTCAAGTACCAGGAGGTATGTCAATGCTGCAAAAGTTCAATGCATATACAACGAAAATATTAAAAGTAAATGTTGTTAGTTCCCTCATCCGATATCTAAATATTTATGAGGATTACAGTAACTTTCTCATGCACGACTTGAATTGGTTTACCTTTTTGTTCTTATTCAGAATAACATCCTACAAAGGTATCTAGAAAAAAAAAAAAAAAAAAAAAAAATGGAGCCGCAAATTTGGCTCTCGTTAGTATATTCCCGTCTTTTCCCCTTTTTAAATCCGTTATTGCACACTTAAATTTTTAAGTTACTCTTTGAACATATTATAATGGTCGCATAACAGTTCACCATTCTGCAATTGTAGTAGTGGTATTTGTGCATATGAGTATTTTTTTGTACTGACCTCATGGGGTGTATTATCTGTGTGTACGTGTGTACACATGATCTGAACACATGTCCACATAAGCCCCCTCCCCCCCTTACCTTCTGCCCTTATACATGTACAGACATTCCCGACCGCAGCATAGCGTATGCCATGTACTTGAATTTGAAAAACGAAGACAAGGATAAAAAAACGATGGTAACAAACCACTGGTTTCCCTCATATTTTAAGAAGTACTACACGAATTATATAAGGAAAAACGAATCCGTGTATTTTTTGGAGGGTAAGGCGCACTTAACGAAATGAAAAGGAACGAGACGAAAAAAAATGACTTAAAATAAATGAACAAAAATAAGTAAATCAAAATAAGTGAAGTAAAATATAACAAAATGGAGCAAAACGAAATAAACGAAATAAACGAAATAAACGAAATAAACGAAATAAACGAAATATACGAAATAAACAAAATAAACGAAATAAACGAAATAAACGAAATAAACGAAATAAACGAAATAAACAAAATAAACGAAATACATTTGTAAATGACGAAATAGCCGCTAGGCGGTCGCGGTGTAGTCATAACGTAGCTACGAAATTATAGCAAAGTTATTTGGGGAGTACAGAGAGTGCTTCCGAACTAGTGCTTCCCCCTCCACGAACCGCACAATTTATCGTAGCGATTATTGCAAATAAATTTTTTTTTTCCCCTTTTTCCTTTTTTTCCTTCCCCCCTCACCACCTTTGCAGAACTGGAACAGCTAATCAGCAAAGACTTCGTAGAAAAGGTCAAGAAATGCATAAAGTTCATAGTGCACGTAAATTCAATATTACAGTTGGACTTCTTTTATTATCTAAATGAAACTCCACTTAAGGATCAACATCCATTCGGTATAACCATGACAATTGAAGGGAAGTTTAAAGATTGGTTTGTTAATCACTTAACTGGGTTTACACTAATAAACTATGAAGTTCAAGATTCAAGGTTTGATATCCCAGAAAAAAAAAAAAAAAGAGAGTTTATTGCTCCAAAATATAGTATGTGGACAGAACATATGAAGAAACTAATTGAAGAAGCATATATAAAAAATTTTAATCAAAGACATGTAAAAACTTTATTTAAAAAATTTGGTCCTTACAATATAAATAACAAAATTATGTTAATGAGAGATTGCTATGAGCTCTATACAAAATATTATAATGATATGTATTTTGCAGGTGATATCATGCTTTTAAGAAAATTTTTTGGAGCTACTCCAAAAATTAATATGAAAAGAGAACGAGCACGTTACTTTTTACATAACATTCATGGTAATCCGATGAACTATTATAAATTTGGAATCATATATGGATATAAAATAAATAAATCTCTTTTAAAAGAAGTAGCAGAAGAGTTATTTGCCATTTACAAAATGAACAAGTCCACTTTTTCCTCTACCTCTTTCATGCAAACTGTGCGCTTGCTCTTTAAGAAGATCCAGTACAGCTACTTCTCTCACAGGAGAAACGATGACATAGTAAGATACGTGCATGAATGTTCCTGCATGTGTAAATTGGATTGTTTATGTTTTCATTATAAATATATATATATATATATATATATATATGCACATACATACACTTTTTTCTGCACATGTTACTTTGTAATCCGTGCGCGGTGTACATACTTTTACCCCCTTTTTTTTTTTTTTTTTTTTTTTTGCAGGGCATGAATAACATATTCTTCTTCAACGTTCGGAATGATTACTCAAAGTTAAGCATTGAAGAGAGAGAGGAAGAAATACATAAGTCTATGGCATCGCGTTTTTTTGAAAAAACCATGTTTTCAATATTCCAGATGATGTTTGTTGTACAGATAAGTAGTCATATAAATGAACTTGATAAATCTTATGGAAAGGCAAAGATGATGGGTATGTCAGTACATGAAGAACCACAAATGCGTTTTGCATATGTATATTATGGTAGCATGTTTGACAGTATTATAAATGTGTTATTCCCTTTATATATAAAGAAACCAGTCATACAGTTAAAATATGGAAAAACGTTTATTCTAGCTAATATGTATAAATTAGCTTCAGATATATTCGCTGTATTTAATTTAAATAATTTAAGCGTCTTATGTGAATATCAGGCTGTAACTAGTGCTAATTACCACTCCTTCAAGAAGATGTCTCAGTTCATTGACAGGAAGTTTGTACCCATAGTTATAGCCGCGTTCTATATGAAAGTTAAAGATGAAATGAAAGAGGCTAGTAGTACTTTCTGGAATGCATATTATGAGAGTAGGCTTAAGGATGGAAAATTTACCCAGTTCTTTATCTACTTGTCCATATATATGGCTGGTAATACACTGTATCGAAATGTTCTGTTCTTCCCCAATCATCTTCCAGATGAATTGAAAAAACAAACAAAGGGTTTAATAATAAATCAACCGAAAGAAAAATTAAGTGTTCATAGTATTAACGGTCAGGTAATTTTCGGTGTTGTACACAGTTTATCAGTTACATTTTTCATTTTTACTTTAATGAGATGGTATGCTTTCTTTGATAATGTAACGTTTCTATTTAGAAGTACTTTTCGAGTAATTGATAGATTCTATACTATTGCTGAAACTTACATTAATATGTTTATTAAGTCCATTTTTAATAAATGCACTGTTGATGTTTTATTGAAATCCCTTAAAAGAGCATACACTGGCACCCAAAATGAGGGTTACTATGAACAAGCAATGGAATCAAGAATAGACGCGAAAAATTTTAGTGAAGAAGAGATAAATCATATGGATGTTAATTTATCATTATTACAACCGGTACAGATTGAAAATCCAACACATCATACTAGTCTTTTCTATCAAGATAATAATTCTTATTTTGAAGGTTTAGACGAAAATGAGGAATACTTAAACGAAAGAGACATTATATTTTACGAAGGAGAGATGATTGACAAAACGGAGAGTTCAAATGAGGGTTCGACGGAGTGTTCAACGAAGAGTTCAACAGAGCCTACGACGGAGCCTTTAAATCAGACTCCTGTAAATAATACCTAGACAGAAAAACTATTGGAATTACTCGCTTGAAGAGTGGTTATTCTACATGCTTGAAAGGGGTGCAACGGACCCTCAACTCAGGAAGGGGGAGAAGGAGTACGTACAAGCATATTTATGCACAATAGTATGCGTACAATACTTATAACTTGTAATTGCCTATCACTCGGGTTTAGCAAAAGTAACATTTAATACTTGGAGGGAAGGTGAACCACATAGACATATATATATATATATATATATATATTCTCGTACATATACACATGTATATATACTTATATATATATGAAGGTATTCCTGTTTTTATCATAGATCCTGCAAGCATAGCCCCCCCCCTTTATATGAATGGTTTTCTTTTTCACTTTTTAATCAAGTGTATGATGGCATGTATGTTATAACGATGAAAACTGGGGGGGGAAATAAGGGAAAACACACAGAAAACGAATTTTTCCCATTTTTTAAAATTCGCATTTTGATGTTCATTTGATATGTTTCATTTGATATGTTTCATTTGATATGCTCATTTGATATGCTCATTTGATATGTTCATTTTGATGTTCATTTGATATGTTCATTTGATATGTTCATTTGATATGTTTATTTGATATGTTCATTTGTTAAGTTCATTTGTTATGCTCATTTGTTATGCCCATTTTGATGTTCACTCTCCACCTTTCTCTCAGTGCTTTACCCATTTTGTATTTTTCCCTTTTCCTTATTTTACTTTTTTTTTTTTTTTAAATTTTCATTTCCTGCATATTGGGAAAAAAAGACTTTTTCGTGTATTCTTCAGATTCTTCCCCCTTTTTATTTTTTTTTTTCTTTGCTTAGGTTTTATTATTTTTCCGTAATTTTGTTTCTTCCTCTTCCTCATATTTTAGCATTTTTAAATATTTTTTAAAATACTTCTAAAAATTGACATTTAAAAAAAAGTAAAAAAATTTTCCAAATGTTTTATATAGTACCCATTTAAAACGATTTTGCTCAATTTTCCTTTTTATCACTTGTTAGTGAACAAAAGCATATAATTTTTCAGATTCCCATACAATTGTCCCAAAGCTACCTATGCATACATATGTAAATCCATGCACAACACAAAACATATCACACACACTATACAGAACTGAATCAGTGTGTTATTGGCCCAATGCATTTATTTCGGTTTTCTATTTTGAATGCAGAAATTTAACACGTTCAACCAAGAAGAGGTAGTAGTGAATATATATATATATATATACATATATGCATGGGTATTTATTCCTACTCCATAGGTATTGTAACAGCAATAAGGGATTTTGTAATAGGAAATAAGGCTATTATATGTCCTTATGGGAGAAGAGCAAAGATAAATATAAATACGAACATTTTTTTGCCAAAAGTTTAAGATTAAAAAAATAAATATGTAAGCATTAAGCATATATGTAATTATTCGCACTCATGGGTATAATACTACGAATATGTACATATATACACAAATGCATATTCACACACATATATATATACACATGAACAATTATTAATAATACCTATGAATATATTTTGGAGCAACCACATTAGGGAAAAAACAAGAATGTATACATTTATAAGAGTTCCGGAGACATAAAATTAAAAAAAAAAAAAAAAAAAAAAAATTAAATATAAATATAAACATATAAACATAAAATATAAACATAAACGTGCTCATAAGCAATTCTTGCGTTATAACAACATATATTTGGAGTTACAAATTAATAAATAATTCCATTTTAATTATTTTTTTTTTTTTTTTTTAAATAACATGAAGATAAAATTAACAAAACCAATACGTAAAACGGTTATTCAAAATAGACAACTAATTATGCGTTTTCAGAAATTCTCAACCAATGATATACTTCAAACATAACATCATTTAGCCTCTTTTTACAAAATAGGAAAAAAAAAGAAAAAAAAAGGAAAAAAAAAAAAAAAGATATTCTTAAAAATGTTCGATGCAAAACTGCATGAAGAAAAAAACAGAATTTAAAATATTTTATAAAACATAATATATATATATAAACATAATAAAAGGAAAAAAATAAAATAAAAAAAATGACGTGAAAAAAATTAAGTACAAGAAATAAAATACACTAAATAAAATAAAATTTGGAGCTAATTCATGCTCAATTTATTCAAAGTAAAATATAAATGATGTCAATCAAATTTTCACGCATAACACAATATTCTACACGTAAGATACACCCTTATAACATGCGTGTATTCCCCCTCTTCATATATATTAAAAGTACAAATTGTACATCTTTATTATATAAAAAATATATCCTTCATTTTCAATTATCTCTATATTATGCTAACTCTTACCATCGTCTTATTTTCCTCCTTATATATATATATATATATATATATATTTATTTATTTATTTATTTATTTAACGGTTAATGGAGTACACAAAGGCAATAAGGCAGTCATATATTTTACATACAGACGCTGTTACCTTACCGTATTTTACAGGTATACATGTATATATATATGAAGGCACATCATTATCATAACATGTTCTTACTTGGATATCACTACTTTACCGCTCTTCATAGTTCTTTTTTTTTTTTTTTTTTTTTGTGTTCCCCATGTTCTTAGTATTCAACCTCCTAAACTAGATCACAGGATATATTTTTGCTCATCATGTCAAGTAAAACTTTTTATCAACTATTGTCCTTTTTATTTGTTGCTGCATCCTCATCCACCTTAGAAGCTTTTTTTTTTTTTTTTTTTTTTTTTAATTTTTTTTTTAATTTCCTTTTTAATTTTTTCTTTTCTGTCATTGTGCTTTTTATATTTCTACTGATAAATCGTTCTTTAAATTTCATCCACTCCATTATAACTTGATCTATAAATAAAGTTTTCTCTTCCTTAAGTGTGTTATAAAACTCTATGAACGAATTTCTTTTTAACGAAATAAATTTATTACATTCTTCATCACTGGGATTTTTATTTTTTAAAGCTAAATAATCTTCATAATCTTTATATTCTTTTTCTGAAATTTTCTTATTCAATATATTTTTATATTTCAACCATACTCCATTGCCCCATGAAAAATATATATTATTTATTAAACATATTCTTGTGAAATCCCAAAATATTTCTTTATTTATTTCATATAAATGTTTCCTCCACTGTAGAAATTCTTTTTTCCACATTTGTTCTAATAATTCTAGACTGTCTTCATCCAACTGTTCACTTCCTTTTCTTTTTCTCTTTTCAGGGTTTAATTCATCCAAATATATACTTTCATTATTATTTGGTAAATCTGGGCAAAATACTTTCAAATCATCAATTCCTTTTTTTTTAAACTTTTCTTTTGTTTTTTGATCTTCTTTTCCATGTTTTTCTAAATCTTTATCATTTTGTATTCCTATATCTATTTTAGTCAAAATTCGTGAATTTCCATTTTTACATTGCATGTCAGGAGATTTTTCTTTTACGCCCAATTCTAAACTATTTCCCTAAGAATAGAGAACGGGAAGAAATGTATACAAATATATATACATGTATATAAATGTACATACATTTACATATGTATATATGTACATATGTATATCCTCGTTTATATACCTTCACTATAAACAGTAGAAGAGAAATTAGTGTAACTCTTAGAATAGATGAGAACATAATTTTTTTTTTTTTCTATTTTGTTCCTCATTTTTCACATAAAATGAAGCACAAAAATGACTGTAATAGTTATCACTTTACGCAACCTTCAAAGTCTGCGTATACAAAAAAAAAAATTTTACACAAATTATTATTCAAAAAATTAGAGATGTACACATGGGCATATCTTTTTCCTAATTTAATTACAAATGTTCTTTTTTATTAATTTCCTGCTATTATCAGGTGTGATATATATACATATATATATATATATATATATATATGAACTCATTTACGACATAACCAATGCTTAAACAAACACAGGAATTATAGCATTTTTTTTTTTTAAAGCTTTCCTGTTTTAATCTAAAACAAAAGATCTGCTCAGGAACTTCAATAAACAAAAAAAAAAAATTCTCATAACACCTATTCTATACACACACATATACATAAATATATATATATATGTAGAAAACATATACAGTCAAAAAACGATAAAAAGAAAAAATTAAAATTTTCAATTTTAAAACTATCTTTCAAAACTGTTAGTGCAGTTCTATACTACAACCGCTTATAATAAGGCGTTAATAAAAAATTAAATAAAAAAGCGCATAATATTTGTTTAACATAACTATATAAAGTTTATAATTTTCACAATTACTATAATGGTTTATAACAATAAATAAATATATATATACATAGGAATATGTAAACTATATATTTTAAAAATGAATGTTTATTTTCTTAGGAATAAAAAAATTGAAGAGGGAAAAAGTTCAAATAACTTTTACAAGTTAAAATTAAGGTTTTCTACCAAAATATAAAAACTGTTTATTTGTTATTTTTTTGGGTATAGATTATAACCTTTATTTTTATATTTTATTCCTCTTTTTTTCACTCTATTTATATTTTATAGCTAATTCATAAAATAATAGCTTAAAACGCTTAGATTTCTACATATATATATATATTAATTATATATATTTTTTTTTTATATATATATATAATAAATATTATTCAAAAAATAGTGATTCCTTGTTTTTTTTTTCAGGTTTCATTTGAAAAGAAATGTAGTTTTTTTGTTTTTTTTTTTTTTCATGTACGGCTACTTACTAAATGCTATTAAAATAAAAAATGATATATGTGGAATTATAATACCTAATATAATTATTTTATTTTTTTTAATGTTTACCTATAGAGGGAACACGTAAAGTGCAGTAGTGTAGTTTTCAATTACATGTACGTAAATATACATATATTATATATATATTATATATATAAATATATGTATATAATATATGTATATTTTACTGCAAAAATTAAAATAATATAAACCTGTTAATCTTTTTAATGTGCTTAAAGAACAAAACACCTTTTCTTATTTTTTCCTAATATTTTTAATTTTTTGTAATTTCTTTTATTTTTCTTTTTTATAATTTTTTTTTTTTTTTTGCAAAACTAAATTTGCTTCATTTAAATGTCACTACTTTCATACTCTATACACGAGTGGTAATTCATAAAATTTATTAGAATATCTTTTTTAAAAAAAAAAAAAAAAAAAAAACTAATTATATTTCATATTAATTTAAATTTTTGTCACTGAAAAAATATTAATTTTTACTGGTAAATGGAACAAAAATAAATAATAAAAGACTGTCAATGAATTTTACTATGTATCACCTATGGCACATATTTAATTTTTCCCTATAATATTTATGCTTATAATATATATATATATATATATATATACATATGTATGTGCCATGTATTATATGTTAAGGAACCCATATCGTCTATTTTTTGAAGCATTAACATATAAAAAAAGGTCTATATATATATGTGTATAGTATGTTTTTATAGGATTAAAGAAAAATTTCTTGCTTCATTTTAATATTGTATAATGTATAATTTTTCAAATGTTTTTTCTACTTTTAAAAAAGCTTTCCACGTTTTAATCAAATAAAATTTAAAGAAATAAAAAATAAATATCCGCCTCGCAAGAGGACGTCTCAAAAATGTACATTTACAAGAAAAAAAATAAAAAAAGAATAACAATAAAGGAATAACATTAATAGTAATAGTAATACTAATACTAATACTAACAGTAACAGTAACAGTAACAGTAACAGTAACAGTAACAGTAACAGTAACAGTAACAGTAACAGTAACAGTAACAGTAACAGTAACAGTAACAGTAACAATAACAGTAACAGTAACAATAACAGTAACAGTAACAATAACAGTAACATTAATAGAAATTGCAACATGATAAGTATACGTATAAATATAATAGGCTTGTAAGGGGAAACAATGAAACTTGTTAAAAACGAACTTAAAAATTATGTACATGTAAGGTTATATTAATATAGTGAAAAAAGCACTATAATTAAAAGAATTTGCAAATGAAAAAAACATTAACATGTAATAAAACAGCCAATTTTTTTTTTTTTTTTTTTTGTTAAATATTCAAGTGTGCATTTTTCCTTTACAGTCGTACATTAATATAATTTTTTTTTAAATTAGAAAGTCTTCCCATTTATAATGTGTTAAGTGTTAACACCTGAGATGTAGTGTTAGCAGCTTTATATATAAACGTCATTTCCAAATTATAAATTGTTTATTTTTTTTATTTAATATATTTTATATATTCCGTATGTATATGTGCACATATATGTATACACCTTTGCCTATATGCAAATGTTCATATGTATGAATGTATTCTATATATGGCTATTTACATGCTACATATGTGTGTTGTTTTCTGTATTTGTACATATAGGTATATCCATGAAATACTCTTAAGAAATTTTTGTTTTTTTAAAGCTCATAAACTTAATGTTATAATTGTTGTTTGTCATTTATTGGTTCATATATAATAATTATTTCCTATATTATGTGTTTTGGGTTTACTTCTTCAAAAGTAGGTTATATATCATTTTTACGTACTTTAAATATGCTTGTCCGTATTTTTTTTTCTATTTTGTTTTTGATCGTATATAACATTTCTACGTTAAAAATTAATGGCAATTTTTTTCTTAACAGGCAAGAAAAAAATAAAATAAAATAAAATAAAATAAGAAGTAGAAGAAAAGGAGAAAAGGATAAATCATTCGCAATGAGAATTTTGAAAAAAAAAAGAAAAGTAAAGAAATGATAGGGTTATCTAAATTTGGTATATTTTAATAATAAAATGTAAAAGTTAAAAATTATTTAAGTTTTTCTAATTATTATTAACAGATATATATTAAATGAAATAAATAAAAAAAAATATAAATATAACAAAGGGAAAAAAAATGCAAGATATCATATATATATGTGAGGCAAAATATATTATAAATTGTGTTACAAATTTAATTAGAAGTACATATATATAGACATATACATGCTTATATGGAAACATAGATACATATAAATAATATATACATACATATATATGTATATACATATATGTCAAAACAAATTAAATATTAAACATTAAAAATTAAACATTAAAAATTAAACGTTAAACATCAAACGTTAAACATCAAACGTTAAACATCAAACGTTAAACATCAAACGTTAAACATCAAACGTTAAACATCAAACGTTAAACATTTAATATTTACATTGAATTACAAACGTATGAACCTATTACTAACATACGTTTATGTATTTCATTTTCTAGAATTTAATAAACGACATCCTGGTTAGTTGTTTGTTTGGTTTCGTTATCATTTCTTCTGTTATCGGCTACGTTATCATTAGTCTTGTTATCAGATTCAATATGATTAGCTCTTTAACCCGTTTCTTTTTCGTAAGGTGTTGGTTCTATTCCACTTTCGTTAACCACTTGTTTTATTTCTTCTTTGTTAGTTATATGCTCTGTTTTTTTCTGTCGCTAGCTCGGTTGTACCTTCGCTACTTTCTCCTCTTCTTCACCTTGACCTTCTGATTTGCTGTTGTTATCATTATTTGGTTCTCTCTTGTATATGTCTAAGTAATTTTTCACTTTATGTACATAATCTTCACCCAGCTCTTTTTTTATGGGTAAGTTTTGTAGCTTTTCATACTTACTATTACCTCTTAACTCATTATATATATCAGCATTGGGGTGTTTTTTTCATTACTCTCGGTATTTTGTTTCTCTTCAAAATTTTCTTCTTTATTATCATTTTCTAACTTGTATTCAGTTGTAAAAGGATCAGTTATATGCACATCATGTTGGTTCACTATGTTCATGCTTCTCATGTTCTTGTTGTTCAACTTGTTCCACATCATGTTCAACTGGATTGTTTACTCTTTGGGAAAGACTATTATATAGATGTTGTTTTTCTTTCTCATTTGTATGATCATTGATGCTACCTTGGGAGTTATCGTCAAACTGTATATCATTGTATTCAGGCGCATAATTTTCTCCCTGTAGTACCATGCCCTCTGTAATGTTATCTTCTTCCGCATTATTTAAAGTTAAAGCATCTTCAAAATTATCAGAGGGGTTACTATTATTTTGATCGTCTTCATGGGTGTTAACGAAAGGGTTATTACTTACATGGGATTCGGCAAATGGGTCAGTTGTATTTTGGTTAGATACAGCAAATGGGTCAGTTGTATTTTGGTTAGATACAGCAAATGGGTCAGTTGTATTTTGGTTATATACAGCAAATAAGTCAGTTGTATTTTGGTTATATACAGCAAATGGGTCAGTTGTATTTTGGTTAGATACAGCAAATGGGTTCGTAGTAATAGTGGAAGCTTTATATGATTGCTCAAATGGGTTGTTAGACATTGGTGTAGTCGTAGGATTATCATACCATTCATCAAAAGGATGCGTGCTAATAGTGCTAGTTGTGCTGGCAGTTGTTGTGTTGCCTTCGTACGACGGATCAAATGGGTCCGTAGACTTTTTTCTAGCAGTTACATCTTCATACCATTCAGCAAAAGGGTTAGTCGTGCTAGCAGTTGCGGTGCCATCTACGTATGATTCATCAAAAGGGTGCGCGCTAGTAGTGCTAGTAGAGGTTGTGCTATCTTCATACGATTCACCAAATGCGTTGGTAGACCTTTTTATAGTCGTACCTTCTTCGTGCGGTTCATCAGAAGTGTTAGTACTGCTAGCGGTGGTAGTATTCTCTTCATTCAATTCATCAGAAGTGTTAGTACTGCTAGCGGTGGTAGTACTCTCTTCATTCATCAGAAGTGTTAGTACTGCTAGCGGTGGTAGTACTCTCTTCATTCAATTCATCAGAAGTGTTAGTATTGCTAGCGGTGGTAGTACTCTCTTCATTCAATTCATCAGAATTGTTAGTACTGCTAGCGGTGGTAGTATTCACTTCATTCAATTCATCAGAAGGGTTAGTACTTCCATTGGTGGATGTACCATCTACATATGATTCGACCAAAGGGTTTGTATTTCTATCAGTTGTTGTATCATCTTCATAGGACTCATCAAAAGGATTAGTACTTCCATTGGTGGATGTACCATCTACATATGATTCGAAAAAAGGGTTTGTATTTCTATCAGTTGTTGTATCATCTTCATAGGACTCATCAAAAGGATTAGTACTTCTAGCGGTGGTACTAGAATTTTCACGCGATTCATCTAAAGGGTTACTAGCGTTTTCACCCTTAAGAGGAGTATTCATTCCTGCGGTTGATGAATTAGTAGTACCATTAATACCACTGCTATGATACCTATTACTACGGTAGTAGCTCGTATGTCTATCTACATAGTTAGCATTTCTATATATGTCAGCATATGATGGGCTTTCATTAGCAAAATTTAATCCTCCGTTATTATTTCTGTTTTGTCCTGCGTTTATTTCATATACGTTAGTGGGCATACTGTAAAATTCTAAATTTTGACCCATTCTATATCTATCTATAAATTGTGCATTTTCATATGTTTCTACATTATTAGATTGTCTTAAATTTCTTGTAGTCAATGTTGATTCTTGGTTAAAATTAATATTTTCTAAACCATTCGTTGTATAATTAAAATTAGGATTTGTATTAATTAAATTATTCATTTCTTCCTCTTGTACAACATCATAATCTCCTTCATCTGATGAAACATCAGAATTACGATCGCTATCATCATCATCATTATCTTCTTCTTCATCTTCATCTTCCTCCTGTTCCTCTTCTCCATCCAAATAAAATCGTTCATTCTCTTCATCTAAATAATAACGTTCATATTTCTCAGAAGGAACACCATTCCTCTCTTCAAAATAATCATTTTCGTCATCTCCCGAATAAATTTCATCATCTTGGTCATTTTCATAATCCGCGTAAACTTCATCATCTTCATTAAAATTATACATCTTATAAATGTATTCTTCCTCATCATTATAGTCAGAATCTCTTAAATAACCGTCGTTCTGTAAATAGTCATAATCTCTATAATATTCATCATCCTCTAAAGAAAAGTTATCCCTAGGATAGTCATCTTCCAGTAAAAATAGATAACTCCTAGGATAGTAATCATCCTCGAAAAAAGAACGGTTCCCATTATAGTCATCATCCTCTTCTAAAAAAACATGGTGTCTATAATATACATTATCCCTATAATTGGCATGCCCTCTATTATAGCCATGAGCTCTTTGATTATCATTTATTCTTTGATTGGTATTTATTCTTTGATTATCATTTATTCTTTGATTGGTATTTATTCTTTGATTGGTATTTATTCTTTGATTGGTATTTATTCTTTGATTATCATTTATTCTCTGATTATCATTTATTCTTTGATTGGTATTTATTCTTGATTGGTATTTATTCTTTGATTGGTATTTATTCTTTGATTATCATTTATTCTCTGATTATCATTTATTCTTTGATTGGTATTTATTCTTTGATTGGTATTTATTCTTTGATTATCATTTATTCTTTGATTATCATTTATTCTTTGATTATCATTTATTCTTTGATTATCATTTATTCTTTGATTATCATTTATTCTTTGATTATCATTTATTCTTTGATTATCATTTATTCTTTGATTATCATTTATTCTTTGATTATCATTTATTTGATTATCATTTATTATTATTTATTCTTTGATTATCATTTATTCTTTGATTATCATTTATTCTTTGATTATCATTTATTCTTTGATTATCATTTATTCTTTGATTATCATTTATTCTTTGATTATCATTTATTCTCTGATTATCATGTTCTCTATGATAATATTTGTCTGTATAATTATAATGGTCCTCATGATAGTCGTGGCCCCTATGATCTAATTCGTTTGGGTAGTTTCCATTATTATCCTCTTGATAATAATTATCTTTTACATAGTCTTCTTCATCTTTATAATTTTCATAATCATAATACAATTCATTGTCAAGTAAAGTCAACATATCATCATGTTCACTTGTTTGAGGAGTTTGATCCTCATGACTAGATACTTTTGTATGGCAATTAGAAGAAGGTATTTCATCGGAAATATTAAAGTTCAAATCTTCCGGTGTTGTTTCATTAGACCGAACATTCTCTACATTTTCATTTATATTTCTTGCGTTTACTACTCTTCCTGCTCCTCTTGATAAGTACAAATGTTCGCTCATCTCGCTTCCTATGTACACATTCTTATTCAGAAGGATTACCTACAAGGGGGATAACACAAAACACGCACATATATACATACGTCCGGTGGGGAGGAGGGCGTTTCCAAGTAAAAGAAGAGAAAAGAAAAAAAAAGAAAAGAAATGAGATCAGTATATGCTGCACTGATGTATGGTATTATATAAAATCGCGATGCACAGCACAGTAAAAAGCACAATGCGCAAAAATGCTGTTTAACACACCGCTTAATGCACAACATGATTTATTTCTTTTTCTTTTTTCTAAATAAATGAATGGTAAAAAATAAATCCAACGGGAGCATACATAAAACGTATAACTAGCAAAACGCACACACAAAAACATATATATATATATATACGTACATTACACATACATATATTACATATGTGGTACAGCACTTTTTCGTTATAAACTTACATTCAGGAAAACAGCGGCGGCAAAAATAATTGCCTGAATGAGTGAGAATGTCGTTTGAGCATCAGTTACAACACAGTCTGCTTTTCGTCTTGCCTTTTCCTTTAAATCTGTTTTTCTTTGGTCCTCTACATTTTCTCTTAACTTGTTTTCTTCCCTTAATTCGTTTTTTTCCCCTAATTCGTTTTTTTCCCCTAATTCGTTTTTTTCCCCTAATTCGTTTTTTTCCCCTAATTCGTTTTTTTCCCCTAATTCGTTTTTTTCCCCTAATTCTTTGTTTTCCCCTAATTCATTGTTTTCCCATAATTCTCTATTTTCCCTTGTTCTTACTCGTACCCCTCGAGTATTACCATGTACAAAATCTTCTTCATTCTGTGTATGAGCCCATGTATTCTCATCATCATTTAATGCTTCTTCAGTATCTAGAAAGACATAAAAGGATGCAACAAAAAAAAAAAAAAAGAAAAATTTATCATTACTGTTAAGAAGCATATATACATGTACATGCATATATACTTCATGTAACTAGCCAGGTGAATATTTTAATTTAAAAAAAAAAAAAAAAAAAAAAAAAAAAAAGTACTACCATTAGTATAGTGGTTATTACTTCTCAATGGATTACGATCCATGGTGCTTTATGATAATTTTTTTTTTTTTTTTATTTATTTTATATATTTATTTATTTTTTTTTTTTTTTTTTTTTTTTTATATTTATTTTATTTTTTTTTTTTTTTTTTATTTATTTTATATATTTATTTATTTATTTTTTTTTTATTCATTTATATATTTTTTATTTTTTCTCTTTGCTTTTTTTATTTATAATACTTTTATTACTAAAACAACAACGAAAAAAACAAAAACAATTAACTGAACATAATATACCTAAACATAAACATATAGAGATGGATATAAATAAACAAACAAGTAAATAAATAAATAGAAATGTATAAAAATATAAATATAAACATACATTCAATATAAATGTAAAAATGAAAAAAAGAACGTACAACGTTACATGTACATAATAATGTGTATCATTTTAGCAAACTATTTTTGTTTTGCTTTATTCAAATAAACTTAAAATTTTTTTTTCTTTTTTCTCAAACAGTGCAGAATGAATACAAATTATATGGTAATGGTAAGTCGACACGGTGAGTACTGTTTTAACCAAAAATGTAATATATATTTCATAATATACCAAAAAAAAAAAAAAAAAAAAATATATATATATATATATATATATATGTATATCATGTATAGGGTTTTTTTGCCATAAAATTATGAAAATTTTCATTTTTCCTATACATTAGTTATACATAATAAATTATTATATTAATTATTTTATATTAATATGTTACTTAGTTACTGTTTAAAGAACATGGGTGTTGCCGGCAGATGGCTTTTTCTTCTGTGATGTTCTTCTAATTTTGTTATATCTTGAAGCACTGCCAACAAATAAAAAAAAAAAAAAAAAAAAATTAACACACAATAAAATGTAAACGCACATGTTAATATGTACATTTACATATAAATATATATATATATATATTTTTTTTTTTAAGAACAAATGAGAGGACTTGTTAATTTAATCAGATAAAAAATATTTTTTTTCTAAATGAGTGGAACAAAACTGTTATAGGAAAGTTTAATCTTTTTGTAATGACATAAATACGCGTATATATATACATATGAAAAGCTAAAGGAATGTTCCTTTTATTTATTTTTTTTTTTTTATCCTTTTTGAGAACAGATCAAATTTTAGAAATTTTTAGTCCATCCTTTGTTAGATATTTTTTAATAATTTCTCTTAAAACATTTCGCTAATAAATTTTGTATATTCTAGATTGTAGGTTATAAACTTCTAGATTTATATTTTAGGTCATAAAGTTTTAGATTTCGTTTTTAGGTTGAACATTTTAGAATTTAGGGTATAAACTTTTAGATCTAGATTTTAGGTTTAAAATTTTAGAAATTAGGTTATAATCTTTTAGATCTACATTTTAGGTTTAAAATTTTAGAAATTAGGTTATAATCTTTTAGATCTACATTTTAGGGTGAACATTTTTATGTTTTGAGTTATTTATTTAAGGCATGACGAATTTCAACGAGAACTGCCTAAGTAACCTCGGCAGTAGTACGGTTACAGCATGGTGTTGTAAATAGTATATATTTTAATTTTTACTAATGAAGGTAGAAAAAAAAAAAAAAAAAAAAAAAAAAATGTAAAGTAAAAAATCTCTAAATATATGATCTATAAAAGCGTAACATACGGAAAGTTCCTTCTTCTTTTTATTTACTCTCTCTTTTTTTTTTTTTTTTTCTTTTCGTTTGTATTTTTATTCGCGTTAATGTAGCTGCACATAAAGGACTGAAAAGAGTATTAGATAAAAAAATGCTATATAAAAAATAACTAGAGAATAATTTATTAGTTAAAAAATTATTAGATAAATAATTAAGTAGATAAATAATTAACTACATAGATAATAAACTTATAAATAATTTAGTAATTTATTTTAAGTGCATTTTTGAAAAAATATAGAATTTGTTGTGGTAGATGGACATATATTTTAAAGAGGAATAATTATATAAGTAGTAAGTACATATATATACTGTGTACCGTGTATATATATGTGTTGTGCATGTGCCTTTGTATATGTATATGCTTCCATTTTATTTGTTCTGTTCTCCGAGTTAACATTTATCTTGGGTAAAATGTGCATGTTACTATTTTTGTACGAATGCTAGTATTTTTCTACAATTTCTAACTACAGCTAAATGTATAATATAGTCACAATACAATCATATTATAATTTTATTATAATAGTATTATAGTCATAATATAGTCATAGTACAGCTATAACTACAGTTATAAGCATATATAGTCGTATAGTCGTAGTTATGAACCTTTTTATCCAAACAATTTTTGGACATATTCCCTCTCCCCACGTACTTCCTGGCAATCGTTCTCCATTGTTTTATTCTTAAAATTTTTTTGCATATAAATTTTTAAAAAAATTAAGAAAAAGGATAAAAAAAATAAATAAATAAATAAAAAAAAAAAAAAAAAATTGTACAGCAGCTATATTATACTCATAAAGGGAAGACAAAAATTCGCCTACAATGATAAAATTCATTAATAGTTATTAGTTTTTTTTTTTTTTTTTTTTTTTTTTTTTTTTTTTTTGGAAATTAATTGGCACGTTACGATTAACATACCTTCAAAGGAAACAAAAATAAAACATAAAATATAAAAATTAAAAAATAATAGAAAACGAAAATAAACTTCCTATTTTCTGTTTTTGTATATTCCTATTGCGACAGGAGCTCTAATCGATGTCAAAAATGTAGAGCAGCACAACGCACGCCCTTACAAACGCATATTACATAAGTGTACATGTTAAATATAATATATATACATACATACATACATAAACACATGTATATAAATACTTATTCATATATATTATATACGCATACACACATATATATGTATATTCTTGTATATACACTTTTATACCCTTATAACGACTGGATTAATTTAAAATGAACTCATATTTCCTTCATGTTGAGCTCTGTAATGTATGTAATACGTTGTAGTACCAAACAGACACAACCGCAGCTATCCCCTTGGCAATGTAGCAAAATAAAATTTTAACCGAATATATGTATATGTAAAACAACGAGTGATAAATGTAAATGGCACAAAAAAATAATAAAATAAAAAATAAAAATAAAAAATAAAAATAAAAATTAAAATTAAAATAAAAATAAAAATGAAAATGAAAATGAAAATGAAAATGAAAATAAAAAATATGATGATATTGTCATTACATAAGCAAAGTATAACAAACATTTGTTAATAAAGTTTATAAAAAAAAAAAAATAAAATAAAAATAAAAAAATACAAATACCACTTTAATTTTTAACTTCTTCCTTGAATGAATTATGTATATATAGGTTTATATAGTGTTAATAAGAAAAGAATTAAAGCTATTAAACAGCTTTGTTAATAGTGTGTATAAAATAAAAACAAATATACATTCACGTTTTTATTTGTAAATTTAAAAATGCATTCAACATAACAGTTAAATATGTACAAACATGTACGTATTGATGTATTAATGTACAAATTCATATATATGCATATACGGATGCATTTCGGAAAAACCCGAACAAATAGGAACAAAACAAATGTGCTTCTTGCAAAATTATTGTAAAGCGGATAACAAAGTAGATATTAATGCATATTCGAAAAATGCTTCAAAAAAAATGCTTAAAATTGGTTTTTATCTTTAAAAGTAAAACTGTGCTTTTACATTTGGGTATATACTTAGGTACGTACATACACCTATACATACACATATACATACACCTATACATACACATATACATACACATATACATACACATATACATACACATATACACACACCTATACATACACATATACATACACATATACATACACATATACATACATACATACATACAAATATATATATATGTATATATTTATTTGTTCATTTATATATATGAGCAAAAATATTAAAAACTCATTTATGTGGCATGAAACCTCAAATAATTGTTGTGCACACACTTCACATAAGAATAAAAATAATAAAATAAAATAAAATAAATAGCTCCTTCCATTCCACTGCTTTCGTTCATTCACTCTTACAATGAATGTTTTATTTTACGGTGAAGATTTCGTTTCCTTATAAATGTTTCTAGTTGGTACTTCCTTTCCTTGGTACATGATAAAATACACATTTTGTGGGAAATGCCTAAGACGTTTTTATTTCATATCCCCTTTAGCATGCCTGTTACCTCGATCAACTATATTACTTCTATCATTTATAACGTTTTTCCTTTTTTTTTTTTTCTTTTTTTTTTTTTTTTTTTTTTTTCATTCTCATGGCCTTTTCCTCACCCATTCTTAACATTACAACCCTTCGGGGCTGCTCCTCCTTCCCCCATCTATTATGGCTTAACTTCCAGATTTATTTCCAAGATTGCAGTTTTCAGTGTGTTTATCTAAAAATTTATTCCATTCGGAAAGAATTCTTTTCCTTTTACCAATAAATCCATAAGCTTTTTTTAAAAAGTTTCGTTCGAATATTTTTATGAGCGCATCCTTTATTAATTTCTTTTCTAAAATTTTTACTTTCTTGAATGTCTTCTTTCCACATTGTTCGTGTTAGATAATTGAGCCAAGTATTCCACATTTTCTGTTTCCATACGGGATCTATTCCACTAGTTTTCCATACGACAAATAATTCTATAAATGTATACTTCTCAATACTACTCCAGAATTCCATTTTAGCTAGCCACTAATTTGTTCTTTAATTTAGGTATTTTTTACACCTGGTGTTTTTAGCTGACTTGTTCATATTTAATTGCTTAAATTTTTTTTTCTTCTTCCGTTGTGCTTTTCTTCCTCTTTTTTGTTTTCGTGTTCCTTACCTGTTCATCACTATGATCACCCTGATTACTCTCATTAATCGAATCATTACAACATGCCTTCAATGGTAACTTTTCCAGTTCTTCTTTTATATATTCTATTATCGCTCCTGCTTGTGCTCATTTGTTTTCTTTTCGTTCGGTTAATATTTTACAAATCTTTTTATTTATTTTAATTTCAAAAGAAAAAGAAACTCCCCCTTCTGTCCTTGGCACCAACTACAAAAAGGAATTTATAAAATTCTTGTGTTTAACACAAACCATTTAGTGAATGACAGTTTTCTAATTAATCAGGGGAAAGAAGAAAAAAAAAAAAAAAAGATAGGTAAGTAGGTAGATATTAATAGATGGGGATAGACAGATAGATAGGTAAATATTGATTTATAGAGATATATATTGATAGATAGAGATATATATTGATAGATAGAGATATATATTGATAGATAGAGATATATATTGATAGATAGAGATACATATTGATAGAAAGAGATATATATTGATAGAAAGAGATATATATTGATAGACAGAGTTATATATTGATAGATAGAGATATATATTGATAGATTGAGATATATATTGATAGATTGAGATATATATTGATAGATAGCGATAGATATTGAGAGGCGGAGAACTATTGGAACAACAAAAGAATGAATGGAATAACAAACTGATATACGAACTGACGGCCGAACTGGAAGACTAATGAATAACGAAGAGCCTCCTTGACTCTTGTGAAATATAAAATTTTTTGTTGCGTTTGTAGATAGGTACAAAAAAGGTACACATATCAGAAGAGCATCCCTAAATCTTTTGCATTTTACTATATTTATGTTTTGATAATTGTTCATTTTCATTTTTATACGTAAATGAACAGAATACTACTACTACTACTACTACTATTTCATCTTACTTTATTGGTGAAAGTCATGTTATGCTAAACTGAGGGGTGTCCATAATACTAATTATAGGATGGACGAATTTTGAAACATGGGAAACGATGTATTAACAGGAACTTCACACAAGAATATACTTGCGTACGCATATATACACTTATGTATATATATCTACATTTTTGCTCCTTTAAGCGAGTTAAAATCTTGCTACTGTTAAAATTTGCAAATATAAAATATAAGCACGTACGTGTATATATACTTATGTGTATTTATGTATTAAAAACTATTAGATTCAGAGAGTTAACCGGTTCATATTACAAAAAATACAGACTGTGGGAATTAAAAACGAGGCAAAGAACAAAAAATCGAAAAGCAAAATATACAGGTAGTAAAAGATATAATGTATTAAATGCGAAAAAAGCTAGGCTAAAATATAAGCTAAAAAAGATAAGCGAAAGGGTGAGTTAAAAGTTATGCTAAAAGGTTTGTTAAAAACTGAGTTAACAACTGAAACAAACAAAACAACAACATTCGGAAAGATAAGCAAAAATATACCTTCAAAAACTACTAATTTTTATACGTGAAAAATTAATTTGAAAAGGTGCCATATTAGGTATATATATATAATATATATTTATATATGCATATATTTATATACATTTGTTTTCGCGCACCTTTTCTATATATAATTATAATACAATAATTATAAATAAACCAAACCTGAGTTCATTGCAACTCACAATGCACCAAGATGTTAATTTCTCTGCCCTATACAGAAATATTAGTTGTTCAAAAGAAAAAAAAAAAATTGTTTTCTTGTCGTAATTCTGGTAAAAAATAGTAGGTATTATATAACCATTGATGCCAAATTTTCGAAAGTATTGTACTCAAAAAAAATTAAAAAGAGCAACAAGGAAATTGCTTTTTCCCATTAAAACATATACGATAGATACTTATATCTATATATATCTATATATGTATATATATACTTTTAATTTTTTTTTTTGCCCTTGGAAGCTCACAATATTATCTCTAATAAAATGACTTTTATATTTTTTTCCTATCATCAAGCTTCCGAAATGAAAAAAAAAAAAAAATTATAAAAAACATGGTGAAATAAAATGAAATATGATAAAACTTGGTGAAATAAAATATTATAAAGTTTCATAAAAAGAGGCACAAAACTGACAAAGTAATATTGGCATGGATGCCCCTTTTTACTTTGCTCCTAGGCAACAGAGGGTATGTATATATTTAAGTATTTATATTATATTTATGCTAAAACATTTTTATTGATGATTTAATTTACCCAGATATGGGTTTTTATATATAAAAATTAGTTACTCTAAAATGTTCGAGAGTTTTCGCTTTCTCGTTTTTTCGTTTTTTCGCTTTCTCGTTTTTTCGCTTTTTCGCTTTTTCACCTTTTCGCTTTTTCGCTTTTTCGCTTTTTCGTCATTTCACTTTTTCGTTTTTCCATTTTTTCTTTTTACTATTTTTATTTTGACTTCATGTTCCGATCGAACTACTGTATTTTATTTATTTATTTTTTTTTTCTAAGCCAAAAACATAAAGGCCCCAAAATATGGTTTTACTATTTTAATGAAATTTATCCTGATTGTTTCAATTGTGCTATTAAAATTCCCACACTGCTATTAATACAAATTCAGTGATTCGTATGATTATTATGCACATGAACGCATGTATTTATAAATTTCCACTTTAATTTGTATTTTTATTTGTTTATTTATTCAACCATCGTATTTCACATTTATGTTAAAGCACTGATGCGCGCTTTAATTAATATACACCACTCCCTTTAATTGTACTAATATCTTTTTTTTTTTTCTATTATTTTTATTTTTTGAAATATTACATAGCGTTTTCGCCCAAAACTAATAAGATACACTTTTAACATTTTATGGTTTCTTATTATGCCTACATTTATTTATACGCAGCGAACACCATGTATATTTTTTTTTTTTTTTTTTTTGTTCTATTTTTCACGCTGTACTTAATAATATACTCATTTTTTAGCTGTGCTAAAATGTTAATATGAAAACTTCCGTCATTATTATCATCACCACCACTAATATCTTTACAACTACTACCACCAACATACCCCAATCATTTTTGCATATTTATCCTTACGAAATTATTAGCATTCCTTCTCTTATCCTCAAAACAAGAAAAAAAATGATTTAGCTTTTTCTTAATTATTCTTGTTGCTTCTTATCAACTGCGGTAATGCATACTTACATTTCAAAAATAGAGAAGCCCTTTTGGTAAATATGCACATATATATACGTACATATATATGTATATATATGTAAGCGGTTATATTACTTCTTTTATATAATGAATAATACCAAATAAAAGAAAGCTTATATATATATATATATATTTATTTATTTATTTATTTATTTATTTATTTAATTTATTTAATATATATATCGTTCATTAAGCAGTATATGCTGACTTTTCACATTTCACACTTTTCGTTAAACAAATGAAGGCCCCTTTGTTGTGCCATTTTTAAATAAAGAATTTAACTAATAGTCCGTTACTTGCCTCGAATAATAAAATATAGAAATACATCTTCACAGAATTAGCTAAAAACACAAAAAAGAAAAATAAAAGTGAAATCAGCATTTCAAAAATATCTGAACTGATCATAATTTTTTTAATATAAGTGCAATATTTTTTTTTTTTTTTTTTTATACATTCCCCATTTATATGCTCCTTTAATTGGAATTTCTGAGTAATTTTTTGATTTTGCGAGTGTGTGTTTGTGTGTTAATTTTTACCCTTTTGTTATATATCCATCGCTTTAACGCATTTTACAATTTTTTACTCAACGAAATTGTTATACTGCGCGCATTTCTCATTTCTTGTTTATATATAAATATTTTGCACACATACTTATATATATTTACTTATTTTTGATGCATGTGCATTTACTATTCATGTGCGAGTGTTTATACAGCATGTTTACCTGTAGAGAGGCCGTGTGTGAACACATTTACATATATATATATATATATATACATGCCTATACAGTACGCATATATATATGTATGAATATGCCCTTACCAATGATTTATAATTATTAACCAATTCTGTACAAGTACATTTTGACAGTACTATGTAATGTATATATAAATTAATTTTACTTTTCTGTGTGCACCTTTTTGCTTAATGATGTAGATTACTCCTTATTTATGCACACACAAAACTATTTTCTCAACCAGCTAGCCAATTACATAATGATGGTACTTCACACATACATTTTAAAGGTGCACACACCTAATGAGTGCGTTTTCTTAATCTGATCGTTGTCAAAAAAATAAAAAAATAAAAAAAATATAAATATATACAATATATATACATATGTATAATATATGTATATATGCGTAGAAGATGTTATTATCATCTTAAAATAATCTTAAACACAATTTTGCCGTTAACAATTTTATTTTTTTATAACTGTAGCTATAGATGATGTGTACATGCAAAAGTCAACATAAAAATGAAGAAAAAAAAAAAAAAAAAAACACACACACACACACAAATGGAAGGCAAAAATTTAAACATATGCTTCAAAAAAAGAAAAATTGAAAATTTATATTTTCATGGGAACATGTGTACATTAACTTTCGTCTCTGTCTGACTGTTGACCACGTCCCCTTCAATATGTACATATATACATATGCGTGTATGTATGTAAATATATGTATATGTATATACGTGGGTTTATATGCATGTATATATGTATGTATTTATATATGAGCTCATTTATGTATACTTGCATATATGCATTAAAATACCTATTTCAAAATAACGCCTTAATTTGTTTATGATATTGTTGGGTATTGGACCCTATTACGTTTGTGAACTAAAATTTGGTTTATACTTTCATTAAACAAATATTCCTTAGGAATCTTTCCTTTTGTGATACTACTTCACACTGTCATACATTTAGCTCTAATGCTCTGAGTGCCATATAAGTTTTTTTAGCCTTACGTACAGTAAAAATAATATTTCATTAATCCAAAGAAGGAAAGCGAATAATGCAGCTTAATAAATGCTCAAAAGTAGTATTCATAAATGCAAAAATGCTTATACTGTTATTATATAATTAAAGAAAACTTTAATGCGTTATTTCGTTATTTCGTTATTTCGTTATTTCGTTATTTCGTTATTTCGCTATTTCGTTATTTCGCTATTTCGTTATTTCGCTATTTCGTTATTTCGCTATTTCGTTATTTCGCTATTTCGTTATTTCGCTATTTCACTATTTCGCTTTATTGTTTATTTTTTATTGTTTATTTTTTATTGTTTATTTTTTATTTTATTTGTATTTATGTATCTTATTTACTATTTTGCTTCATCTCACTTCTCTTTACTTGCTCACTTTTCATTTCACTTCATGTCCATCTAAATAAGTTCATATAAAAAACTTCCCATTAAAATTCGTTAAAAAGATAAAAACAAATTTTATAAAACTAATAAAAGGGAATAATAATATCAATTTTTTATTGTATTTTGAATGTAGATAAAATAGTTCTTTCTGGGATACTTGAGCATAATTTAATTTGTCCAGTGAAAATATATCCATATAAGTTTTTCTCCTCAATGTGACATTAATGCACCATATTAAAAAAAAAAAAAAATAGGAAAAATAGAAATAGAAAAAGAAAAAAAAAAAAAGAATTCTTTGCCTCACTTTTGAGGGGAATATTTTATTACTATATACAGGCTTAATGTATTTCCAATTAACTCACTCAACGTATTCTTGTTTTTATTCTTCTTCTTTCTCTTCTTCTCTCTCCCTCTCTTAATATATTTTATTTTGTATTATTTTATTTATTTATTTTATTATTTTATTTTAAATAAACAGAATACAGAGATAAATGACATACACTGCTCTTCATAAAATAATTACAAAATAAAATGACAACAAAATGTTCTCGTATGTTTTTGGAAAAATTATATATATATATATAAAAAAAAAAAAAAAATTAAAAAAATTGGTACCGTTCGATAATATGAACTCTCTTTAATCAAATAAAATACGATTTGTTCTATAATTAATAATTTTCGGACGCGTCCATTCTTTCTATGTGTCTTCTCTTATTCTAAAAAGTAAAAATATTATGCTCATTTTTCTCATTTTTTCTTATTTTGTATTTTATTATTACTTCTCAACTTAAAAAAGGTATTTTCATAAATTTTAACTTTATTACGGAATACCAAGTTTTTTTTTTTTTTTTTTTTTTTTCTTATGTGACTGTTCATTAAAATAAAACGATGAATTTTATTCCCTTAAAGATTATACTTACAAACGTGCAAGTGCACAAGATTTTTTTCGCAGTGTCATATCATTTTTCTAAAATACAGTGGTACTATTAATTCTCTGTTTGACTTTCGTTTGCTTGTAATATCTCACTCATTGTTGTTTCTATTTGCTCTTATATGTTCATTTATAAATGTAAATACATTTTTGTGTTCCTCCAGATTGATAAGTTTGATCGGTGGAAGTAATAGTAAAAAAAATTCTAGCATTCACAGGGTTATCACCTTATCTAAATTAAGATAGCAGAGAATCATACATATATGTAGAGAAGAATGAAAAAAATATATGAACAAACGATCAATTGGAAAATATGTACGTACATGTATACATATATATACACATGTGTAACACTTCAACTGCTAATTTTCTTCATTCTCTTTCTTAAATTCATTTCCCTTATCGACCATATGCTAGATTATGCTAATAATTATATACTAACGAAATTTTTGGAGGAAATACCTAATTTTTTATTCTACCCATTCTATATATTCATGGGCATATGCAGTATATGTGCATATTTATAAAGTACACTATTCTTCCTCTTTAGTTTTTAAATATGTTCATATTTTCATTCCTACAAAAACTTAAAGAAAAGTAAAAAATGAAAAAGTTGAAGTTTCACAAGCTTCAGCTGACTTTACTATTTTGCAAAAATATAAAAAGGGATGTTTAAATTGTACAAACAAGCAAATATTATGTAGTAATTATTACACCACTATGTATATATATATGTACATGTATATATATATGTATATGCATATATTTATTTATTTTATTTAATTTTTTTTTTTTTTTTTATGCGAAAAAAGTAAAATGCACGTATATGTTAAAAAACGGAAGAATCATTCTCTCTTTTCAAATGTTTCTCACTTTTCTGTAAGAGCTTAAAAACAAATCGTGGTATTACTTGCATTCTATTTTTCTTCAATTTTTTTTATTTTATTTTATTTTTTTCTTATCCCTCTTATGACTGACTAGCCATTTTGTAATAATCGCATATTTCAGTATCGCTTCGTTTCTCTTTTTTTTTTTTTTTTTTTTTTTTTTTTTTTCTTACATGTGCAACGAAATTTATAGTAGGGAATTATACCCGTTTTATATATTTTGCCTGCACACGTCATGAACTTTTTCATTTTTCATGATTGTGGGTGCACGTTGCTTAAATGAGGAATCAAACGTTTATATATATGTATATACTTGTATATATGGGTACATAACATATATATACTTATATATATACACATATGTATGTATACACCTATGATAATTCACCTATGTTATTCAGAACATCAATACTTTACGAAAAAACATTTCTCATTCAATGTACTTTTTAATATGGTACAAAAAAAAAAAAAAAAAAAAAAAAAAAAGTGAAATATGTAAAGATATATCCTCAATGCACACAGTTCGTGGAAAATGTCTTCTTTTATGGTGTCCCATAAAGAATTAATTTTTCCTTTTTCATTCGAAAGTACATTTCGATATTCCGATTTATCCAAACTATTTATATAACTTGATCTTTACCTATTCATGGCATTCATTTTGTTACACAAAATTTTTGATGAAAAACTATTGTTTTATTATTGTTATTCGTATTGTTATTCATACTGTAATTTGTACTGTTGTTTGCATAGTTAGTCGTACTGTTATTCTTCTTATTCTTATTATTCTTATTATTGTTATAGTTATTTTTATTATTATTGTTATAATTATTTTTATTATTATTGTTATAATTATTTTTATTATTATTGTTAATATTATTATTATTATTATTCATATTATGATTATTCTTATTTTTATTTTTTTTATTTTTTTTATTTTTGTTTTTCTATCTCTTCTTTCAATATTAAGTGTAAAACTAATTACACAACTGAAGTATTCTCCATTTATTATATAATACAAAACTTGTACATTTCAAATAAAATTTCGCCTGACATGTTAATTTTTTTTTTTTTTTTTTTTTTTTCTTTTATACATATATTTACTTATTTATTTTTATTTTTTTACTATACATTTATTTATTTATTTTTATTTTTTTACTATACATTTATTTATTTATTTTTATTTTTTTACTATACATTTATTTATTTATTTTTATTTTTTTATATTGCAAATATTAACAACAGTTACAATTTCATGGACGTAAGTTAAACTTATACGTGCATAACATGTGTGAGGGAGTATGCATTTAATCTTATTAATATATGAACATAAATTAATTATGTCACAATATATTTTACTATATTGTCTAATTACTATGTTGTAGGCACATACCATTTTTCTTTAAAAATGTTACATCTATAAGGTATGCAATTATGAACACATTTATGCATGCAATTATTTACTCTCTTATGTAAACATTTATGCACTCACTTATGCACAAGCCTATATATGCTCATAATATGTATGTGTCCAGGTGCATGCATACAATGTACGCATTTATGTAAGCACATAAAATATATGTGTTTAAGTGTATATAAAATGTAGACACATGAGTAAGCACATAATATATATATGTGTTCGTTTATTTTAATTTGCACCCATGTATGCATAGTTGAGTGGATGGATTTATATAGGTATGCTTGTGTGCTAATGATTTATGCGTTTAAGCATATATTTAAAAGTACATGCATGCGTATGAAAATTTATTAAAATAAATGCACTTATGTGCTTTGAAGAATTATTCCACATAATTGCTAACATCATACATATTTATAATATGTAGTATATAAAAATCATAAAAAATAAAAGATATTGAGAGGAAAAGGAAGAGAAAATTAAAAAAAAAAAAAAAAAAAAAAAAAAAAGCAATTTATTTCTGTAAGCCCACATTTAGTACTTAAAATAATTATGCGATTCCCTATTTAGTTGACAGAAAATAAAATTATTTATATACAATACAAAAATAAAAATTATTTGCACATTACACGTGATAATGTACATTTTATCAATTCCTCCTTTTATTTCGTTTTATTTCTCTCTTCTTTGTTATATTTATTTATATTGATATATATATATATATGCACAGCAGTCTTGTAACTTATTATTCACATCGTATTAATTATAAAAAAAATAAAATTACAATTATAAAAGAGGGTTTATAATAAACAAAAAAGAAATGCACATAATTTTTTTTTTTTTTCACTTTTCCATTTTTGTGAGCACTCTTAGTGGTCCTACTTTCAGAAAGAGCTTAACAGTTACCGTGTATACGTACAAATTATAGTCATTGGTATCATAATTTTAGCGTTACACCTTTTTCGTACTTTTTCCCTCTTTACTCCATTATTTCACGCCGTCATATATATAAACATACATATAATATATATATACATATATATATACATATATATATACATATATATATACATACATATAATATATATATACATATATATATATGTAATAATGTACAATTTTCACATTATGCATGCATTTTAACGCATTGATGTCCTCCAGTAGAGCCCCATTTTGGCAGTACAAATATTTTCAACATAATGTTTACTTATGAGTTGTTTTGCCGTATTTTTTGCACAGGTTTATATTAAAGATTAGAGAAAAAAAAAAAAAAAAAGAAGAAAAATTCTCCATCATTTTACAATTTCCGTTCTCTACAATACTATTAAATTATTATTTTGTTAAGGGGTGTCTACGATTTTTTATTTTTTCCATTTTGTTCCACTTTTTAATTTTTTCCATTTAGTTCCACTTTTTTATTTTTTTCCATTTTTTACTTTTTTTGTTTTTTTGGTGAAAAATTAATCTTATCTTTGTAAGCATAAATAAACAAATATTATCCGTAGAATTTAATTACCTGAACATGGTTAAGAATTTTTTGAGGAACGTTAAACTGTTTAATGTATAAATGTATACATATATGCACACATATAAGCATTCATTTTTTAAAATACTTTAAAACTACCTATTTACTATATTATTTCAAAGGAATGCAATTAAAAAAAAAAAAAAAATAGTCAAATCGTGCATTTATATGTTATATTTACTAGAACAATATATTAATACAAAGCGCTATTTTTTAATGATTATCTTTATTCTTGCACTCACTAAAATTTATTTCTAAATGACGCTACATGAATAATTTATTCGATTTTATACAATTTAACACGTTCACAATAAGTGCACTATCCTTTTCGTGTTTTCTTCTAAAATTGACAATAAAAATAAATTCTTTTCAATGTTTCCCATCCGAATATACTAAATAAAGTGTTACACCATTTTTATTTTTGATTTATTTAACGATGCACTGAAATGTATGATCTTTTATGTCTCCAAAAAAGAAAAAAAATAATTGTATTTCACTCATTTTTGTCTTTAATCAAAAATAAGTTATTTGGTTTTACGATTTTTTAATTTTTATTCCCTGTTCCGTCAACATTGTATTTTTTTGTTAGTATTTTTCTTTTTTTCTTTTTTTTTTTTTTTGTATTTTTCAATGCATTTCTCTTATTATATGAGCTTATAAAAAGGCTCATCCACAATTCTATTTAATAAATCGATGCTTTGCTCAATGTTGCAATTTACTCTTTGGTTTTCTAAGAAATTTCTAAATAAACATTGGAGAATTTATTTTTTTAATAATATACTTTTGCGCATTATTATTTTGTTTTTCATTTTATTATTTCGTTTTTCATTTTATTATTTCGTTTTTCATTTTATTATTTCGTTTTACACTTTATTATTTCGCTCAGTTCTGTTCTTTTGCGCTTTCCTTTGTTCTTTTGCGCTTTCTTTTGTTCTTTTGAGCTTTCTTTTGTTCTTTTGCTCTTTCCTTTGTTATATTCTGCTTTTACTTTGTTTCTTTTTTACCTCATTTCTATTATATTTCCTTTTTTATTTTTTTTTTTTGGTGCACTTACCATTTAAGCTTTTTCAAACGCCCTATTGAAATATTACATTTATGCACTACTAGTGCCTACTGAAGCAGTTAGTTTAAAATGTACTTAGAATTTACTTTTTAGATTTACTTTTTTTATCTCTACATTTTAGCCCTACTTTTTGACCCTTTCTTTTAGCCCTTCATTTTAGCCCTACTTTTTAGCTATTCATTTTTACTTTTTTTTTTTTTTTTTTCTCTAATTATATTTTACTTCTTTTTTTTTCTTTTCTTAATATATTTTACTTCTTTTTTTTTCTCTACTTATTATATTTTATTTCTTTTTTTTCAACGTTCACTGGATAAAAGGTCGACAGGAAAAATTAAAGAACGTTAAAATATACATGGAGTAATTACAAAAAATTGCAAAATACTTCTTAAAAAAATGAAAAAAAAAAGAAAAACCTCATAAAGGAGCAAAACATATCTGTCCGATTCACCCTCGGCCTGACCGAGTAAACGACATGCATCATATTTTCATTCCTCAAAAATTCAATGTTACAAAATATATATATATATATATATATATATATATATATATATATATATCTTTAAAAAAACAAGTAATAGACTGGATATATGTTTTTATTCAAATTTTTTCTTTTAAGAAGATTAAAATGAAAAAAATAAATAGCCATTTTTGAAATAAAAAAAAAGAATAATAATAAATACACTTTTTAAATAAATTATAAAATATTATTTATTATATAAAATTTTAAAAATGTATAAATTGATCCTTAGGCTTATGTCAATAAAATAAATGCGCGCAAATAAGCATGAGTATAAAAATATATGCATAAACTCATACACACATATAAACAAGCGTAAACACATATACACATTGAAGTGTATAACCTAAACCCACATACAATGCATATACATTTTTAGTAAGGGTGTGTTTACTCGTACCCTTTGAAAGAATACACAAGCATAGTCAAACAAAAAAAACATACATATTTTTATAAATTAAAAAATGGATATAAAAATTTTGCCACAGGAGGGGGGGAGGAAACACTTGTATAAAATTTAAAATTAACATATACATATATATTTATATATATATAAATGCACGTATGTATGGATTTACACATGTATGTGTATACACATATATGTCTGCATGCACCTATGTATGTGTACATATATGATACATGTACTTAGGCACATGGGGGAAGGGGATATTCATAAAAAAGTACGAAAGAGCTCGCAGACGCGCACACACGCATGTGTGTACCAGGTGGAAAAAATGAGGATGAGGAAACACGCCTTTTGTTCTATTCGTTTTTATTTCATTTGTATTTATTATTATTTTTTTTTTTTTTTTTTTATTTTATTTTTTTTGTGTGTGCCGCTCTTCTTGGGGCTCATTTTCCCCTAATATCGTAATGCATGGAATGGTATGAAGGGGGGAAGACTTTTCTTAGCAGGCTGGTTATTTCTATATTTTCTTTTTTTTTTAAATCTACTTTATAAAGTATATCATTTAGTAGTAAAATGTTAATTTTGTTTTTAAAGTTTTTATTTTTTATGGTAAATTTATCCATTAGTTTTTCAATTATGTCCATATTTTCCATATTATCCTTATATATTGTTACAAGTTTTTCAATTCTCCTCGCCTGATATCTCAGGAAAAAACTTTTAATAATAAAATTCATATAGCAAAAATTTTCAAGTTTTAAATAAGGAAGAAATTTATTATTATGCATGGGCATATTATTCATAAAGGAGAGTATGATTACTGGTTTTGTAAAAGAAAGAGTACATTCCTTTATATTATCGAAGGTATCTCTTTTATAAAAAAGTTTATAGTGCATATCATTACAAAATGAAATTACTTCTATATCATTAGTAATAAGAAAAATGTTATTCACTTCTTTATTTCTATACATTTTTTTAATATCTTCTATTAATTTATTTTTTGAATTATTAGAATGATGTGTAGTAGAAATATTCATTGACCTCATTTCATTTACTCTTATCACTATTTTTATATTTCTTTCTTCAAATAATTTTAGAGTATCTGTTAACTCCGAAAACATGTACGGATAGCACACTTTATAATTTTTTATATCTTCTAAAGTATGGCTACCTTCACTATGTACTGATAGATGTACATATATAATAAAACACTTTTCTCTAAATATTTCGGAAATTTTGTTTAGGATAATAAAAAGATCTAATAATCTCATTGTCTTTCCTTCATACCACTCATACGATTTTCTTAAATAATCAAAATCTATACATATACCAAAGGAAATAGGCTTATCTTTCTGGACTCCCTGAGGTACTACCTCCTCACCATTTTGCACACCCTTCTTCTCATCATTCTTCTCACCATTCTTCTCTCCATTCTTTTCACCATGTTTCGCTCCATTCTTCTCTCCATTCTTTTCACCATGTTTCGCTCCATTCTTCTCTCCATTCTTTTCACCATGTTTTGCTCCATTCTTCTCATCATTCTTTATATTATTACATTCATTAAACTCATCATTTAACGGGTTCTGCTTTTTTAAAATTCCACAAATTTTTGAATACAACAACGAACCATTTATGTAATATGTTTTACTACTAACCTCTTTGATGCCGTATTTAAATAATTTCAGTGATAATACCCCTTCTGAGTATATTCCTATTTTGTACGTATCTTCTTTATGATTGCTTACTATCCATTTGCTATTTTTCGCACTCACTCTATTTAGCAAGCTAATATTATTTTGCATTAGCTCATCATTTTTCGTCATTCCACCACCTCCCATCAGCTCACCATATTCCATGTCCACTCCTTTGCTGTAAAAAAATTTCAAAAACATTTCTGCTGAAATTTTTTTATCATAGTCTATATACTTAATAAACGTATTCAAATAGAGGAGCATTTCAAACAACTTTTTTCTATTTAACGATTTCGTTAAGTTATTCTTTTCCTTTTCATTGTTTATATTGTTAGATGCTACTGCCTCCTCCTCATTGTAGCATTTTTCCTTCTCGTATATTTTTTCTTTCTCCTTATTATGGTACATCCAAAGTCTTAACTCATCAATCTTACTATATCCGTTATCAGGTAATTCTTCCACCCATTCTTCATTCACCCGTCCATGTTCATGTTCCATCCCCTTATCGTTCTGTTTTCCCTTATTGTTCTGTTTTCCCTTATCGTTCTGTTTTCCCTTATCGTTCTGTTTTCCCTTATCGTTCTGTTTTCCCTTATCGTTCTGTTTGTCCTTATCGTTCTGTTTGCCCTCATCGATTTTGTTTTCCCCCTCCTCTAATTCCATCTTTACAAACACCTTCTTGAAAGAATTCCTCCTCTCGTGCCTATACTTGTCAGTTTCCTCTACCTTATCTACACCATTTTTTTCTTTTTTATAAACAAATTTTGAATCCTCATCAATCAAATCGAAGAAAAATATACCCTCATTCTTTTTTAAATAGATATACCAAGGTTTCTTAGAATGTTCAATATTTGAATGCAGCTTATATTTTCTCTTTCTTCTTTTGTCTATTAAGGACATTTCTATATTCCTTCTTTTGTATCCTTTGCTTTCCATTGTTATGTCTTTCCTTTGTTGCTATACGTTTTCAGCTATGTTCTTCTCGATTCAATTGGTCTGTGTACCAACTTATTTGGCAATCTATATGGTTATGTATTTTACAACCTAATTAACTACTTACTTGATTACTTAACTACCCATTTAGCTACTTGGCTACTTACTTTTTCCCTTGTTTCCCCTATTTTTTTGACTGCTTTACTTTTTCTAAAGCGTATATAATACATACAAGCAATTATCTGCGCATACGCGCGAATGTACAAATATATACATGTGCATGTATGTATATATTTTTCTATATATGCAAATAGGAATAATTACGCAATTACTATTCTTAGACCTATTATGCCATGTTTCACTTCTTTTTCCCTTGACGATAAAATATGTCTTAGCTCCTTTTTTGTGCTAATTATTTATGTCCATTCAATTATTATATCTTTTTTATCGTGCAAAAAAAAAAGAAAAAACAAATTTAACTTATACATAAATATATACGTATGTATATATATATACACATATACACATTCATATTACAAATTCCTGTGCAAAAATTATTGCATACTTCAGAATTCTATAAGGGCAATATAATTCTACTCATACCCAAATACATTAGTAAATAAGTTCATACGCACTTATATATATATGGGGACATATATGTATAAACATATATGCATAATTGTACATGCATAATTACATAAGTTTATATTAAATAAATTTACATGCATAAGCGGAAAAAAAAAAGAGATAGGCGGATTAGAATTAAGAAAAAAAAAAAAATTGTAAATACCTTCTTTTAACCTGTTCTTCTAACGTTAAGTATAAAAATCCTGTTACGTACAACATTAACACATTTATTTGGTATGTCATAGGTATAAATAAAAGGTAAAAACTATATATATATATATATATATATATATACTATTATTTATATATATAAATAATATTTCATTTAACACATTTTATAATACAATTCTGAGTAAAAAAAAAAATATTTATATATATTTATATATATATATATAGAGAGAGAAAAAAAAAAATAATTGTAAAAAAAAAAAAATAGGAGAATTCTCTACTCTTTCCTAATAACTTACAATTTTTTATTTTTTTTTAAACGCATGCAAAATGTAATTTAAAAAAAAAAAAATATACCTAATAATGCACTATGACTGCCTCGTTCAACGTATACAATGTTTTGCTCTCCTCAATTTGTGTAGTACACGTTGAACACATTTACGTATATATAATACATTTATTACATGAATTTCATATATTTATACATATATATATATACACATTTACACTTTGCACCTATTTATAAATGCGTATATGAGAGTTCAATATACGAGTTATACTTATGTATATGAATGCATGTGCATATTAGCATTGGCATATTTTTGTATGCGGTTTGTTCCTTCCCTCTTGCTTCTTTACTTTTTCTTTTCACATACTATTTATTCCTCATTCCACCAGTTCCATGTTTTGCCCACAGGAACACAACAAATTAATCATAATATTTTAAAATTATTAAAATTTACTAAATTTTGTTGAAATTTATTATAATTTTTGAAATTTACTAAAATTTGTTAATATTTTTAATGTGTTTTTCCTTTTTCCTTTTTTTTTTTCCTGCAGTGCAAAGTAGTATATAACATGACTTACATTCGTATATACTCTTATTAAAGAGTTAAACATTTCTTTATATCATTTCTAACACATCCTAGCATAAAATTATATTACTACCATATTGTAGTCAAATTAATGACTGCTGTGTTATATATACTCAATTATACGTAGCTGCAATGATGCTGTGTAACAAATGTACAGGCACTAAACAAAGGTATTTGAAATTTTCATTATTTCAAAATGTTTTAATTTTCTGATTTCATTGGTGCATATGTAAATCTAGTTAAAAGGGAAAAATTAAGATAAACAACAAAAATGATATATTTTTATTAGTACCATTATCAATTTCACATATATGTGTATGTTGACATATGAATAAAAATGAAACATCCAGCCCGTTTCAGATGTGTTACATAAAATAATACAAATATATTTACATGTTCAAAAGTACACACCTTTATAGTAAAAAAAAAAAAAAAAAAAGTGTTTACATAGCTTACCGCAATTACAGTATATTCAACCGAACATTTAAAAGTGTTAAGAAATGCAATATATATACCCATATATTCATGTATGGATTTACGCGTGCATACGTCCTTTACGCATACATACACACTTTACTTACATACAACGATTTTTCTTGTCCGTTTGTCGTTACTTTGAGCAACAGTGAACAGTGCAAACAAATCATTATTGCAATTTTTTTTTTTTTTTTTCAAATATGCATGTAACAATAAGTTCTTTCTTTTTCATTTTTTTTTTTTTTTTATATCTCCTTCAACTAAGCTTCCTCGCGATTTTATACACAAGTACATGTTATTACACCACCAATTTATTGTGAGTACAATCTTCACAAAATAAGAATACGCACCGTCATTATGTGTATTTAATAGGTAAAAGGAAAAAAAAAAAATGAGAAAATTTAAACGTTCTGTTAAATTTGTTATCTTTTAAAATAATATTCATATACCCATTCGTTCATTTATTTATTTATTTATTTTTATTTATTTTTTTTTTTTATTATTTAAGCTATTTTTTAAACTCTTGAAAAACCATTTTCTTTTCTGCTAATAGGAAAATTGGTATGTCTAGGTATCTCACTTTGTGCGAATAGGAAATTTTTTCACCACAAAATGTGTACACATATATATAGATATATATATAGATATAGATATATAGATATGTAGATATATAGATATATAGATATATAGATATGTAGATATATAGATATATAGATATATAGATATATAGATATGTAGATATATAGATATGTAGATATATAGATATGTAGATATGTAGAAATATGTATATATATGTGACCTTGTCCACCCAATGTTGTACAATTAATCCTCGCCCAGTTTATTTATAGGGACTCCCATTTATGTTGCAATGGTATATGTTTCTGTTTAACTACAACTAATACAAAACGAAATGATGTGTATTTTCTTCTTTCCAATTGAGCTTATTACACATTTGAACATGAATAATATCACCTAGGTAGAAGTGTATTTTACGTATGCGTGTGCAAGAAAAATATGTGTAGTAAATATATTACATATGGACATTGAAAAAATACGCAATAATCTGATAACTCATTTATTATGCCTTATTTTTAACTCCCTTTTATTGATCACTGGAAAAATATACATTATTAAAAATTTAGAAGCACAAAAAAAATGTGTTTTTCAAAATGGGGAAATTATTTTTTTTTTTTCTAGCTATGATAAATGTTCTTATATAACTTTAAAATTCTTCTCAACAATTTAAAATAAAAAAAAAATAATAAAATAATAAAAAAATAAAAAAATAAAAAAATAAAAAAATATATAATAAAATAAAAAAAATATATAATAAAATATTCATATTAGTATACTCAAATAGTATGGCAACTCCTTTTACATTACCGTGTCAGGTTTTTTTTGTAAAAAATTATGACCTTATTAATAAATATAATAAATATACATTTTATAATTAATTTTGAAGTGACTCCCCAGCTTATTAATTTATAATTACATTTTGCATTTTGCATGTAAGCTACAGGTAAAAATGCATCATACTGTTATAGTATTTATCAACCGAAAAGGAACAATATACGTCAAATTTTTCTATATGCATATTTCCAAGAGAAAAAGAAACATGTAATACACGTTCATACAGAGTATGCCTGTTTTTTCTATTTTTTTTTTTTTTTCCTACAACTTTCTAAACAAGAGTTTAAAAAAATATGCATTTGCACACACGAACTAAGGACAACGTAGTTATTGGGTTATAAATCTTTGGGTTTAACCCCTCAACCAAATTATATGATCATCCTTTGGTACTCAAAGTATACATACATATGCACATATATATGCATATACATATACGTGAAGGCAAAATTATGAAAATTCAAAAAAAAAAAATAATAAAATGCATTAAAAGCTTATTACTGTTCACCAAAGCACTGAATTCTACGTAACATCTGAACTCACAAACATCGATACTTATTATTCTGTGCCAAAATTTGAAAGAAAAAAAATAAAATAAGTAAAATATTATGAACGGAAAAGTCATTTTGGCTGTTTTAAAAAAAAATTTTTTTTTTTTTTTTTTTTAAGAAAGCTAAAATAATTTACTCCATTTTAAAGACAACTATGTAAAGCAAGGACATTTCTGATTGATTCTAAGCCATCCATTTGATCCACATAAGAAAATAAACAAATTAATAATATGGAAAAAATACTTTATAACGACATATATATAATAGCATCCATTTCGTGCGCATTCTTATATATAAACACTAACGCTAGCAGACATTATACACAAAATATGTTCTTAATAAACTCATAAGTATAATCAGCTCCTGTTTCATAAGCAACAACTTTGCACATTTGTATCTACTATTCTGCACTTTTTGAAAAACTATGATTCGTCGAAAGGAATTGTTTAACAGTCTTATCTGCATAAGAACTGTTAAACCTTATGGAAGCTCGTTAGAATGAAAATTCAGTGGATCCTCCATTTATAAAAATTTTACCCAAAAAGTCATGACAGCGAATGCATTTTGATATTCAGCCATTCAAATAAAATAGAATGAACGAAAAAAAAAAAAAAAGGAAACAAATTAACACATGTACGCATATACATATGTACGAAAAATTATGTTCCACTTTGGGCACGTTGGTGAGTCAATATATCGATAAAGCGTTTCATCCCGTCATTCCTATATTCCTCTCGTTGGATTTCCTCAGTTTGAAGCAGTATGAACAGTGGTTCGTTCTACTTATAAAAAAAAAAAAAAAAAAAAAAGAGGACAATACAACAACCTAACCTTGGTAATAAAATAATTTTAAAACCATAAATTTAAGCTCTCTTCTTTTAAAGATGTTAATTTATTTTTCTATTTAGTACAACAGGTACGTTTCAGTTTGTATTCTCCGTTTAAGGATTACTAGTTATATGTTTTTATTCTCCAAGCAAAGCACGTATCAGTTAAATAGTAATAACTTTAAAAACTTGCATTAACATGCACAAGGGTAATAACATTCTCAATGCAGGTTAAAAATGGAATAAAAACAAAATAATAAAATAAAATTCTTGCAACCTAATTTTATGTGTCATATATATATCCGAATTGTGCCTATACAGAATATATTAAAAAAAGAAGGTTCACCTAATATATTTTTTGCATGTAACGTAAGATATACACTAAGAAAAACGTAACACAATGAAAACAGTAAAAATAGTTTAATGATCTTTTTTACACGTGCACACTTGAAAATGTTAAAAAAAAAGGCCATTTCCTTAACATTTTTTTTTTTTTTTTTTTTTTTGACTAAATTTATGTTTAACTAGAAAAGACACTGAATGAAAAATGATGCGACAGATTCGTTAGATATTCGACTATTCAAAATATAAGGAGGTTTCATAAAATAATTTGTTAATTTGTTCGATCTTTATGTCGTTCATATTGTCCATTGACCTTCCAGTGATTTTATCCTTGAAACAGGAATATTCATCTACAAAATAAAAAAAAAAAAAAAAAAAAAAAAAAAAAGACATATATTTGTATATTCATATTTACGTATACATATCTACGTGTTTATGTATGTGTATATATATGCATTCACCTACATATGTATGTACGAGACCAATTACAACTCCACCAAACGTATAAATGTACATTAAAAAAATTTATTATGAACTGTGCAGGAAATAACCTTCGACTAGGTGTATTGAACTAGGTGGCTCCGTTTTAACAAATGAGTATATGATTGTAAAAAGGATAAAACAAAGGAACGTAAAAATAGTTGCACTTGGAATAATAGCTGCCCAGTACCTGCAAAATAAACATGAAAAAAAATATATATAATATGCACAAGAGTGTATCTAACAAACCGTGCACATATTTTTGTAAAAACATGATTGTTTAATTTTTATCTCTTATTCTGAAAATACTTGGAAGGAAATGGAAAGTACAATAAGTTCAAAAAGTCATCAAATACAAAAGCCCATACTAAATAAGTTACTATAAATGAAGATTCCCCCACCCCAACCAAAAAAAAAAAAAAAAAAAAAAATTTTAAATATCTAAATTTAACTTACAATTTATTAAATTCAAAATATGTTGTCTCTCGTGTTTTTTTTTTTTTTATATTATTATAGCGTTATAGTATTTTATAATATTTTATAGATTTTCATAGTATTTCGTTTTATTTCCTTAACCCCACAATATTTTAGATAAATATAAGGTAAAAAATGCATATCCTTCCTTTATTAACTGCATTGTGTATAAAAATAACAGTGGAAAAAATGTAAATCTCGATACTGCTGATGCAGATGCTACTGATACTGCTACTACTGAGTAATGTACATTTGTATATATATAATAATGTACAAGAACTTAACTAAAATTTTTTTGTTTCACGTGCGTATGGTAATAGTATAGCATTGTAAAATATATATAAGAGGGAAAATAAAAATAAAATTAAATAAATAAAATGAATTTAAATTAAATAAAAAAAAAAAAAAAAAAAAAAAATCACGTTTGGGCTTTATTTTCCACTCAAATTGTCCATCTAGAATGTTTAAGGATACGAACTCGTAGTTTAGCACGAAGTCACAGTTCTATTTTATTCTATTTTTTTTTTTTTTTTTCTTTTTACGTAGTCTCCAAATATTTCTTTTTTTCAAACCCTCTATATTTTCTTAATTTTGGCTGAATTCATATATTTTTTTTTATGTTTCTGTCATATTCCCTACAGCATAATATGACCAAATTGCAAAAAAAAATTATTTTTAATCTTTTTATAATCCCATTGGTCTTTTTATAAACCCATTGATCTTTTTATAATTTTTTTAAACTTTCCATTTATAAAATGCTCGTCCGAGTTAAACATCGTTAAGTAAGGTAACAATTGCAATGACAGCTACAAATGCAGCAGTAAGAAAGCAAAGGGAAAGGGAGAAAGAAAAAAAAAATATATTGTTAATATATAATATGTTATATACATATGTATGTAAATGTATATATGTACGTATATATTTGTTTGTGTATTTATGTAATATAATATGTTGTATGTATATGCTGTAAATAATTAAAAAAATAAAAAAATAAAACCATACATTTAACGTAGCACATACAAGATAAGGATATACTGTAACGAAGCTACCATTAGTAATAAACATAGTCATCGATATAAAATCCTTTTATTATGAACCCTCATGTTCGAAGTTGCACACAATTTTTTGAAATATTCTTGTATGCAAATCGGTATACCACGTGGACGTATAGAGAAGGCCCTTTTTATGTAAATCTGTACATACGTAGCCCATGCAGCATATACGTATAAATATAAGTCTCTTTATGTATAGCATATGTATAGCATATGTAGAGATATATAGTTATATATAAATATATATACGCCTTATGTATGAATAGCCCCTTACACACATAACACACGCAGCAAAGGGCAGCAACTATGAACACCCTGACGGAGTTGAAGGAGCAGGAAAGGATTCTGCTGTTAAACATACTAAAGAATTTCAAGGGGGAAAAATGCTTATTTTTTGAAAAGTCGCTGCATATCATTTTGAATGTTATACTAAGTGATGAAGATATAAATAAAGAACAATTTGAACATATATTTTTCCTGAACAACGAAACAGAATTAATTAATACAAATAAATTAAATAAAATAAGGAATATTTTATTTTTTATACGTCCATATTTTTACGAAATTGAAGAAATATTTAAAATAGTTGAAAAAATTGAGAAAGGGAAAATTACAGATAAACAATATGTTTTTATATTTATTCCCTACATGACACATATGTGTAAAGAGAAAATTTTGAAAAATAATGTTCTTGATGTAAGTATTAAAATAATTCTATTTCCTCTTTATTTTATTCCTATATACAATGATGTGTATAGTTTAGAATTCAAAAATTTATTTAAAGAATATTATGTAGATAACGATTTTAGTAACCTTATATTTTGTTCATTCAGTTTAATGTTTCTTCAATACCTTTTTAATGGGGTATTTAAAAATATAAAATCTTTGGGACATTTGTCTCAATTTATTTCTGAACAGTTAATAGATTTAAGGAAAGAAATTGTAGCTAGTAATTTTAACATTCAGGTACCAAATAATTTTGATGATGATTTCTTTGATATACTAAGTAATATACAAAACTTCCAAGACTTAAAATATTTTAAAAATTCAAATGAACCAACAGTTGTACCAGTTAAATATGCTCTCCATAAAATATTCCTATCTGAAAATATGTACAAAAAATATGACCAAGCAAGGAAAAAAAAAAAAAAAAAAAAAAAAAAAAAAAAAAAAAAAAAAAAAAATTACTGTCAGTGGGAGCAATATGAACAAAAGTGTAAATATGATAAAAATGGCTAACTCATATGAGCAAAAGACAGAGTCAGTTGAGCATAGCGGTTTTATAAGAAGTTACAATGGGGGAGTGAAAGAGAACGAAGTAGAGACAGGAGAGGATCATGCTGCGGGGAAACTTCATCAAGACGGTTTAGCAACCCGGGGGCATCGCCAAATGAGGGTTAAAGGGGAAGAAGCAAAGCATATTGAAGGGGAGGAGAATGAGGGAGAAGAGGATGAAGAGGATGAAGAAGAAGAAGAAGAAGAAGAAGATGTGGAAGAAGCGGATGAAGAAGAAGCAGATGAAGAAGAAGCGGATGAAGAAGAAGCGGATGAAGAAGAAGCGGATGAAGAAGAAGCGGATGAAGAAGATGAGGATGAAGTAGATGATGATGAAGTAGATGATGATGAAGAAGATGATGATGAAGAAGATGAGGACGATGGAGTCGATGAGGAGGAAGAGGAAGAAAAGGAAGATGAAGATGGCGAAGCTGATGCTGATGTCGTTGAAGTAGGGAAAAAAAAAATCGAGTATGAGCAGAACTTCAAGAAAGCATGTGAGGAAAATGAGTATTATAAGCATAAGGAAGGCTTAAAGAATCGTGCACAGGGGAAAGTGAAAATAAAATATATCCAAGAAGAGGAGGAGGAGGAGGAGGAAGACGACAATGACAGCTACAACGATAAAATCGATGAGGATAAGGGGGACGACAATGACAACAACAGTAGTGACAAGCTTGATTCCTGGTATGGCGAAAAAGCTCTAATTCCCGTAATTAAAAGAGAACAGCACATATCGCAGATGAACTCAAGTGGAAAAGAAGATAAGAAAGAACAAATAAAAATGAAAGGAAATTTAAATATTTTTGATGGGAACAGAGATACAGCTTCACGCAATTCGAACAACGACATTAGCAATGGCAATTCTTACTATACAAGGAACACATCTGTTGATGGGGTTAACTATAAGAAGGATTATTATGAAGATCGAACTAATATACTTTCAAGTAGAACAGAACAGAAGAATTTTCTTGAACAGGAAAAGAAAAAGGAGTTGGGAGAACATTATAAACCGAACGAGAAAAGGAAGGAGTTGTCAAAATTTGAAGATAATAAGTATGTGTATGATAATATGAGAATATACTCAGAAAGGTTGTCTTCCTCAAATAAATCCTACTGCGCTGGAATTACAAAAGAGGGAAGTGAATCGAAGGGAATAGAAAAATTGAAAGAGAAAAACATGGCTCATTCTCGCTCCCCTATGATGGGAAAAGAGAAGAACCCACAGGAAGGTGAAACTATTGGAGAGACAATAGTAGTACCAGAAGAGCAAAGAAAGGGGAGGAAACAAGTGGGAGGAAAGGAAAAGGGGAAGAGAGAGGAAAGAACGAAAAAAAAGGGGAGAAACCTAAAAGGAAGGAAAAAAGAAGGGAGTAATGTAAAAGGAGCTATAGTAGAAGGGAACCAAGAGGACGCAAATAACAAGGAAGACGATGGGGTAGGATACGCACCGAACTGCGCCGATTTCATGAACAAACTGGACAACACGAAATTTTTTTTGAAAAAAAAGGACAGGGAAAAATTAGAGAAGGAGGAAAAAAAAGAGAAAAATTATTTGCTAGAAAGAATAGGAATAAGCGATTTCAATTTCTTACTAAATATATGCGATGATATTGATTCTTGTATTATAATAGACAGGAAAATGGATATGGTAACTCCATTTTGCACCCCCTTTACTTATGAAGGTTTACTTGATCATTTATTTTGTATTGAAAATTTACAAATAGAAATCCCACGATATATTATATTTAATGATGATCAAAATCCATTGAGAAGAAAAAAAGATAAGAACAGTGCAGAGGATATAAATAGTATGAAAATAAGAGTAAAATTAAAAAGTTCCGTAGATGTGTTGTATAATGATATAAAAGATTTGAATCAAAATGATGTAGGTACCTTTTTACATAAAAAAGCGAGTGATATTCAAAGAACGTATAAAGAGAAAGATTCCTTAAAAGATATAAAACAAATAAATGAATACATGAGAAAATTTAAAGAAAAACATTATGAACATAATTCCGTATCTACACATGTTAACATTGCTTCTTTCATTTTAAGCACTATTAAGAAGGAACACAGTTATAATAAATTAAAATTAGAAGATGAAATAATACAATTAAATACAAACACAAATAAAAGTGCCTTACTTACTATTGCTCAAAAAATTCAATTATTAATATACACAAATGAAAGTATATTTGAAGTGTACAGGATCTTATGTCTCTTTTGTGTTATAACTAACGGATGTAATGAAAGCTACATAAATGGAATAAAAAAAGATATTATAGAACAATACGGAATAAATGAATTAACAAGACTAAATAAATTGCATCTTTGTAATATTCTAAAACATCAATCAAAACAAAAATTTGTTTGGAACTATTTAAAAAATCATTTCAATTTATTATCTAATGAAGAAAATGATATATCATATGTATGTAATGGTTATGCACCATTATCGGTCCGATTAATTGAATATATGGGAGTTGTTAAAAATAACATACAAGTCTTTCCAGAAATTTTTAATCTTCTCAATGGACCAACTTTAGACATTGTTCAAAATGCAGTAGGATTCGATAATATTCTTGATATACCCAAAAAAATAAACAATAAAAAAAAAAAAAAAAATGTAATCCTTTTTTATGTCGGTGGGATTTCATATGCTGAAATTGCTTCCATTCGTAAATTAAATAAAAACAATCAAAATTATAATTATTTAATATTTACAACAGAAATTATTAGTTCCAAAAAACTGCTTCAGTCCATGAATACCTAGGGCAGGCTTCGTAAGAACGAAGTAGCACTCACGTATATGTGCACACATGCGTGCGCATCCCATAGTTCTTCATCATCCATTGTTACATATATTGATCATGTATATATGCAAGCTGATTGTATTTATGTGTCCCTCACCACCACCACTTTGCATCTTTTCACATGTATGTGTTTGTACATTTTGAAAGATTCATAACTTGTCCAGGAAAAAAAAAAAAAAAAAAAAAAAAAAATTACTCCAAATTTTATGTTTTCTGTGATCTCGTAAACGGTGTAAGGTTCGTTTTTCTTTTTAAGGCTCTCTTTTTCATTTTTTTTTTTTTTTTTTTTTTTTTTTTTCTCACTCTTGTTGTCAATTAAATCATTTCCTAGATTCGTATTTATATAATTAGTTTATTCTCTTTCATTCAGGAAATTCCTGTTCATTATTTTGCATTTCTGTGCAATGTTTTGAATTTCTTTTCTTTTACGCTTTTTTCGTTCATACTTCTTATTTCATTGTGGAGGTACATACAACATATTTTATTATTATTTTTTTTTTAATCCATTCACGTATTATTTACCCGTTTGTGCGTTTTCCGCAGAAATGAGAATTTGATTATTTGCAATATTTGATAGCTATGGGTGTCTGTTTTTTACGTGCTTATGTTATGTCTACATATACTAATGTGTATATTTGCATATGTTCATACGTGTATATAATCACAGGCTTATAAATGTACGTATATTCTTACAAATAAACATGCCTTTTTTCATTACATTTTGGAACAACATTCCATGTAATTTCCCCCGTTTTCCTCGTTTTCCCCGTTTTCTCCTTTTCGTTTTATTTTATTTTTATTTTTTTTTTAAATTATACTTCTCACAAGTATCAACATTAATGAGATTAATAGCTTTTTTAAAAAAAATTTGTTAATGCCATTGGCGTATCAAAAATAATGCACAGCTGATATGATAACACGTATCTTTAGCTCTTTTTGTTTTTAATTTTTTTAACTTGTGTGTTTACTTCTCACATGTAATTAAAGAATTTCTCCCCGATTTAATTATTACCAAGCAGTGGAAATATAAGGAAAAATTAATCCAAATTTACTCTTTATTCTAGCAGTTAAATAAATATATACACATATAAATATATACACATATATATGTACTTACGTATGCATATTTTTAAGGTCCATGCGATGATAAAACAAAAAAAATGTGCTCCTTTACGTCACGTAATTCCATCAACGAAGTGTTCAGTTAGCACTTTTCATTTCAAACATTGTTTATTATTATTTTCAAAGAATTTTAATACCTAGTGCGTCAAGAAGGAAAAGCTCTAAAATTTTTTGTGCAACTGTGCATAATGAGAATGTGTATAATACATATATGCGACTACATCGCCGCTACAGCAAATATATCAACAGAATAATATTACTCTTCCCCTACCATATATGCCCATATATATATATATATATATATATATATATATATATTGGTTAAATTTACTAATAATGCCCTTTCGCCATATTTTTTAATTTACCAAATTAAAAATCCATCATAATAATAGTGTTATTTCTTTTTTCTTTTTTTTTTTTCAATAATGTACTAATTTTGCACCTATTCCTTATTGCTTTATTTTTCGCTTAACTGTTCACTAACTTTATTATGTTCCTTTTTAATATAGCTATAATGTGAGGAAAAAATTGTTCAAACGTTGCTCAATTTTTTTTGAAAAAAAAGTATCGCCAAAATTTACTGTGTAACAAAGGAGTAGGGTTTATTTTTATTTTTATTCTTATTTTATTTTTCGTATAATTTTCGTTCATTTTCGTTCATTTTCGTTCATTTTTCGTTCATTTTTCGTTCATTTTTCGTTCATTTTTCGTTCATTTTTCGTTCATTTTTCGTTCATTTTTCGTTCATTTTTCGTTCATTTTTCGTTCATTTTTATTTTGTATTAATTTTAATTAAAATTTTTTTTTTCTTTTCCTCCTCGTTCATGTTATTTTAAAAAGGAACGGAAAACACGTAAAACAATAAAATTATAAAAAAAAAAAAAGAACAGAAAGAAGGAATAAAAAGAAAAAGTAATAGAAAGGAGCATAAGGCGCGTAAGGTGAATAAGGAGCAAAAGGGAAGATAAACGATAAAAAGAGCCAAGATAATGTCAGCACTATTTAATTTGGAATCTATGATAACAGTCATAATATTATGTATATGTACATGTACTTATTTAAAGCCAAGATTTCCAAGCATTTTCGATAATAAAAAAAACGGGTTTTTAGGTACCTTAGGCAAGTTTGCAATTATCGGTGATCGCTTATCAATCTACGTATCAATAGTTTGTGTTATCTTGGCATTTGTTAACCTGTTCTTGCGATAGTGTGTACTAACACCCCACATATGTGCTCATGTGCGCATAAATATATACATATATACATTTACGCCTGTACATAGACATATACCTATACGTTTATATCACGAGTACATGTGAAGCGCGCACCTCGACGACTGTCCTTACCCTGTCCAAGATAATGGAAAGCTTTGACATTCCCCCAAACCAAACGTTATATGTAAATAACTTAGAAGAAAAAATAAATGTAAACGATTTGAAATATTTGTTATATGAATTTTTTTGCCCATATGGGAATGTGCTGGATGTGGTTTTAAAAAAATCGAATAGGTTAAGAGGACAAGCATTTGTTATTTTTAGCAATATTGCATCGTCAACTTTGGCTTATAAAAATTTAAAAGGAAAGTCTTTTTTAAATAAAAATATAAACATTAATTATGCAAAAACAAAGTCAAAAAAAATTGAAGAATTAGAGGGTACATATAAGCCAATTAAGAATTACAAATCAGCAAATACTTATGAAAATAAAATAAACTTATTTACCTTGTTTGTTCAGAATTTACCAAATGAAATTAATAAAAATGCACTAGAAATTTTATTTAATCAATATCCAGGATTTGTTGAGGCTAGATACATCCCAGGAAGAAATGTAGCTTTTGTTGATTTTAATTCATATCAGAATGGAGATATTGCGATGAATGGGTTACAAAGTTTCAAAATTACCCCACAACATCCTATGAAAATTACTTGGTCCATTTAACTTGTTTTTCTTTTTTTTGTTCTATTTTGCCAAACGTTGCTTTATTTTGTTTATTTTGTTTATTTTCCTGTATTATGCATAATTTTGCTACATTATGCATTATTATGCTTAATTTTGCTACATTTTGCTTTATTATGCATAATTTTGCTACATTTTGCTTTATTATGCATAATTTTGCTACATTTTGCTTTATTATGCATAATTTTGCTACATTTTGCTTTATTATGCATAATTTTGCTACATTTTGCTTTATTATGCTTAATTTTTTTTATTCATTTATTTATTTTTTTTTTTATCCTATTTTTAAAATTTTCACCTGAACAGACAGGTTTTTATGACCATCACCCCCTCCCAGAAGGCATGCGCATAAATGTTCAGACAAAGCACGTTTGCACAATTGTACAATTGCACAATTGGGTTATCTTCTTTTTATTAACTGTACATGTGATTTCTACTTTACACTTTTACCTTATACTTTTACCTTACACCTTTACGTTAACTTTTACGTTAACATTTATGTTAATCTTTTTTTTTTTTTTCCTTTTTCTTTTAAATAGCCCATTAACTTCTTGCCTTTTTAAAAATAGACATAAACACAAGTTCACAAATTTTTGTCATTTAAAAAATAAAGAAGTGCTCAAATTATGATTTTTATTTTCAACTCCGTACTGTGAAAAACAACCTTCATTTTAAAAAACTCAAAAATTGTACCAAGTAGCGTGCATTCTTACGTATATAAGTATGTGTGTACTTGTATATACTAATGCTAATGTACACGTATATGTTTTCAAAATTGGTGTGCATGTCTATTACAAAAAAGGTTCGACAGAACTTGGAAGCAAATGATACCTTTTTTTTTTCCCCATATTTTAAAGTGAACCAAATTGTGTCGCACTCTTTTAAGCAAATGAATTAAAATTTGAAGTTCATTTATAAATATACGAGGAGAAGTAAAATTATATATACACACATGTACATACATGTATACATATACAAACATGTACATACATGTATACATATACACACAAGTACATACATGTATACATATATACACATGTACATACATGTATACATATATACACATGTACGTGACAAACGCGTGGAAGGAAAGACGAATGATAGAACTATCGATTCCCATTTATTTTACTTTTATCAAAACATACAATTTCTAATAGTTTGTGATAACATCTTTACACTCATACATGTAATTTAAAAGATTACATGACTATATGTATGCGTACACACGAATGCATATTTAGGGGAAGGAGTAAAAAGAGGGGTGGCAAAACCGTTAAATTTTAATTCCCATTTTTAGTGGGAAAATGTAAACAGTTAGCAAACGTGCAGCATAATCATTTCAAACTTTTATTTTTATCTCCTCGCATACATATTATACTATTTTAAAGACTCCAAACAAAATTTTTTTTTATCTTGTATTTTTTTTTTTAAAAGCGGAAAAACAAAATTTTTTCAACGTGTACAGGCAATAATACACAACTTTCTATTTTATTGTCTGACTACAAAATTTTTATCTACTTTTGTACCTTTCGATAGTACAAACATTTTAGATAAGATATAACTAGGAAGGGAAAAGGAGTGGGGAAGGGGAAAAAAAAAAAAAAAAAAAAATAAATAATAATGCGGAATGAGGAATATAATAATCCGAGTACACAATCCATGCACGGAGACACAAGAAAACTAATAAGCGATTCAAATGTGCATAATAATCTGGAGCAGAAAATGTCGAAATACAACTATAAAGATTTTAAAACAGAAAATCAAATATTTTTCAACTCCCTCTCTAGAATGAATAGTATGTACAGTAGAATTCTAACAAACAGCAATTCCTTCGATCTATTTGATACCCTTTTGAAAAGAGACTCCTCATCTAAATATTCAAAATGTAACAGCATATTAAATTGGAAACAACTGAGTAAACGTATTTCTACAAATAAGGATGAACATATCGATAGAAAGGAAGAGTACGTTTCCAGACAGGAAAATGAAATCAACAAAGGCGTTTCCTCCTTAAGAGGACAAGATTTTTGTCCATTTAATTTTATGATTGCAAGCTTTAATAATCTAGTCATTCTTAAGAACAATACTTTTGACAAAAGTTTTACTGGATATGGTCAAAGTTTTAGTAGCTTTAAAAATAGAAAATTAATAAAATGTAAAACGTTCAAATTAGATCGAAAAAAAAAAAAAAAAAAAAAAAAAAAAAAGTTTTATAAAAACGAAACCAAAAAAGTTTATGACATAAATTTTAAAAAAAATGTATATAATCAAATTGGGAAAAAACAAAAAGTAGGATTAATACGAGAAAAAATAAAATCCGATGACGAAATTTTTTTCTTAAATAGTTCTTTAAAAAATGCATGTAACCTCGAGCATATCTCATCATCGACATTTTACTGCCAAGTGGGCAACACTGTTGAAAGGCAAATTAGCGGAGAGACAAGTCAATTGGAAAAAATCAGCTTAGAAAAAAGGCGAGTAGATCAAAACCATGTAGAACAGAACCGCATAGAACAGAACCGCATAGAACAGAACCGCGTAGAACAGAACCGCGTAGAACAGAACCGCGTAGAACAGAACCACGTAGAACAGAACCGCGTAGAACAGAACCGCGTAGAACAGAACCGCGTAGAACAGAACCGCGTAGAACAGAACCGCATAGAACAGATACGAGAAGAGTATATGAAATACATCTCCCTTTCTATTAAAAGACAAGAAGAGAAGATGGAGTGCTTAGCAAAAAACGTAGATCATCTTTTAGATGTAATTGAACTTTTACTGTATAAACGAATGAAAGAAATTTTCCTTTTAAAGGAGGATATCTGCAGCAAAGACAGATATAAAGAAATATGCCCAGACGTTTTTTACTTCAGTGATAATGGTAAGCATTAGTGGCATATACATTTGCAAGTTTGCACTTGTCTTGTATGTCTTATTCGTCCATTTGTATGTTACATTTTTATTTTCTATATTGCACATTTTACCCGTTTTATGAATACTGTAATGTGCTGCTATGCACATCTCTTCTAGCGTTTATCAGTTCCACCCCATTTTTTTTATTTTGCCCCTCTTTTGCTAAATTACATGTTAGGCCGTAATGTAATATAGACATAGAGGTGAGGGGAGGGGGAGCGAAAAGTGTATGTATGGGTGTGTATGCGTATACACGTGCACATCTAAGCGCGTCCTCTCACTTATGTTCAGTCATCTATAAAAACCTCCATGCAATCATATCGTCCTTTTTGCAGATGACCTACTAGAAACGATGGACCGAAAATTTAGATTTTTGCCAAAGATCCCAGCCAAAGAAAACTTAACTCCTTATTATGGTCCTTCCTCCTCTGACATCTTTGGAAAACATTATTTTACTTATAAATATTTTTATAAAATAATTAAAGTGGATGTAAAATTGTATAAATTACCTGATCCGTATAATAATAGTTTTAATAAATTTTATGATCAAAATTACAAATATAATTACTCTTTTGATTTATTAAAATATAACAAAATGGAAAAACCATGTATGAATAAACATAATATTAGAAAGGCAAATAAAATGGAAGCGACAAAAAGAAACGGAAATTTTCCATTTTTCATTTCTACTAATGCACTAGAAGAATCAAAAAAAAAAAAAAAAAAAAAAAATATAGGGTATACGAATATAGATAAAATACCTGAAGATTTGATTCATCTTTTGAACTATAAAAATATAATTATTACTTAAAAAAGGGCAGGAAGGCACTCTGAATAGGGTTCACAAGTCTATCCAAGAGTAATAGCGCCCAACCTTCCGCATGGGCTTATACATTTTATCATCATATATTCATATGCGTGCCCATGAGTGTGCGCTTGTCATATATGCTTATTCGTTTTTTACGAAAGGAATACAAAGAATAATAGGGTCTACCTAGTAATACCTTTGCACTTGTCATATTGCTCATATTACTTATGTCAAACGAGGAGTTACTACAGAACAACAGTCATGTACGTCTCACGTTGTTTACTTCCTCTTAAAGGGCACAAAAAGATCAAATTAAAATAAAAATTGAAATAATAATTAAAATAAAAATTGAAATAATAATTAAAATAAAAACTGAAATAATAATTAAAATGAAAATTAAAAATTGAAATAAATATAGCCTTTTCCGCATTGACAGGCTTTACGTTAACCGGTGTAAAACTCCTTTTACGAGTGACAAGTCTCCTCCAAAAAGTTGAAGATGTGTATATACGTAAATGGGCTTGTACATGTTTATGTTTTACTTGTTTATGTCTGCATTTTTGTACGTTTTCCCCTTTGCGCGTACACATACTCACCTGCACAACATTCACTGCCCACTTTTTCTGTTAATATTTTTTTTTTTCCATAATATATGGCCTCTTATTTTTCTTTACCCATTTTACTTTTCACCGTAGTAGAATACCCCTTACATTTTATGAGGGGAGCCAATTTTTTTTTTTTTTTTTTTTTTTTTTTTTCTACATATTTTTCTTTTTAATTTTATTTTTAATTTATTTTATAAATAAAAAAAAAAAAAAAAAAAAAATCCAATAATGATAAAATGTATAAAGCGTTATAAAGATGAAACACATACATAACGGCAAAAAGTGGCACAAGCGTATATGTGCACATATATATATATATATGTATAAATATATATGTATAAATATATATGTATAAATATATATGTATAAATATGTTTGGGCATGTATGTACATATACAAACATGATCATAATTGCACATTTGTGTGTACGCGTCCTTCGTGCTTCTGTGAGTAAACGTTTGCGAGGTTCACGACTTTTTACTAATTTTTTACATGTACATGCTGACATGTGCAGGTTTTTATGAACAGTTTTGTATGTACATATCTACGCATACATATTTTAAACAAAAAAAAGGACAACCGGATATGTGTAAATACGCAAAAAGGAGAATATATACATATATATATATATATATATATATAGAGAGAGAGAGAGAGAGACATAGGGGTAGACAGGGATAGATAGGGATAGATAGATGAAAAATTATGCACAAACATATATGTATATATGTACAGATTTATAAATATGCACAAATATGTGCATAAATGCTTGTACGTATGCATGGGTACTACATTAATGTGCATATGCAGTTGTGCAAAAAAAAAAAAAAAAAAAAAAAAAAAGCTAGCCACGAAAATTGCTGATAAGAACTCGTTTAAGTCAAAACAACTCAAAAATATAATCATACAGCATATTAGGAAAATTTTCAAATTAAAGTTTAATAAAACAAAAACAAAAACAAAAATAAGAAATATATGCTACTGTATATCAGTAGAATATAAATAAGTTATCTCTTAATTCACCAATCAAAGAATGGATCATTTTCATTTGTAATTTTATCAGCGACTGTTAGGTCTTCTTGTACTCTTTCGAAATTCGATGAATCAAAGACATTTTTATATTTGGGTTTATATGGAACTTCAACTTTTTTATTTAATAAATTAGGCCAATCGATATTACAAAACCATGGATGTTCTTTCACATTTTGAGCCCCTTTTTTTAAATTTCCATATCTTTTTGTTAAATCATGTGATAATAATTTCTTCATTAAATGTTTGCAGCTATTATCTAAAAATTTGGGGAAATAAATTATGCCCTCTAAAATTTTCTGATAAATTAATAAAGGTTCGTTTGCGTAAAAAGGGGGGCATCCAACTAAAATCTCGTATATAAATATTCCCAACGTCCACCAGTCAGCCTGTAGGGAAAAAGGCGTAATTACATGCACATTATCATGTATGTTATCGTGTGTAAGTGAACATGTGTGTTATCGTGTGTAAGTGAACATGTATGTAATAGTGAATATAATCGTGCATGTTAAAGCCAACGTTCATGTTAACACCGTTTTTGCTCGTACTGCTTTCCCGTGTCCTATGTTTAACAAAATTTCTGGAGCTATATACTCAGGTGTACCACACAAAGTATATGTTCTTGTGTCAACGACCTTAGCAAATCCAAAATCAGTCATTTTTATAAAGCCGTCCTTATCAAGTAGTAAATTCTCTGGCTTCAGATCTCTTCAAAGGGAATGGTAAATAAGTGCATATGTGTGTTCATGTTTCTATGTATGTACAATAGTATACTTTTTATGTATGGATGTTATCGCATGTACTTCTATATACTCGCGTATACGTCTATATATGCACACATTGCACAAACATAGCCTTACCTATAAACAATGTTTAAACTTTGCAAATACTCAAATATTAAAACAATTTGAGCTGCATAAAAACATCCAACATCATTAGGAAATCTTTTATTTCTTCTTAGGAATGTGAAAAATTCTCCACCTATTACAAACTCTAGAACAAGATATAAATAAGACTCATCCTTAAAAGATCCATATAGATTTACCTATGAACATGTTCAGAAAAAAAATTAAAAGAATGAATATGTAATGTGTGGTTATAATTTGTTGTAAGGTGGTTTTCCTAATAAGATAAGTGTAAAACTTTGTACGAGAGGAAATAGCTAAAATAGGAATAAAAAGACCAAGTTGAAGACACGACCACTTGGAAACAGATACATATGTTTCTTTTCCTGCTCCATTCACCACACCATTACAATATCCTCTACACCTTTGTTCATCTACTTGGTCTACTTCGTCTCTCATTCGTTCATACGCTCATTCGTTCATTCGTTCATACGCTCATTCGTTCATTCGTTCATACGCTCATTCGTTCATTCGTTCATACGCTCATTCGTTCATTCGTTCATACGCTCATTCGTTCATTCGTTCATTCGTTCATTCGTTCATTCGTTCATTCGTTCATTCGTTCATACGCTCATTCGTTCATACGCTCATTCGCTCATTCGCTCCTTACACAGAAGGGATGATTTATATAATTTAATATCTTCCTTTCGGAAAACACATGATCAACTTGTTTCTGCCTTATAATTTTGCTTTTCTCAAATCTTTTAATGGCAACAGGGGGGAAATCCTCATTTTTGTATGTTGCAAGTATTACTCTTCCAAAAGAACCTTAACATGTTGAGGCATTCAAAGTTGGAAAGGGGGGATTTTTCGCATACACAAAAGGCATTTAACGCGCATGTAAATGGATATATAAGCCCACATACGTGCGTACATCCACTTACATGCATAGATACATAGAAGCATACCCATACACACATGCATACATCCACATACAAACGCACGTACATGTATCCATGTTCACATACACGCATATGCATGTACCTAATGGATATTGCTTACCTGTTCCAAGCGTTCGAATAAAGTTGAAGTCTTCATATTTCATTTTATTTTTCCTTTTAGCTATTGCTCGGTCACCGCTATCTTTTTTTTTATTTAACTGCAAATTTTTTAAAAATTGTATCATTGTTACTAATGTATATTTATATTCTCAATATGTAAATAGGGTTATAAACAAAAAAAAAAAAAAAAAAAAAAAAAAAAATTTGGAAATCAGAACAAGTCGAAGAGGTGTAAGGAAAAAGATAAGGTGGACGCGCGTGTACATAAGTACGCTTTTGCATATTTGAGCATTCACACAGATACATACTTATATATGTACATACTTATATATGTACATATTTATACATGTACGTATTTATACATGCACATATTTATACATGTACATATTTATACATGTACGTATTTATACATGTACATATTTATACATGTACGTATTTATACATGTACATATTTATACATGTATTCACGTACACCTAGCTCTTTCACAATTTTACTCTAACGCAGTGATGTAATGATTCATTGACGCAAATGTGTATTTATGCATTAACGTGTATTTACATTTTTCTCATTTTTTAAATTATAAAGAGAAAAGAGGAAAAATAAAAAATAAAAAGAAAAGAAAAGAAAACTGTATGGTCACTCTCACACTTCAACTGCACCATTTACGCAATATTAAACAATATATTGTAAATAAAATGATTAAGTGCATTCAGAGCAGTACAAAAAAAATATTGTCTATTTTTTTTACTACAATGTAACGTTTATTTGCTCTCATTTTAGCCATTCACATTTACATGTATGTTTGTATGTACGCGTATATTCATGTGTACATGTATATTCATATGTACATATGCTTATATATGTAAAATCGTTGTACAAAAGTTCAACTGTGCATACACATAGCACTCTCTGGAAGTTCAACCTGCGTTAGCAAATACAAAGAATTTAATTGCAAATAAATTGAACAAGCGAACATAAAAATGGGCGAAAAATGGGCGAAAAATGGGCGAAAAATGGGCGAAAAATGGGCGAAAAATGAGCAAAAAATGAGCGAAAAATGAGCAAAAAATGAGCAAAACATGAGCGAAAAATTCTAATAAACAGCTAAAAAATGCGTAAAACAAATATATGAATATACGATCATATAATCACTCGAATAAATAAAAAAAAATTAGAAATAGGCGAACTGCTTATATCTGCAACTACATTTATTTTCCATTTTTTTTTTTTTTTTTTTAAATATTAAAACATTTCATATTCTCTTTTTTATTAATTATGAAAAACTTTACATAACTTGGTTTTATTATATTACTTTTTCCACGTGGATGTTTTTTAATAATCTTTTGTTCAACGGGTGAAATTGGGCGAACGTGTGGACGCTTCTTTTTTTTTTTTTTTTTTTTTTTTTTGTGTTAGCTAAAATGTACGAGTGGTATATATAGACATATATACATGCATATATATATACGTGTATAAAACGTATAACTATATACACGCAAATTATACGTACATATATGGAACACATACATAAATATATACAATCATATATATATGTGTGAGACGCATAAGTATATAAACATATGCATATGTACACACCCTTGCATACCTATTTAAGTAAATACCTTCTGTAAAAGTTTACAAGTTGTAGTAGTTAATCAAGGAGAGTATTAAAAACAGAATAGCGAAGAAATTTTTTTTCTTTTAGCATTTTTACAAAACCTGATGATATATCAAAAAATTTATAACATAAGAAAATAAAAGATTACATATATTAAAAAAAAAAAAATATATATATATATATATATAAGTGTAAGTGACCATCTAACATGTATTTAACTTTACGAGGGAGATATGCATACTTATGCGTTTTAATAAAAAAAAAAAAAAAATCTTTCTTTCCCTTTATTCTCCTTTCTTTTGTTGATGTTGTTTAGGATGCTACTATATTTTTGTAAGTGGTTCACATGACGTACCCTCGAAGTCCTCAAATAGTTCTAACATACATCTATAAATTTTGCAATTTTGTTAACTAATTTTTTTTTTGTTTATCTAGGTAGGTATTTACATGGTAAGATAAAGAAAAAGAAAAAAAAAAAAAATGCCTATATTTGTCTTTTATCCTTTTTCGAAATTGTATTAAGATGTTATATGGATTTACTTCTTTATTTTCTAACAATTTTTACATGAAACTATTTCGTATCCTGAGTGGGGGTATCTAAATGAGATACCCCTTTTATGTGCAAGTGTTCGTGTAAAGTTTTCCTTTTTTTTTTATTCTCTTCTTATTTGTGTATTTGTTTATTTGTTAATTTGTTTATTTGTTTATCTGTTTATTTGTTTATCTGTTTATTTGTTTATCTGTTTATTTGTTTATCTGTTTATTTGTTTATCTGTTTATTTGTTTATCTGTTTATTTGTTTATCTGTTTATTTGTTTATCTGTTTATTTGTTTATATATTTATTATTATATATATATATATATGCACTACTCCTCACAATCTTTAAGTTAATTTCCTCGTCCACATTATTATTCCTTAGGCCCATTTACCGTGCTATAATTAACTAATGCTAATTGCCTATTGCTTTTTTTTTTCCTTTTTTTTTTATCTTTTTTTATCTCTTTTTATTTTCTTTTTTTTTTTTTTACATAAGTGCGGACTTCCTATTATATTTGGAGCTTGCGCTGATTTAATGCAAGAATATAATAGATCTCTCTATGCATTTGTATGCACATATGTATGTACGGCCTCATATGAATACATGTATATGTATGTATGTATTACGTCTTTGAATATATGTATATGATCGTCTGTACGTTTATGAATGTATGTATATGTAGCCGCATGTATGTGCATATGTGTAAGCACCACAAGAAGAAATAAAAACAAAAAAAAAAAAAAAAAAAAAAAAAAAAAGTAAATAACTAAGCCTTTTGTATATTTAACTATTTTATTATATTTTATGAGGATTATCAAAATTATATTTCTCCTCTGGGTAAAAATGAAAAAAAAAGAATATCTGCTTGTTTCTTAAAAGGGAAAAAATACACTGTCTTACGATTTTTATTTTTACTTTATCATAATTTTTATTTTTTATTGTTTTTATTTTTGTTTGTTAAATAAAAAGCGTGTAACTTGAGCCTTAAAAGGTCAGAGACTTGAGGTATAGACAATAACGTACATACTACATTAGGTATATATATATATGGGGAAATAAAAAAAAAAAAAAAAAAAAAAATATTACAATGTTGTACTTAGGTAGGCAAAGGGACGCATTAAAAGTGTGTGTGTGCAGGGAAGTGCACATGGAGAATAAAAAATGTAAAATATGCGAATAAGCGAATAAACAAATAAGCGAGTAAACAAATAATCGGGTAAACGAATAAGCGGGTAAACGAATAAGCAGGTAAACGAATAAACGAATAAGCGGGTTAACGAATAAACGAATAAGCGGGTTAACGAATAAACGAATAAGCGGGTTAACGAATAAACGAATAAGCGGGTTAACGAATAAACGAATAAGCGGGTTAACGAATAAACAAAAGAACGAAAGAACGAAAAAAAAATAGGAATAAAAATGAAGTCAAAGGTAACAATAACAGTAACAGAAGTCGTAACAGTAGATGCGGGGGGACGAGACCAGGAGATGGCACGATGGAATGAATTACAGTGGATGGACAAAAGAATAATAAAAATTAAAAAATAAACGTACACTTTTAGTATTCTTTCATCACTATATTACAACGAAAAAGGAAAAAAGAAAAGAAAAAAATAAAATAAAATACATATATATATTTATATACATTTATATATGTATATATATATATATATATATATATATATATATATATATATATATATATATATATATATATACACATATTTATATATTGTTTCTTCTCCCCCCCTGCGTTCTATAGTGCTACATATTTTGACTTCCTAGTATATTATCACACGAATAAACATAGCAATGCTCATTTTCACATTCATTTTTATTACGTCCACTATTATCATTACAATTTTCTTTGAACGCTTTACTTATCTTCCTAAATAATACAACACAATACTGTGTATTGTATTATATTATATGCCCCTTTCCCATCGTCACATGCACAAAGTGTACAGCATCAACTTAAAAAAAATAAAGTTTTTTGGCATTATGTACAATATTATGCGTATATCTACAATTTATGTCCACTTCCTTGCATGTTCACCGGTATGACTGTATATGCGGACGACAATGTCCATATGCAATACATTCATAGCACACTCAGCGAATATTACTACTCTACTTAATAGGGTATTATACTTTTCGCTCTATTTTTTTTTTTTTTTTTTTTTTTTTTTTCTCGTTTCTCTCACACGGCTTACATTGTATATACTCAATAATGTGCAAGTGCCTCGCACGCAGGTAAACAAGTAAATAGAGGAGCCTACAAAATGGCATAATAAACACGCATAAGTAGGTGCTCAAATGAATTCTCGAATGAACGTTCGAATAAATACATACCGATATTTGGAAGCGCAATCTTTACAGCACCCCTTATTGTACTGCCAAACTCACTCCGCTAACACGTATACATGACTTCTTTTTCTTTAAAAAGAGGAATGAAGAGAAAATATTGAGGTTTATAAAAAAAGGTTATGTAACAAACATAAGTTGAAAAAGTGCATTTCCTTTGGGGGATGGAAACGATGCACATGCGGATGTAGCAAGACGTACTCATATAATGCAAATATATATGTGTACTGTATGCCCATAGTGCACTTTCTTGTACTAACGTGGGTAACTGTGGTATACATGCATGTACCATCGAGAGACAACAAAAAAGATGGTGTACGTAAAAAAGGGTTCTATGTACTCTCCCTATGAATCCACAAATTAAAAAAAAAAAAAAAAAAAAAAAAAAAAAAAAAATATTACTCCATTTTTTCCTTTTCTTTTGTTTTTTTTTTTTTTTTGCCTTCTTAATTTTTTTTACTTTGTATGCTTTCTTTTGCTTTCTCTATTTTTTTTTTTTTTTTTTCTTAATTTTGTACATTTTTTCTTTCCTTTTTTGGTATCTTTTTTTTTTTTTTTTTTCTTTTCTCCCACCTCCTCCGCTTTACGCCAAAATAACCCCATACCGATTATGGTCCCACCATGTGTCACTCCTCATCTGATGAGTCTTTTGACTTCATGTTAAGAACTGCGTTAGGGTACAAATCATACTCTTTTATTTTATTTTTGGTTTTCTGTAGCACTGATTTGGTATGACCACAGATGAGCTCGAATTTGTAGGGAATACTAACATTGTTATTACCGCCAATGGTATTGCAGCTGCTATTATTGTTGTTGTTACAACTGCTATTGCTATTATTGTTGTTGTTACAACTGCTATTGCTGTTATTGTTGTTGTTACAACTGCTATTGCTGTTATTGTTGTTGTTACTACTGCTATTCCTGTTGGTATTGCTGGTACTACTATTTCTATCCGCCAAGAACTCATAACACTCTGCCCAGTCGTACACATCCTCTAGGGTGTGATTGACACTAAAATTATTTTGAATTTTAATGCCGTTCGGCAAGCGTATACATATTTTTGTAACTTGTTCGTTTTCCTTAATGGGTAAGGGAAATTTGTTAATTTTTTCTTGTCTCTTTTTCTTTATATCTTTTTTCAACTCCAATTTGTTGAATTTTTCGTTTTCTTTTTTTTTCTTCTCCTCTTCTTTTAATTTATCTTTTCTCAATGCTTCTTGATACTCCCTATCTTGTTCTTCTCTAATAAGTCTATCATTATAATTTTTATTTTTCAAATTATTTATATTTTCTTTTTTCATTTGCATTTGTTCAATACAATGAGTAACACAATTAATAATATGACTAATATCTGGTGTACCATAAATGATGGACAATTCTTTATATTCTTTTACATAACATGTTAATATAATACTAATTTGTGGAAGGATAAAAACATTCATAATATCACTTAACTCTTTTATATCACCTGTTGATATATCCTGTGCATATAAAATGCAATTTTCATCAAAAAATAATTTTATATCCTCATTATTAAAAACTGAATTACAAAAATAAGAGCTTTCATTATTTTCTATATGTAAATAAACCAATAATAATTTTTCCTCTTTTTTTGATTTATTTATTGCTTCACTTAAAGTCCCTTTGAAAAAATTTACATGTTTTTCACCATACATATTTTCATAATACATCGTGAAAGTATTTTCTTTATCTGAACTTAAAATATATGTACTCAACAATTTAAAACAAGTAGTAATGATATTACAAATATTTTTAAAAAAAGGACATATTATTCTCCCTATATGATTAAGGATATACAAGAAATTTGTCCTTTCTATCTTCTCACCACTCCTTTCACAAATATTATCTTTGCATCCTTCTTCCTGTGCTCTCCTCTGTCTTACACTGCCTTGGCTATCTTCTGGAAAACCCATTGGAGTGGATACCTGCGCTCCGGGGAAGCGGTAAAAACGGGGGCAATAAATGAGCAGTAAGCAACCAATAAACGAGCAGTAAGAAAATAGTAAGAACGCAATAAGAGAGCAATACGAAGGTAGTAAGAAGGCAAATAATCAAACAATAAACGAGCAGTAAGAAGGTAGTAAGCACGCAATAATCAAACAATAAACGAGCAATAAGCGAGACGTGCCGAGCAGCAAGAGTACATTGCGTGCTTTCCTTATTGAGACTCGGTTCATAACCAGCTCGGTTAGCTGCAGCTTGTATCGCTGACTCAAATTCGTTTCGTTTATTCGTTCATTTCGCTCGTTTAGTATTTTTTACTATTTTTTCCTTTTCCATTTCTACCTCATCTAAATTCTGGAAATCCACTTTGCTAAGGTACGTACTTATTGCTTCCTATATGAACAAGACACACACAAAGGTATATATAAGCAAATGCTACAAACATAAATATACACATTCGAATGCTACACAGAAAAATATATGTACGCGAATACTGCACACAGAGATATACATATACAATATGCATATGCACACGAAGACATATACACATGTGAACACTATACACAAACGTATTCATGTACACATATGCTTATATATGAGCCCACGATACTCCCGCATGTACATTTGGAAAAAGGGAAACCGCCCACCGGACAATTACATTATTATGTACAAGGTACACACACTGAAGATATGGAAAATAAAAATAAAAAAAGGAAGTCCCATTAATACTCTTTCCTTTTCAACTTAATAATAAGTCTTAATCTTACTTCTAAATTCCCTTGACATGTTTTTATTATTTCCTTTGCCTCCTTTTCATTTGTCACCTTAGTCACTTCCATAAATAACCGCACGCTTTCATCCATACTACTTTATTTTTGTATAACTATAATTTGATTTTCGAAAATGTGGAATGAGGGGAAGGGGGGGGGAAGCAGTGTACTCATATGCAAGAATGTATGTGTGTATATGTTGTACGTATGTGCGCGCGGTTAAGCAAGGCAATTCTGTGTATCCACTACAGCTATAGCTCTTTCCACTGATATAATTTTTCAAATATCTCTCCAATGTCTCAGATATGTAGGATGCGTCAGACGAGTGGTGGAAGGATAATGGCAAACAAGGAAAAAGCAAAATAAAAGAAAAGGTAAAAAAAATATACGAAAAAACAGAAAGGGTAACAAATAAATGGGAAAAAAAAGCAAAAGAAAGATGCTATAGTTTTTTCTGCTTATATAGTTTTGTATGTTATGGACACTAATGTGAAATTCTTTTTTTTTTTTTTTTTTTTTTTTTTATGAACACGTCAGGAAAAACCCCTCTTATTCGAAAAAAAAAAAAAAAAGAAGAAAAAAATGGAAAAAAGAGGAAAAAAAAAAAAAGAAAAAAGAAAAATGAAGAAAAACATAAACAAAGAAAAACATAAACAAAGAAAAACAGAATCAAAGAAAAACAGAAACAAAGAAAAACAGAAACATAGAAAAATAAAAAATAGCAGAAAAAATAGAGTAAAAAATGATCAACTGCAAACAAAGGAAATGAAAGCGAGCGAAAGCAAAACATTGAACGTGAAAAACGCTTATTATTAAATAGTCCTGAACTGGCAAAATAGAAAATTATATGTACATATACGTATATATACTTATATATACATATATGTATATACGTACAGAGTAACGATGCAAGTGCACAGAGTATGATATATACTACATCATAAACATATACTCTTAACGTTTACTAATTCATGTACGTAAGTATAATTATGCGCACTAGATTCAACGATGATTTAGCTTTATTTTAAATTGCTATCAAAAAGGAAAAAAGGAGAATTAGGAGTTGAACTCAAGTTGGAGCTAAAAATGGAGCAGAAAATGGAGCAGAAAATGGAATAGAAAATGGAGCAGAAAATAGAACAGAAAATGGAGCAGAAAATGGAACAGAATATGGAACAGAAAATGAAATGCAAAGAGGAAAAAAAAATAAAAAATTAAAAAAATGTAAATAGAATGAGAAAAAAAAAAATTAAAATGGATTAAAGATGAAGTAAAAATGTAGTGAACATAAATTGACATAAAATAAATGACACAAAATTAGAAAAAATTATCGTACACTTGCAAAAAAGAGAATGCAAACATTTTACTTTAAACAGTATAGAATAACACACCAACAATGAGCAAAAAAAAAAAAAAAAAAAGGTACTAGCAAAATATAATACTACGTTTTTTTTTTTTACAGGCATATATATATATATATATATATTTATATATTTATATATATATTTATATATATATTTATATATTTATATTTATATATATATTTATATTTATATATATATTTATATATTTATATTTATATACATATATATATATATATATATGTACATGGGCACGTCTGTGCCAATTGCATATACAAAGTTTTACGTAACAGTGAACCATAAATTCTTCTTAGCAGTGTACAACATTATGTAGCATGCCCATTTTTTAAAAAGCACCCGAATAAGAATAACACAACGGGGCATAAAATGCGTCTTCAAGGCAACTGCCGAAGTTCCCCTTTTTTTTTTTTTTTTTTTTACTAACATGAATGTAATATCTATATGTGTGTACTACCAATATATGTGTACTGCCTATATGTGTGTTATTACCTAAATGTGATAAAGACCACTTGGCTTATTTCATTTGCGGATGGTTTTGCACAATCCCATTTTTCATGGAAGGTTGTATACATACTTATAAATGAACGGTATACAAGGTATTACAATATAGTTGCTGCAAATATAACGTACGTTTTTACGTGAGGTATAATGTGTTAATAAGTCGACAAGAAGGTGAAGACCTCGAAACTCTAAAGGGAACGTGGACACAAAGTCCGTCTTTTCATTCCCCCTGCGCCCCCCTTTTATTTTATTTTACGTTCTTATATTACGCTATTTTATTTTATTTTATTTTACGTTCTTATTTTACGCTATTTTATATTGCGCTATTTTATATTGCGCTATTTTATATTGCGCTATTTTATATTACGCTATTTTATATTGCGCTATTTTATTTTTTTTCACAAATTGGAGGTAATTTAAAAATATTTCACCTTAATGATTTTACTGTAATGTGTTTCAATTCATTTCATTGCAGTACACTTGAGTTTACTTAATTACATCTTGTTTATTTATTTATTTTTAAAACATGCAAATATTGCTAGTGTCCGCAATTTTCTAAGATGTTACTGATATTGAGACATAAAGAAGGGTTCTTCTTGCTTGGTCATCTTCTCATAAAAAGTTAAAACAGTGAGAAGAGAGATAATTTAAGCAAGATAAATAGTGTGAGATAAGTAGTGCTAGAAAAAAGAAAGCTAATTAAAGGAAAAGCCAAAAAAATGAAACTAAAAAACGGAAAAGTCAAATCAAAGCTACTACAAAGAAGCTAGCACATAAACACTGGTAAAAACAGAAAAAAAAAAATTTTGTAACGTTCGTTAGCATATAAATATGTGGATCACTACTTGAGGGGAACTTAAGTATACATCGCTATGCTGTTTTGTGTAGTCTTCATTTCCCCGTTACGTTGCTTCTTTTTTCCCCCTCCTCTTCAATGATCGTTTCCATTTCTTCCTCCATTTTTGCGTCCATTTTTGAATCCATTTTTGCATGCATCTTCTACTCTGTTATTAGTTGAACATTAATATTCCAAAGTCGAAAAAAGGTTGTTAAGCTGTTCCTCAATTTCTCTTTGTACTCCTTGTCAAGGGTACTGTTCACAAAACAGATAATCATATACCTAAGACTCTTCGAATTGAAGCAAAAGTTTTTTAAAAGAGGTATACATACAGGGGTTCTAATAATCAACTTAAAGTATATCAATCTTGGAAATATGTGTTGGATGCAGTTAAAGAACAAAGGGTTCAAGTTACAGGACGCGATGATTAGCTCTCTATAAAGGGAGATAGAAAGGAAGGAAAAAAGCAGCGAAAGGAAGAGAGAAAAAAGGATAGAAAAAAAGGGAAAACGTTTTAAAACGTCCATAATAACACGTATTATATTTATATCATTCATAGTGAAAAAAAAAAAAAAAAAAAAAGAAAAAGAAAAAGAAAAAAGACCATGTATAGATAGAATGGGTAAAGGATGGGTTGGAAAAAACAGTTTGACTACACGAACTTGTGTACTTCCTTTTCACTACACGAACTTGTGTACTTCCTTTTCACTACACGAACTTGTGTACTTCCTTTTCACTACACGAACTGGTGTACTTCCTTTTCACTACACGAACTGACGGACTTTCTTTTCATTACACACAATAATACACCACCGTATACACAGACGAGCTCACACACATATATATATACATACATTCATTCAATTTTACGCGCATATTTGTTTATACTTTTTTTCCTTTTTTCATATCCTTACAAAACATTAGGGAAGTAGCACAACTTGTAACTCCCCAGGTCTATACGGTCGAAATGCTCGCATATTGCTTTTCCTCTTTTATTGTTGCACTTCATATATTTTAAAATTAGCAAAATATACTTTTTATTTTTTAATCGCATGATAGTTTTCCCATTTAAGAAATTTGTATTTCGGATAACATCAAGGACGGTGTACCTCCATTCTTTGTTCTAAAAAAAGGATCGAAAAAAAAGAAAAAAATTATGCAAAAATAGTGCACCCAAGTACATACGAAACTCAGTGCAAACATATATGTAAATGCAGAACAAAGTTCAAACTAATGCGTAGATGCCAAACGAGTACGTACGTACAAGACAAGTACACATTATCCCCTGCCCCCTCTCCATTTCACAGAGGACCCTCTTACCAAGTACATTAACTTAAACAAGTCATCTAACCAGGGAAAGAACTCTAAAATGTTAACAGCCACTACCGTTGTACATATGTTGTTCATGGTGTTTTAGAATCATCTCCTTGTTTCTCTTCCAGTGAACTACGGTATGAGATGCTCATTATGATGGCTGATTGTGCAGAATTTGCTCATAAAAGTGGGCTCGCCTTTTGGGGGCTTATTTGAGCTTACTTTGTTACACTTTATTGTTCTTATTCTGTTATATTTTATTGTACTTTAATTTTATTATTCTGTTATATTACTTATTTATGTATATATTTATTTATTTTTTTTTTTTTTTTCTTTTAACTTACAGCAGTCGCGCAAAAGCCATGCTTCAATTTATTTTGTTAATAATCAATAATAGTCTACCTTTTTTCTTTTTTCTTTTTTTTCTGTTTTTTGTTCTCTATTGTTTTTGCGTTTTGTTCTCTATTGTTTTTGCGTTTTGTTCTCTATTGTTTTTGCGTTTTGTTCTCTATTGTTTTTGCGTTTTTATCTCATTTATTTTGGCTTTTTACTTCTTTCGTTCTTGCTTTTTTTTTTTTTTTTTTAATTTTTTTTTAAAAACATACAACTAAAATTGAACAACGGGCAGTGATAATCCTATACACACAAAAAAAAAAAATTTATTTGTTCTAAACTGAGTTTAAAGAGGTAGGTTAATTCTGAGAGAAAAAAAATAGAAAATAAAAATAAATAATAAAAATAGAAAATAAAAATAAATAACAAAAGTAAAAAATAAAAATATATATTACAAATATAAAATAAAAATATATATTACAAATATAAAATAAAAATATATATTACAAATATAAAATAAAATATATATTACAAATATAAAATAAAATATATATTACAAATATAAAATAAAAATATATATTACAAATATAAAATAAAAATATATATTACAAATATAAAATAAAAATATATATTACAAATATAAAATAAAAATATATATTACAAATAAAAAATAAAAATAAAAAATGGAAACACAGAACAAATTGAAGTAAATAAAGGAAAAATAAAAAAAATCAAAATAGAAAAAGTCCAAATAAAATGAGCAAAACGAAGAGGCAAAATAGAAAAGCCAAAAGAAAGAATGATCCTGTTCAGAAAATGCAAAGTAAAAAATGAAGAAATAAAAGGCAAGGTAAAAAATGCATAAATAAAAGGAAAAGTAAAGAATGCGAAAATAAAAAGCAAGATAAAAACAAAGCGAAAAGAGCAGCAACTGAAGGAGGTGCGGTTGTTGAAACAAAGTTTACCTTATAGGTCTGCAAATTAAAAGCACAAAAAAAAAAATATGCAAATTGTAGAAAGATGGTTTGTAAAAACATATGTACAATCATACATTGGAGCGAGCACTAGCTGAACATATTCCTATATTTGCCACCTAGGGTCATTAATACGCGTTTATATGAACGTACGTACATATGGAAGTACTTTTATGCATATGCATATATATATATATATATATATATATATAATATATAAGGGAAAACCATATTTTTGCCATTTCACTGTGTACCCCGTAAAATGAAGGAATGAACCTCATAGGAAAATGCACATATGTACATGTAGTTGCACTTTTTACACATATCCATATTTATTTATTGTGCGTATGTGGACATATCATCCAAAACCTCAATGTGGAAGTGTTGGGGGGAAAAAAAAAAAAAAAAAAAAGAGAACAACAACTATATAAGTACAAACAGAACATTTAGAAGAACAAACTTTGTTATGTTGTATGTATGGAAACACTCATAATATCTTTTGCCAAGTATCCTTTCCGTACTTCATACATTCGTACAAGAGTTTATACCTTCATAGATATGCATTTTATGTACATATATGCTTAAATGCGTGTAATAATCAAACTATTTTCCAGCAGTAGAATGCTGATTTTTTTTTTTTTTTTTTAAAAAAAAAAAAAAAGAAAAAAAAAAAAAAAAAAAAAAAAAAAAAATTTGTTAAAATGGAAAGGACCTAAACAACAAACCCATGCAAAAGAGCACTTAATGCTGCACTCCTTCCATTTTTTTATCTTTGAAAATCTAAAGAACATAAATGCTAGCCACCCATCAACTGCATGAAAAAAGAACACTGCAGTGATTTGTAATTTGATGTATGTACAGTTGGTCTGTCACATTATCATGTTACGTTGTTATGTTACGTTGTTATGCTATGTTATCATGTGCAGCCCATAAGTTTAGCCCTATTGCCGATTTTTTTTTTTTTTTTTTTTCAAAACAAAGTGGCTAGCTGTTGTAAAAACGATATAACACTGTTCAGACGAAATAAAATGGCAATTATAAATAATAAAAGAAAAGATGCTATTTCGTTATCGTATTAATGATGCTATTGCGTTATTGTAGCTCGGTATATGTTAAACACAAACTACTTATCATTTTAGAGATGAAAAGGGGCCTTATTATTCCCTTGCTCTTTTTATTTTTTATATGTTTATACGTTTAAAAAAAAAGGGTTTAAAAAAGAAATGGAAAGGGAGAAAAAAAAAGAAATGGAAAGGGAGAAAAAAAAAGAAATGGAAAAAGAGAAAGAAAAAGAAAATTGAAAAAAGAAAAAATGGGTATATTCCATACGTACATTTACGTCTTACTCTTTTTAAACGCCTTGTAGGGGAAGAGTACAAACGGTTAGAAGTTTTAAAAAAAAAAATATTTGAGAAGAGTAAAAAGTGCAACAACTACTTCCGAATGGCTCTTCTTCTCATTTGAACAAATGGGCAGCTAAATGCATCGAAGTTTCGATTACATGAAAGCACATACTTACGTGTGTAACTAAGCAAATACACACACACGTGTATATACATATATATATGCACGTATGCATATATGTATGAATTAGCTCCACCTATTACGCTTGTATATGTAATCAAACGCCGTTAAGTCATACATGATAAATATGCGTATAAAAAGCAACTCTTGTACGATAATGAAAATACTTTACTACGTTTCGCTATTCCTCTTTTATCCTTAAACAAACTTAGCATTTAGCATATTCCATAGAACATAAAAAAATAAAAAATAGTAAACATTTTGTTCAAAATTAAAAGAATGCATTTTTGTTCATTTTATTATTCCTACTGTTTTGTACTATTCAATTTGCTCTCTCGAAAAAGCTGTGAAATTAACTTGCAATTTTGGCAAAAAAAAAAAAAAAATAATAATAAAAAATAAAAATAAAATAAATTAAAATAATAAAAAATAAAAATAATAAAAAATAAAAATAAAATAAATTAAAATTAAAATTAAAATTTACGTTTACGTTTACGTAATTGTACGTATATAATTTATTCATATTTAATTATGCACATATAAATTATTCATATTTAATTATAAGCATATAATTTATACATAAATAAATTATGCGTATATAAATTATGCGTATATAAATTATACGTACTTATTTTATGCATATATAATATATATATATATTATAATATACACATACATATTTACATATATATTTTTATACTTACACATACATATCAGATGGCATATATACGCGCGTAAATATTGCCAATTAAAGTTAATCCATTCGGATAATTAAAAAAAAATTTCTTTTTCCCCATTTATTTTGAATTTTTGGAAAAAGGATATATATATATATATATATATATATATAAATTTATATGAACATAAACGTATTTGTATAAATACATATACGTATACATATACACATACATACATATATACTTGTATGTATTTATTTCCCCCCGTACATTAAATAACATATAGAAGAAAACAATTCGCGTACCTTGACATAAACTGTAATGAAATATTTGAGGAAAAGATGGCTTTAGTAAGTTGAAAAAAAGAAAACAAAAAAGGAACAAATAAGAGGAAAAAATAATAAACATAATAGTAACTGCACATTATCCAAATTACACCATTCTAACATAGCGCAGTACATTCAAATTTAGCGAATTTTGTGTTTCAATTTGCACTTTTTGTTATGTATCCCGTGAGGCAGACGCATACATATGCATTGAGTGTTTTCACATGTATTGCATGTACATATATATATATATATATATAAGTATTCAATTACACATAAGGCATTGCATTTACTTGCAATAGCAACCACCAGAACGTATATATGTCTTTGTCCATGTAACGCACTTTACCATTTAGCAGAAATGCAAAACGTTTGCATATTGAAGAAGAAACTGAATTAAGTTCATTTATGCATTCGTTTTTGTCTGTGTATTACATGTATGCATATTAACAAATCGTTTTATACGGATGTGTATTTGGCACTGTGTTGGACACTGTATCGTAGTTACTTAACATGTTCACCTTGTCATCATACATACATTTTTACCACCGCGATTGGTTCCTTATCACATCGCAGGACGATGCAGAAGCGCAGAAGCAAATACAGCAAATGGTAAACTTCATCCTAAATGAAGCTAAAGATAAAGCGCATGAAATCGAGGCCAAGGCACTAGAAGATTTTAACATAGAAAAATTAAGAATAGTCCAAAAGATGAAGGAGAAAATAAGACTAGAGTTTCAAAAAAAAGCAAAACAGATGGAAGTGAAAAGATCAATTAGTCGTTCTTCAGCTATTAATAAAGCTAGACTTAAAAAAATGTGTGCAAAGGATCAAGTTTTTAAAGAAATTTATAAAATAAGTAGTGATAGATTAGGGGAATTGTACAAAGATAAAGAGAAATATAAAAATCTTATAATAGATTTGATTGTTCAGTCATTATATTATATGCAAGAACCACATGTTATAGTCCGTTGTAGAGATATTGATAAGTCTATTGTTGAAAGTTCTTTAAATGAAGCAGTTCAAAAATATAATGACAAATTAAAAAAACAATTTAATATTACCAAAAGTGTAAAAATAGAAATTGACAAATCAGGCAATTATTTACCTCCACCACCCTCAAATGAAAATGAAGGAAATTCATGCCTTGGTGGAATTATTTTAACCACACCAAATAGGAAAATAAACTGTGATAACACTTTGGACGTCCGTCTCAAGCTTGCTATAGAATACTGTACTCCAGAAATTAAAAGAATGTTTTTCGAAACTCTATAATGAGATGAACATCTTGCAGGTTTGGAAGCCGTCAAATGGTATTGCGCGTTGAAAATGTTTCGGTCAGTTAAGGGAAAAAAAAAAAATAAATAAAATAAAATAAACAAGTAAACAGACAAACAAGTAAACAGACGAACAAGTGAACAAACGAACAAGTAAACAAACGAACAAGTAAACAGACGAACAAGTAAACAGACGAACAAGTAAACAGACGAACAAGTAAACAGACGAACAAGTGAACAAACGAACAAGTAAACAAACGAACAAGTAAACAGACGAACAAGTAAACAGACGAACAAGTAAACAGACGAACAAGTGAACAAACGAACAAGTGAACAAAAAAAAAGGAGACGGTTAAGCAACTGACCAGATGGATCTACTTCTATATATATATGCATATGCATATACACCCTTTTGCGTAGTCCTCTGAAGGCTACCATTATATATACGTACAAACAGATTGAAGTACATATGATGAGAAAACTGTTTCTATACACTTGTAAAGCGAATTATGGTATACTCCCCCGATCATACCTCTTTGTGCTTCCTACTTAATAAGAAAAAGTGATATGTTAATTTTAGCTCAAATGAACAGCGTATACACGTTTAGAAGGAATTTTAAAATTTTTTTTAATATTTTAGCTACGAAGAAAAAAGGGGCTATGCAGTATCGCATAATAGATAATGTGAGCCGTTACATATGTATATGCACACGTATATATGCGTACATATACATGTACATGTCGAGAAACAAAACTTTCTTCTCCCTTTTGAAATAAAAAAAAAAAATAAATAAATAAATAAAAAATAAAGGTACCCCAGAAATTGTTTAATAAGCCCCAGATGGGTTTCATTTTTTGGTCGTAACAACTTTTTTCCATATATCATTTATTATATTTAAAATGTACTTTTTTTTATTCTATATTTTTTGTGCTTTATTTTTTCCCCCGTCTTTTTCAATTTTATTTCTCGTTTTTACGTTCCTCCCTCAATGCAGCGACAAGCTTTAATACAAAAGAGATAAATCAGAATGGGGTAGAAAGGGGGGAGGGTTGCCCAGGTTTGTATACATATGCATAAGTGCGATTGTGTGAATGTGCAATTTAGCACTTCCGCGGTTGTACATATTTGCAGCTGTAATGTTACAATCCACAAGTCGATAGAATATCTCATGTATGCACTTAACAATTTATACATAAAACTTCTGGTCGCTTCTATCAAATAAAAGAATAAACAAAAAAAGGAGAAAAAATATAAAAAAAAAATATGGAAAATGTATTACACAAAATATGGAAAATGTATTACACAAAATATGGAAAAAGTATTACACAAAATATGGAAAAAGTATTACAAAAAATATGGAAAAAGTATTACACAAAATATGGAAAAAGTATTACACAAAATATGGAAAAAGTATTACAAAAAATATGGAAAAAGTATTACAAAAAATATGATGAAAAATACATTTTTAACCCCACCAAACGCGCAAACACATACACGCACGTATACGCATACTTCCATCCATCCCCGTGCGCACATTTGGACTAAAACTGACCCTTGGAAATTTTGGAGTATTTTTTCTTTCTCAGTATTCGCTCCTCTCTCTTTTGTATATAATCCATTCTTAGTTGTCTTTCTGATTTCCTGTTGTCTACTCTACCTGATTCTTCCAAATTTTTCCTGAACTGTTCAGCAGCTAGCTTTGCTTGTAAAATTCCAAAAGCACACCTGAATCTTCGAATTCTATGAACGCCATTTTCAACCCACTGAACCATCCATACATTCAATCTTTGATAGTAGGAAACTCCTTTTATTTTTGAAATGAACCAAGGAATTTCATTATATGTTACATTATACTTTCTTTTCTTCCAATATTTCCAATTGGGCAATAAATTCCATGGATAATCTTCCCCTAAATATTCACCACTTCTCATCGATTCGATCCATTTAATTCGATAATAATTCTTTGGAATGTACTGCTGTAGTCCATTCGTTTTTGCACTAAAACAACCTGACGGAGTCAGGTATTCAGGTGGGGTCATATGGGGATGAATTATTTCTCTTGTTTTGGGCTTATATGGATGCTTTGATAAAAAAATACCTGACAGTGTACATAAATTTCTGTTCACCAACGAATTTAGTAAACTACCTGACTTGTGAATAATTGTTCCTGGCATTTCTTGCGGTGGCTCCTGCTTCAACGGTTGTTCCTATTCTTGTTCTTTCTCTTATTCTTTCTATTCCACTTTCTCTACCTCTTTCTCTACCACTTTCACTTTCTCTTTCTATTCCACTTTCCCTTTCTCTTTCTATTCCACTTTCCCTTTCTCTTTCTATTCCACTTTCCCTTTCTCTTTCTATTCCACTTTCCCTTTCTCTTTCTATTCCACTTTCTCTACCTCTTTCTCTACCTCTTTCTCTACCTCTTTCTCTACCTCTTTCTCTACCTCTTTCTCTACCTATTTCCCTTTCTCTTTCTCTACCTATTTCCCTTTCTCTTTCTCTACCTATTTCCCTTTCTCTTTCTCTACCTATTTCCCTTTCTCTTGCTCTTTTTTTTTTTTATTAATTAATCAGGCAAAAATATTTCCAAGTACAAGTAGCTGATTTTTCGCGATTTCTCTATGCGCTTTATTGTATTTCCTCGTGTTTCATTTTTCAAAGAATTGATACGCCTTTTTTTCTGCTTTTTGCTAACTACAATTTACACAAAGGGGAAAAGGAAAATTTACATAATTTAAGCGAACATATCCAGAGTTTTCTTTATTTTCTTCACCATTCGCCATTCGTTATTTTGGCAAAATTGCAATACATAAAGTTTATTCGCTTTCTTTTTTTTTTTTTTTTTTTTTTTAAATAATATACATATAAAACAAAAGTGTACACAATAAGCACATTCCCATTACTATAAATAATACACATATATTCTGTTTCTACGTATGTAGGCACAACTATTTATGCATTGGTTTCATTTAAAACGGAGAGTAACAAAATTCTTGTAAGTACGTCTTACAAATGCCCATTTATTATATTTGAACATGTTCAGGTAAAAAAAATTTTACCATTTTAAAAGCTTGCAAAGGCTTTAAATTTAAGAAGAAAGGGACGAGAAAAACAAAATATACTTCATTAGAAATGTAATGTTAAACACTATATCATGCAGAATGGATAAAATGATGCAGAGAGAGAAAAAAAATAGAGATTAAAACAATTTTACATTCCCTTTACCACTGTGGGGAAGAAGAAGTAGGATGTCGGAACGCCCGCAATTTTGCAGCGAACGACCTCGTATCCTTGCATGCGAATAATGTACACATTTATGTATGCGTGTAAGTACGTGTAAGTACTTGTAAGTACGTGTAAGTGCGTGTAAGTACTTGTAAGTACTTGTAAGTACGTGTAAGTACTTGTAAGTACTTGTAAGTACGTGTAAGTACGTGTAAGTACGTGTAAGTACGTGTAAGTACGTGCAAGTACGTGTAAGTACGTGCAAGTACGTGTAAGTACGTGTAAGTATATATATGTGTAAATATGCATAAGTATATATATGTGTAAATATGGGTAAATACATATTGTAGTGACTGCCTAACCGTTCAACATCCCCTTTGATCATGTTACGAGATGACAGAGGCTAACATAACTCACAGCATTTCCATTTTGGGGGGGCAGTGGGATACTTGCCACTACTCCATATGTGCATGTACATATGTGTGTGTGCACCGCTTATGATGTATCATATTCCATGTTAACAAAATAAAATAAAGTAATAACAAGTGAACCATACAAGGTGATACGATTTAACGAGATGAATTGGGGGGGAGGGCGATCCTTTTAAAATAAAGAAATGTTTCGCATGGAAAGCAAAAAATTGATAAGGTTACGATGAGTTATAACACAGAATTGGAAAAAAAAAAAAAAAAAAGTTCATTCTATATTTGTGTACATACTTATGTACCATATGTATATGTACAGTCCATTGCATAGGTAGAGCTAAAAGGGTGAGTACTTCCAAGCGAAGCATAATATGTGCAGCAGTAACAAAAAGGAATTAATACAAAAAAGGGGAAAGAAACAATTGTGTAAAAACTGAGTAGGGGTTTGCCAAAAGATATTATTTCGAAAAGTTCAAAGAAATAAAAAAAAAAAATAATAATAATAAAATAAAATGTAATAACATAAAACTAATCTTAATAAAACATACACCTAATAAAACGTAATAAAGATTTGCTTTCTGTGCCGTGCGGAAAAGCTGCAATACCCCATTTGTTACATCCACACTATGTGATACGCAAACAAAGGGAAGAACAGCAACCGACGTTTCCAGAAATGTGAGCATATAATTCTTCATACATATCTGAGAGTGTATCCAGTAACCTGCTCGTGGTTCGTTCCCCTGTCCTTTCCTTTGCTTACCGCTTTAATCCTTTTTCATGTTACCATTTTGATGCAAATACTTCTTATAATTAGGATGACCAATAGAAAACATATTATTGGAATATTTGAATTTCAATTTCTGAACCATTAAATTTATTTTATTGTCATGAACAAGTAATGCTAAATATGCAACAACAAATGCTAAATATAATATAGACGTTCCAAACTCATTTTCAAATATTTTTTGTGTTAAAAAGTCGATACTCTTTCCTGCCATAAATATATATTCACTTTTCGGAGAATTTTCTTCTTCTTTATTTTTTTGTTCAAATAAAACAGGTGAAATTAAAAGCATTGTTCCTACGCCCCCTCCTCCAACAGCTTTTCTTGTACTAACAAACTTTCGACTTTTTATTTGTAATGCATTTTTCCTGAATACATTAGACCAACATCTCTTAAAGAAATTAAATGTGTTCATTCTTTCGCGAGTTAAGGGTCAACGTTATTGCAATCGCGCACGTATGTAGTTGCATATAGCTGTGTATTCACATACATATATGTATATATACCTACACATACACATATACATATATATATGTTAATCCTTCTTCCCCTTAAATGAACCGTGCTCTGTCCTCTTGTTCGAACCCCTTGCGCTTTTACCGTTTAAGTGGAACGTAAATCTATTGCAGCCCGCGCCTTCAAAGATGCGGCATAAACATAAATACCTATATATATATATATATATATATATATATATATATATACGTATGCATGTGTGTATGTCTCAAAATTGCCGGTACAACACACATGCTGAGGCTTGCCCTTAAAATCCCTTTGTATACAAGTTAAGAATAATATTTATCCTATTGCTTAAAAAGGAGATAACTGTAATGATGATGCATGAAGTTTGTTTTCTTTTTTTTTCTTCTTTTTTCTTTTTTTTTTTCTTCTGAATTAGTGATATAGGCATTTCACAAGGCCGTTGAATGGAATTTTCATGTTTTCAAAAAAAAAAAAAAAAAAAAATTTTAAATGATAAATAAGATGAGAACACATGGAAAAAGGTAATAAACGCTAAGTAAAAGTGGTAAGGGAGAAATTAACTAACAAAAAAATATATAACTTTTCTTTTTTTTTTTTTAGCTATTTTGAAAGGGGGAAAAAATAAATACTTAAATGTTTAGTCGATTTTACCTCTTTATCATACATTGCCATTATTTCCGTTATTACGGTTACTGCCATGTTTACTTTTTTTTTTTTTTTTTTTTTTTTTTTCGCTCTAGTGTTCCATTTTGAAAAAGGATTAACCGATCTTGCAACGTATTGCAATTTATTGTAGCACACACGTGTGACTCCAACCCCGCCAGTAATCAGAAAATTATTTCATTATCTCATTTGTTAGCTATTTTGTCAATTTAATATATCTCTATTTAAGAGCTTCTTTATTTCTTTGCTTCTTTATTTCTTTGCTTCTTTATTTTTTTGCTTCTTTATTTCTTTGCTTCTTTATTTCTTCGCTTCTTTATTTCTTCGCTTCTTTATTTCTTCGCTTCTTTATTTCTTTGCTTCTTTATTTCCTTGCTTCTTTATTTCTTTGCTTCTTTATTTCTTTGCTTCTTTATTTCTTTGCTTCTTCATTTCCTTGCTTCTTTATTTCCTTGCTTCTTTACTTTATCGCTTCTTCAACTTTTCTTCCTCAAGTGAACGCTTGTACTATGCACTTATTAACTTTGCATTTATTTTGCTAGACTTACATTTCGACGTTTATCTTGGCGTAGCCACTTATCCACCCCACTTTAGCTCATAGAAGAGGAGGGACGAAAAAGAAAAAAGAAAAAATAGCACACACCACAAATCTTATGCAAAACGTGGGATGAACAGTATAGATAAAAGAAGATAAACGAGACAAGGAGCTATCAGTACAAGCAAAATAGACGAAGGTCAACGAGATAAGGCAAAAATGCACTATAATATAATTCGAAGTAAAATAAATACCAGCTATGTAATAGACCCATATGTGAGCATGTTATACATGAAGAGAACGTACAAATACCTTAGTTTACTAAAAAGAAATAATGGCAAAATTATCATATTAGGAAATAAAATGAATGAAATAAAACTAGAAAATTATTTTCCAAATATTCAACACAAAGAAACATGCAACTTGAATGAGCTAACCAATTTGACAAAGACTTTCGACTTGCTTATTTGCACAGATCTACCTTTATATTACTCTTACATTAAAAACATCTTTATTCCAAAAATGCTTATAGCTGATGGATCCACATTTGTAAATAATAAAAATTTCTTGCATATTTTCGATTACTTTATACCACTGACAAATCAGAAGTTGGACAGGCATTTGCACTACGCCCTCTCCAGAAAGTTCTTATCCTAGTCAAACGGTGTGCGCAAATGCATTACCCTTGTATCATTTCATGTGTGTCAGAACAAGCGAGTGATTACATTTAATTATGCTCGCCCTGCATTTCTTGTGAAGTGTTATTAACATACCCCCATCCTCTAATGGAACTGTAATACCAAACCGAACAGTTACGTAAAAACAGTTTTAAAAATAAAAGCGATGATATAATAAAGTGTAAACGATAAAATAATAAAATAAAAGCGATGATATAATAAAGTGTAAACGATAAAATAATAAAATAAAAGCGATGATATAATAAAGTGTAAACGATAAAATAATAAAATAAAATAAAATAAAATAAAAAATATATGCCATAATGATGTCTCCTAAAAACTGGCATTACTTAAAACGGAACCCACCAAAAAAAGGACTCGACTCGACTCGACTCGACTCAACGATCCAAAAAAAAAAAAAAATGGACAACATAAACTATAACACATATATGTACTTGTATTTATGTATATATATATATATGTATGCATATATATATGTGTGTATATGCACAAAAGAAACAAAAATGATACTAATATGTGAACCCCATAACCTATCCAGCAGCGAAGAGCCACCTCTACATGACCAACCTAAATAAAGTCGTCCATGTTGAGCACCGACTTAACCATGCTCCAGCACTTCCTCTGGTTGTGCAGAAGCTCCTGCGATATTTTCGTTTGCCCCGTTTCTTTATACTCTTTTGACATGTCCAATAGGAACTTTTTCGAAATGTTAACAGCTGTCCCAACAGTCAAGTTAACGTTCGATATGTCCATACACTTAATAATCCATGGAGGAAGTTTGCTTTTTTTATCATTTCTTGCATATCGAATGTCCGAAAAAATCATAATGCCATAATCTTTTTTATTCCTAATAATTCTACCAACACATTGAGAAGCTTGTCGCATGGCATCAAAAGTAAGAAATTCATTTTCTTGTATATTATATGTTTCTTTTAAAAAATCTAATCTAGATTTTAGAATTTTAGATAAAGTATATTGATAAGGTATACCAAACAGAATTACACATTTGCCATAATGTTTATCAAAGTCTATCCCTTCTGCAATTTTCCCTCTACAGATAGAAAGAAATATAGCACCCTTTCCCAAATCACATGCTCTTTTAAAATTATGTAAAGCTATAGTTGTTGATACTATATCTTTTGTTTCAATATAAATTAATTTATATTCCAATATATTTGATATAACTCCCAACTCATACCATGAAGATATTACTTGTTCCATATATATATATGATGGGAAGTAAGCAACAATGCCATCTGGTATATTTTTACACATTTCTACTAATAACATACCATAGTTCTTTATTACATTCATATCGTTTCGTAATGTATATTGCGATGATAATGGTACTAGATCTGAACTCTTTGTTACGATAAGTGGACATACACAATTTCTATCAAATGATATTGGAAAAGATGCTGTTAAGACTGTTTTAAAATTCAAAAGTTTGGGATATAATTCTAATGGACTAATAGTCCCACTTGTTAATACAATGGACTTATATTTATTTATAACAGATTTCATAGCAATAGATGAATCTAAACATGCGAATTGTATAACCGGGTCATATATTCCTGTTGCTTCTGGATATGGCTCACATATTATTACAAATCCTTTTACATAATTACCCAGTAACGTACAAAAATTACAAACAACATTTAAAGATGAGTAATCATCTATATTTACTATTTGCAATGCATTTAATAACGATTTCAACCTGTCGAAGCAATATTTAAAAAACGACGTATCCAATTTTGTATCCTTCTCACATTTATATAAAAAAGATAAAGGACCCTCCGATGTTATCTCGTATATGTTTATATATTTTTTTAAATACACCACTATTATTCTCATCAAGTTTAGAAAATGCTCCGACTTTCTAATATTTCCCGGGATTACTATATTTTTTACTATATCTTCTACCAACAACGGGCTATAATGAAGATCGGCAAGGTCTTCCTCCGCTTTCCCATCAAAATTTCCCTGACCTGCTCCTTCCTTGAATAGATTCCCCTCCACCAACAAATCATCAGAGTCCCTCTTCCCATGGTTAAGCGGCGTGTTCGATGGATGCTGTGGTTGTTCCTTCGATTGCTCAGAATGCCCCGACTGGGAGAGAACTCTCCTCAGGTCATCGATCAGAGCTTCGTTACTATTACTACTATTATATGTACTCCTTTCTATGTGCTGCACCTGATCCCCCTTTGCATTATCATATCCAGTTTTATCGTCTCCTGTTGTGCAGTTCTTATCCCCCAACATGCCCGAAAATACGAGATTCATATCATCGTCAAAGTACACATCACCCCCTTCCACTTTCCTTTTTTTTGCAGCCCCTTCTCTGTTCCCTTCCAAACTGTGCTCTCTATCATCAAATCTAACAAGGCCAACTGTTAGATTATTTTTCTCATTCAAAACTGGTACCGTTCCCTCTTTCTTATCACCCACATCTTGAGCCATACCTTGTATCAATTCGTTCGACGTTTCCCCTGATAATTTTTTCTCCAACTCTAACATATGAATAGGTCCATCTCCATTTGGACATGCAGCTACACTCAAGTGTGTCTCGATATGAGTACGTGCTTCTTCAAGTGGGCCTTCACCCTGGGGGGTACTACTACTTCTACACAACTTTTGCGATTTAATTTTTTGTAAAATTTTATTGCACTCTTCTTTTAGTTTCTTTTCATTCAAACTTTTAGAATTTTCTATTTTTTTTAATAATCGCTTTATATTTATAGATGCTTTATTGAGTATGTTTCTGTCAATGTTTACACTTAGCGCTTCTAAGCATACACTGTCAATATTATGTGCTTCATCAAAAACTATTATATCGTTTTTATGAAAATTAACACGATTACTCATGTCTTTTCCTAAAAATATAGACTTAGAAACCTTTGGATCAATAACATATTGATAGTTTAATACTATTACCTTAGATATTTCAATAATTTTCTTTGCACAGAAATATGGACATATAGGTACATTCACATTCTCGGAGTTTTTGTAATTCTTACATAAAATCTTTAAGTCTTCTATAGTATAAACACCCGGTTCTATTAACTCATACACGAACTCTTTTTTAAAATTTTCAAAATACCCACATAAGCCCATGTTATCGTATTCTTCTATACTATTTTTCGAGTTATATATATCAAAATAATCCTCTATATCTATGTTATGTTTGTTTTTCAAAATGAACTCGGACAACCTATCAGCACTTGCCCCACCCCCTCGATTCGTTGAATCAGTCCGGTCAATTTGGGCAGCCATATTGTCCACGTCAGTCAGGTAAACCTGATCAGCCTGACCAACCTGATCAATCCTCCGATTGATATACTTTTTTTCTCTTACAAATGTAGCTGTCAATTTACGGCATTCTTCATCAATTTTCTCCCTTTCATGTTTTAATAAAACCTTCTCATTAACACACATACATCTCCTAGCACTTATTCCAATGGCTAAAATTTCGCTGTTCTTACCGAACTTTTCATTAGCAGCTAAGTTGTTATTCAAACTTTTGACTTCGCCCTGTTGTTGTGTATGCATCATACCATCTGGTTGATCCGTACTTGGCATGCCATCAGACTGATTTGTATACAGTATACAATTTGACTCCTTTGCACATTCACTACTGTTCAACTTCCTTTCTGGTACCCCATCTGCATTGCACTTCTTCTCATTTCTCTTCTTGATTATATTAATTCTGTACATTATAACTTTCTTCAACTCTATGAGGGATTTTTCCATTTCAGCAACAGTTCGAGTGCAAAAAATAAATTTGCCTTCATCATTTTTGTAATATTGGTAAGATGTTATGAGGGAAAAAATGGCCACTGTTTTTCCTGTACCCGTTGGCATTTCCAAAACACAGTGCCCTTCACTGTCTAACGTTTTTTTTAAATATTTCATGTATGCATACTGTTCAGGATATATGTAATCATAAGGGAAAAATACTTCCAGATCGTCCAAATAAAAAACAACCATTTTTCCTTTTTTGAAAATAAACAATTTTTTCAAAAATTTATATTTGCGTTTGCATTTGCATTTTCGCGCACATGCATATGTTTTCTTCGTACATTCGCATATTTACCAAGCCGCTCGTGCGATTTCTCGGTAAAAGTAATGTTTTACCTGAACGAGTCATGCGATTTCTCGGTAAAAGTAATGTTTTTCCTGAATGGGTCATGTAATATTTGCAAATAACATTCACGGGATTAACCTTTTTCCCCTTTCACTAAAATTGCTACTTCTTCCCTCTATTTCAAACATGGACGCTTGTGTTTTTTTTTTTTTTTTTTTCACTGAATACAGGGAACTTACATATTACACTTGCTCCTAAACCCTAATATTGTGTATCACAAAATGCGTAAATTTCTACAATTTTGTTCAATTTGTGCAATTTGTGCAATTTGTGCAATATTTTGCAATTTTTAACTGCCTTTCCTCTTGAAATAAATTCTCTTCAAACTCGCTCAAAAAATGAAGGCCCACTTTGGTATACTTCATATGGAAGGAAACAACAAAAAAAAAAAAAAAAGAAAAAGAAAAAAAAAAAAAAAAAAAAAAAGAAAAAGAAAAAGAAAAAGAAAAAGAAAAAGAAAAAAAAAACAAAGAAAACAAAGAATACTCAGAAAGGTAGGCGATACGACTGATGTTTAAAAAAAGAAAGGAACAACCAAGTAAAAACTTAAAGGCATGGTGAATAAATTCAAGAGTTTCGTATAGCTCCTGTTCATAACAATGCACAAACAAAGAACATATGAAGAAGAAAGTACGAACATATAATACAGTTCATTACACTTCAGTCCATTACAGTACGATGCATTACAAATTTTCTTAGCACGTGTACCATTTTATATTATGCTATACCATTCTTGAATTCTTGAAGGTTCGAAATTTAAAATGAGTTATACCTGGTAGTATACATTTAATAAATTAGTACCACTGAAATGCTGAAATAGCTCCTTAAATGGGATTATAAAAATGAAAAACTGCTTCACGAGTTGCTTCCCGTAATTGCATAAGTGCATGAATACTTGAATATTTGAATACATAAATACACACGTACCTACGTATGTACATATATGCACACATATATGTATGTATGTATTATGTATGTATTATGTATGTATGTATGTATGTGTGTACCACCCCTGCCCCCATGTCTATAACCATAAAATATGCTTTTGAAAATCCTGTACCTTATTGCAGTGTTTTTAAAAGTTCGTAGCTCATGTAGAGGCACCGATCAAAAGAAAAGATTTCTTTTTTTATACCATAACGTATTAAAAAAAAAAATTAATTTCCATTTTCGAGCAAGTCGAAAAATCGTAGTATACAGTGTAAAGGGTATAAGAGAATTTAACCCCAAGAATTACAAAAGAAGAGAATATTTATTTAAAATATGGAAAGAATTATCAGAGAGCTTTTCATTTAGTTTATATGATTTGCCAGTATTAGAAAATTATAAAATTTTTCAAAAGAGTAATATCAATGAGGCTTATGATTTTGTTAAAAATAAAAGGCATTTAATACTGCGCCCAGAAATCACACCACAGCTAATTAACTACTTGTTTTTAAAAGATGGGTTCATAACAGAAAAGGAAAGGGAAGAAGAGGGAAATACGATAAATGGAAGTAACCACGTACGTAACCATGTATGTAATATCATGGCCAAACCAGATAGCAATAAGAGTAGTACAATCTGCAGTAGTAGTAGTAGTAGCAGTAGCAGTAGTAGTAGTAGTACCAATTTTGATAATTTAAATAAAAAGAAATATTTAGTACATAATTTTCAAAAGGTACATAAAATGTGCACAGTGGGACAATGCTTCAGATATGAACAAACATCATCTTGTAGAAAAAGAGAGCATTACCAATGGAATGTTGACATATTAGGTATAGATAATATTAATGCAGAGATCGAACTATTCACTATACTGATATATTTTTTTCATCATGTTAAATTAACAGAAAAGGACATAGTCATAAAAATTAATGATAAAAGAATTATAAAATATATTATATGTAAGATTTTTAAAAATTCATTAAGCAATTTTTCTTATAACTATATACAACATGAAACACATAAGAGAATATTACATATACTTGATAAATACCATAAGGTGTCCAAATATGCTTTTAAATTATTACTAAAAAAATATATTCCTTATTTAATGGAAAACGAAGTAAATATTTTTACAACAGTTCTTCAAAATATACAGTCATATAATAATCTTGAATTGTTCCTTAACTTTAATACATCCATCTTAACTGATTTGAAAAGCGTTTTATCTTATTTAAGAAAAATTAATTTTCACTCCTTTTTTCAAATAGATTTAACAACAGTAAGAGGGTTGGATTATTATAATAAAGTCATCTTCGAAGTTTTTTACAAGCCTAAAAAGTATAGAGCAATATGCGGAGGTGGTCGTTACGATTTTTCATTGAACAAGCGGCAAATACCAGCTGTAGGCTTTGGAATGGGTGATGTAGTAATAACTGAAATACTTTTCAACAAGAACAACAAGCAGAAGAACACGGGCAGCAGAAGCAGAAGCAGAAGCAGAAACATCAATGACTGCGATACTGATGAGTTCAACAATTTACAAAAAAATATAAACATCGTGTCCTTTTTTCCTTATATCGCACAAGAAAATATACATGAACATGCACATAAAGAATACTACGAAATTTTACATGAACTACGAAGGAACAACCTTAAAGTTTACGCCTTATTGCAAAATAATCTAAATCTATCTAAAGCTTTAAAAAAAGCTAACGCTTTGCACGCCGAATATTTTCTATTTTTCGAAGAAAACGATAAACTATTTCTCCTGAAAAATTTGAAAACAGGAAAACAGGACATTGTAAATTCGAGTAATATTTTATCGTTCTACGGTTAGCGGTTAATCCATGCGTAATTGGGTAAAGGAGTAGGCGCCGTCATTTGGTTACAGTCATACGTGTATATATGTAAAGGTATACGAGGCCATGTAAGTATATACATATATGTATATATATGTATATGTGTAAATTCTCTACGTCTTGCTTCTCCACTTTGAGCACTCAAGCAATTGCACTTTAGACGCATTGCTGTTATAAATTCTTCCATCAGCCCCTTTCCATCTTAATTAATTATTCACGTTTGATACGCCATTTTACTGAACTCATTGCCTTTTTTCCTTTTTTTTTTTTTTTTTTTAGTTTTTGCATGTTTGTTTTTGCCTGTTTTTGCGTCGTACGTGTTTTTATTTAGTCATGCTTTATTTTATTATATTTTACTGTATTTCATTTCTTTTATTTTATTTTCTTTTTCCTTTTTTTTTTTTTTTTCTCACCATTTATAAATTATATCCTTGAGAATTAAAATCAAAATTAACATTTTTTTGTACGAATATTTTCCTTATTCTTTTTTTTTAAAACCTCTATTTTCCTGTTTACATTTAGCTTACTAAACTATGATTTACTCTTTAGAGTGCAATTAAAATATTTCTCTTTCCTTGAATTTTTTTTTTTTCTTTAATTTTTTCAAAATACCTCTTAATTTATTCCTTTCTCCCCATGTATTAGCCAATTTCTTTTTTTTTTTTTTTTTTTTTTTTTTTTTTATGACTTGTTCATACGAAAAATTATTTACTATATATTTTTAACAAAGGAATACAGACCAAACTGCAATACCTTCTGAATAGTAAAAAAAAGAAGAAGTTTCTTCAGTTCAAATAGCAGTTAAATTTTACTTTTTATCATTTCAATATATTGTAAAATTCTGAAAAGTATGTATTGCATAGGGTCCACATTTAAGTCAGCATGATGTATTAACATAACGCTATGTAATAATTCTTGTATGTTATAATGCTTTTTCAGATAAAAAAAGAAAAAGAAATTCAAGCTCATCACACATTCTTTCTGCACTTATGCATATAAAAGTAATAAATATAAGCCCTACAGTTACACAAGTGCCATTATTTATGACTTGGAAGAATAAAATCCATGGAGGACAGCGATGAAGAAGATAACATACAAGTCTGTTTTTCTACGCGGTTGCATTTATTCCTTGCTACGTGGGAACACACGTACACTCATATTTATATACATATATGTGCATATATATATATATATATATATATATATATATATAAATATATATATATTTATATTTACATACATGAATAAATATGTGCATACGAGCATAAATGCATGTTTGCGATTACACACATGGGTGAACTTTTTTCTTGCGTGTTCAGGTAATTGTGTTTGGAAATTCAACCGAAGCCAATTTTGATGATTTCTACAGGGAAACCGAATTAAGCAAAGACGAAAACGAAGGTAAAGGAAAAGGCAAATATGAAAATTCACCAAAAAAGATCTAAATTTTGAAATAATATATTTTTTTTTTTTTTTTTTTTTTTTCTATATTAATGTAGGGAACAAAAATAATCTGAACGGCAATGCGTACGCGAGGAAGGAAGCGGAGGTTAAAAAAGGAAAAAAAAAAGAAAAATGAAAATGAAAATAAAAATAAAAATAAAAATAAAAAATTAAGTGAAAATAAAAATTAAAATAAAAAATTAAGTGAAAATAAAAATGAAAAAAAAAATAACAAAATGATAAATTGATAATACGGTAAAATGATAAAATAAAACAATAAAGCAGTTGAGCTGCAGATCAGTAGAACATCAAAGTGATGAAGCAAAAATGCCCTAACAGAATAACGAACTAGCGCAGTTAACACCTCCCCTTTTTCCCACCTTTGCAGAATGAGGAACAGCAGGATGTCAATTTGGAAACACAAGTACAAATAGCTACAAAAGAAAATAAGGTTTTCATGAAATATGACTACACTCATGAAAAGCCGTGGGCTCACCACGCAGACAAAAGTATGTGGTTCAATTATAATTTGGATGAAAATAGCTTCAAAGATTGGGTACAAAAACATATTGATAGGAGAATAGAGCAACAACAAAATTACCAAATTGAAAATGCCGATAATATTTATGATGATAATTTAAAAACCAGTATTTTCACTCAACCCCGTTTTGAGGAGGACTTACTATATTCGAAAAATGTCAAATACAGAAATGCGCCAAATATGCAAAATATGCATAATGCTAATAATATGAAATACGCAAAAAACATGAAAAAAAAATTTTTAAATAGCAAAAATAGTATGATGAATAATTTTAACAATAAAGACAAATTGTCCAGTGTGGTAGAAGAGAGTTATTTTAATAAGCACCCGTTTAAGAATGAAGACGGATACAGAATTAATTTAAATAAAAATCCTCCCAATGACCGTAATACAAACAACAGGAACAATTTTACTCAAAATTATGACCATGTTCATAATAGTTACAATCGTGGAAATAGTGACATTTACATGTACAGTAACGGAGGTGCCAACAACAGTAAATTAAAAAACGAAGAAACAGAGAACTTAGAACAAAACGAAGATTTAACGCAATTCCAAAATTTCATTAACTTTTTTAAGCAAAACCAGGAAATTTAAGTGGTTGATATAGTATAAAAGTGTAGTTAGGGTTAAAATGGCTCTCTTCTCACGCATACGTGATAATATATGTGTGTACATTGTAAAGATGTGAAAAATATGGAAAATGTGAAAAGTAATTTTAAAAAACAGAAATACATCGAGACTGCTCCTCCATTGTACATGCATATATATATACTTGCTTCAGTACATTCATATATACATACATGTGCATTCACTTCAATACGTACATTCATGCGATCTGGATGTGGATGTATGGATTCTCCCCCCCCCTCATGAAGCTTCTACTCACAGGATAAATTTTCGTACGAGTTAACAATCTGCTCCACGGACATCAAAGAATTATGAACATGGTCATGTGTTACACCGTAATTGTTGTACTGATAAATATACGCATTTGTTGCATATAACATTTTGGCTTTTTGCAAAATTTTTTTTAAAGTTGGTATTGGACTTAAGCAATTCGATATCATAGATAAACTGTTATGGGAAAAGTGTTTGCTTTCATCAATATATACCTCCATCGGATGTAATGATTTGTTATTATATAAAACGTGGTTTTTAAATAAGTCCAGATTAATATTTTCGTTAATTTCTCCCCGCATTATCATTTTGCAGTTAAAAATGATATTATTATGAGTGTAATTGTTTCCGGATAGGGGCTCTGTGATATTTTTTAAATGATGCATGTGTTGAGCCTGATGTGTGCGATGACTGGTTTGACCTTTGGACGAATAACTTTTTGCATTTTTTTTTAAAAATATTGCGTTATACTCTCTATTCACGTAAGACTTGCTAAGAGCCTCGTTTAAATATATAGGTATGTGTATATTTCTGGAAAAAATATCGCTCTTATGTAAACTCCTGGAGGGCAAGCGAGCAAAGTAGTCATCCAAGTTAGACGACTCAGTCATTGGTATCATACCTTTGGTATTCGTCACATCAGAGTCTAGTATACTACCCTTTATTACCATTTTATGCATTCGCTTTAATAACATGTTAAAAGAATTTTGTTCAAATTTCATATTTTCTTTAAAAACTTGTGGTAGATAACGTGTTGATAATAATTTATAGTTAGGATGACAACACAGATCTGCCAATATGCAATTCATAATATTCGAATATTTATACGTATTGCTATTTTTTAAATTAGTAAAATCTATGGGTAACCCAATGGTATAAGCTAAAAATAAGCTAATGTATTTATTAATCTCATCTGTATTTATATTTTCATTATTAATTCTTTTACACATTAATTCAAATTTATCATTTTCAAAAAGGATCAAACAATCGGACACATCATAAAGGGAGGACAAACATAATATAGAATTCAAACTCTGTACACTAATTTCCCCAAACATATAAGGAAGGACGCATATATTAAATAAATTGATTTTGGGAAATTCATCTTTTAACATGTACGATATATACGAACTGATACCACTTCCACTACCGCCTGCTAAACTATGAAACAATAATATATTATCTATACTTTCTTTCATATCATTTTTTTCGAACTCTTTATTTACTAAATTAATAAAATGTTCACAAATATTTTTTGCATGAACATTAAAACCGTATGACCAATTATTTCCTGACCCGTTCAAGCCATACACAAAATTGGTGTTGTTATATTTCCATTCGTTGATATAATATTCACTTTTGATTTTTCTACCTTTTTTTTCTCCCCCATTGTATAGCCCATCCGGAAAATTATGCTGCACTTCAGATAAATTAAACTGCTCATCTGGGAAATTATTCGACCCATCGGGTTCACTATACTGCCCATAGGAGTGGCTGTACTGCTTCACTTCAGATCCATTATAAGACTTCTCCCCCCCGGTACATCCCTTATGGTCCTTATTAAATATTTTTACAAAATTATTTACAGGTTCATAATATTCTTCAAGACCGCAAACATATTTCTGACCCGTCTCCCCTCCTGTTGTCCTTTCCGTCTGACCATGATCATAATTTTCCTTCGTTTTTTTACTTTTTTTGCTTGTATAACTACAATCGTTGCAATTTTTGTCTGATAAATTTGAATACAAGCACTTTTCAATCACTTTAGGTTCCATATCAATTAAAATGCACCTTGCAATATAATTATTTAAACAAGGTATGTTATTATTTTCATGTATGTAGCATTTTCTTCCTTTGTTATAATTATATGCATCATATTCAATGACTGGAAAGAGGTTGTTTTCGTAATGGCATTCCTCATCGAAATACATATTAACTAACATATTTCTAAAATTTTCATTTTTTGATGCACATATATGTTTGTACATTATGTCGAAAAATGCAAAGCCGAGTTGATTCCCGCATTGTCCTACTTGAATGGTCAGCACCGTCATGATGGAAGTGAGTTATACTTTTATAGAGAGTTCCCAAAAAAAAAAAAAAAAAAAAAAGAAAGCGTACAACGTATGGTCTTACTGTAGAAGCATATGTACGTGCAGTGTATTCACGTGAGGCATGTGCACATACACATATACGTACATACAAATTTTCACGTGCGCATGTGTGCAATGGGGGCATATTTTATCTAGTGCATATTTATACCCCCATTCACTTGCCCGTTCACACACATACAGAGTGCCGAATACACAATACCTGTGTTGCTCACGCAAACCTGTACTCATTAAACAAAAACATAAATGCGTCCAACGATGCACACTTTGACAAATTAAATGAATAATTTAATTTAACTAATCAAAAAAAAAAAAAAAAAAATTATAAACTTCTGTTTTGTCATAAGTTAATTTTGTTTGCATTCTATTACCTTGTCTTTATAGCGCTTTATGTGTAGAGGGGTTTTTTTTTTTTTTTTTTTTGCTCAATGTGTAGAAAATTTTTTTTTTTTTTTTTTTTTTTTTTTTCTCTATTCCCTATGTACTACTGACTAGCCAAAAATACCTTTTTCCTTAACCTGATTTAAAAAAAAATAAAACATAAAACATAAAAAAATATGGTAAATCATAACGAAACTTGATAAAATATGATAAAACATAATAAAGCATAACAAAACAAAAATAAAAAATATATTTTTTACAGATAGTGCTTTTTCTATTTTTTTTTTTTTTTTTTTTCTTCTTGACATATAAGAGTCGAAAAAGAGAAGTGTTTTCCTCTTATCTATTTAGCGTACTTCTACATTTTTGTCATAGGTGATCAAGCAGAACACATACATGTGCATACATACACAATTCATACACATCATTCTATATTATGATGTTTTTAACTTGACTCTGATGAGTACAAAGCTTCTCGGGAAAGTGAAGAAAATACCTCAAAAAATGATATAAAAAATAATGAAATAAAATGATATATAATGAAATGAAATAAAAAATAATAAAATAAAATAATGTATAATGAAATAAAATGATATATAATGAAATGAAATAAAAAATAATAAAATAAAATAATGTATAATGAAATGAAATAATGTATAACGAAATAAAATAATATAATACATCAAATATAGCATAAGGGGCAGCAAATAAGTGGGATAACATTCCATACAATCTGCGTTACTTAAGAGCATAATGCAAGTCAAGTGCCCAGAAGTTCGGCTAACCATTTATACAGTACGAATCAGCCCGCTTATACTTAATGTTACATACGTACATGTGCATACGTGCGTAAGCTCATACATAAGCGCACACATACTAAAAGGCATCCGTACTAAAGAGCATCCTTACGTATATACACTTCTATGTACTTCCTCCCCCCCTGCTGCTAACCTTTACTATCGCCCCTTCATGGATGGATGACAAACTTTTTTTTCAAAATTTTGAAAACATCAATGAAGATAGCTTACCATCACCATTAATAAAACACTCAGACGAATGTAAAAAGTTCAACAGATGTAGAAGGAATAAAAATAATGATGAAGATTCACTCAAAGGGTTGAGCAAACCAAATGAAGAGAACAAAAACAATGATAAGCATTATTTGTGTATAAATATTAACAGATATAATGGACAGTGCTATCATATAAAAATACCAATCATTGATGATATTCATTTCCATTTTGTTATAGGGGAGTCCCTTATTTACCTTCTTAATATGTATTTACAGAAAAGAGTTATAAGCAGGAGCTTATATAATAAAATTCTTTTTTCATTTCAATTAGTAAGTCATACAAAATGGAAAAAAACAATAAAAGAAGAAAAAGAAGAAGAAAAAAAAGAAGAAAAAAAAGAAGAAAAAGAAGAAGAAAAAAAAGAAGAAAAAGAAGAAGAAAAAAAAGATGAAAAAAAAGATGAAAAAAAAGAAGAAAAAAAAAAAAAAAAAAAAAAAAAAAAAAAAGAAGAAAAAAAAGAAGAAAAAAAAGAAGAAAAAAAAGAAGAAAAAAAAGAAGAAAGAATACATGACAACTATCCCTCTTTGTGCTTTTTCTCATCGTTCATACGGATATGCAAAGACATTGTTAATATTTTTACGCCATTTCTGTAGGTGTGTTCCTACGTTAACCTTTGTATACTTATCTGCATATGCACACATTATACATATTTCTGCGCATACGTACGTATGCATGTTTCTATGTATGTTTTTTTCCCCCCCCCCTTTATTTTTTTTTTTTTTTTTCGGGATCAGGCAATAACTGACACGTTAAATGAACTGAAGGAATCGAAAGAGAACAAATGGAACATAAGGGGAAAACTGATAAACTCCAAAAAAGAAAACAATGTACAACTATTGTACGTAGAAAATGCATTTCTCACCCATAATAAGATTGTGTTACATTTGCCTTTATTAAAAATTAAGTCGATAGATATTTAGGTGTTTGGCTCCAAAAAAAGGTGCCCCTATACTTAACCAGTCTAGCCCATTTTGTCAGTACATAAGTGTATGCCTGTGTGTGCCTGTGTATGTCTATGTATGTTTGTGTATGTCTATGTATGTTTGTGTATGTCTATGTATGTTTGTGTATGCCTGTGTGTGCCTGTGTATGTCTATGTATGTCTATGTATGTTTGTGTATGTCTGTGTATACATACGAGCGCTTCTTTATGTATGTATTCTTCTGTTGAACTGCTCATCAGCGTGAAAATTTTAATTTTAATGAAACAACAGTCAAGACCATTTTTTTTTTTTTTTCTTTTCTTTCTTTTTGTTTCCTTCTTATATTTAATTAAGTATGAACAATCCTCATTTTCTCGGTCAGGTGAACGCATTAACAACATGGTACATGACGTTATATAAAGACTGGATATCCAGTTTGAAAATTTTCCATTTTTATGGTTTTAATAAAAAGAGCGAGTAACATTAAGATGTTTCGGTAAATTTAGCTGCCACGTTTTGTTTCCACATTAGCATGTACGTGAAATGACAGATAAACAAAAAAAAAAAAAAAAAAAAAATTAATGGGTATATGTATGTGTGTACATGTACACCTACATATACATACACTTGTACACGTACAAAGGGGCAATTAGGAGGAATAAACGCAAATGGTATTTTTTCCCCTAAATAAACAAGTACCCATGCAGAATGAAAGTTTTTCCTTTTTTATACAAAATTTCACTACATATGGGTACTAACATCCGTGTACATTCCAAAAACACTTTTACACATCTGTAGAGTTCGTTCTTCCTTGTTCATATATAAAATATATGAACGCACGAACCTATCCATTGCTATCCCTTTGCGTAAGGGGAAGTATCATCTTTACGTTGAACGACCCTCCTTTGTTAAAGTACCTCTGGGAAAGGGATAATTACAAATAAAGAAGCCACTTTATTAAAATAAATAAATAAATATATATATACGTTCATACATGTACATGTAATGTATGCAATTTTTGTGTACATATTTGAACGACAGTACATGTAGCATAGGAAATGGTGATCTGTCAAGCTGTACCCGTGGCAAAGTCCCTTTTCGAAATAATTATAAAAAAAAAAAAAAGGATAAAAAACGAATTTTCAGTTTTTCCGATAATATTTCATTAAAAGTAATATGCCTCACACTGTTTTAGTATTTAAAATATAATTTTTTTTTTTTTTTTTTTTTTTTTTCTCTTTTTTTTTCACTCTAGCCTGCACAAATAAATACTATATGTATAGTAGTATCATTGCCCCTGCTTTCTTTTAATTTTGTGAACGAACAGTTTGTTCCTTATCATTTGTACATACTTGTTTTCAAAATGGTTATGCACGTACAATAATCAGATTTACGTCCTGTTTTATTTTATTTTATTTTTTCATCTATTCTCTCATTTTTTTTTTATGCATTTTCCTTATTTTGCGTGTTTTCCTTATTTTGAGTATTTTATTTATTCTTATTTTATTTATTCTTATTTTATTTATTCTTATTTTATTTATTCTTATTTTATTTATTCTTATTTTATTTATTCTTATTTTTTTTTTTTTTTTTTTTTTTTTTTGATGTACAGTCATAAGTCTGTGCTTCCCCTTTTTAACGTAATTCTTTTTAAAAAAACATTATCAGCCAATTCAAATTAAAATAAAAAAAAATTGGTAAGCTCATTCGGGCATACGCAAAAGCATATGCGTCACTGGAAACGAGTTCCTGCGCGTATGCTTGAATTTGTTTGAACATCTAAGAGTGAGTAGTTGAATATATGTACCTGCCTGTATGTATGTATTTATATACATATATATGTATGTACTTATTTACGTACTTATGCATTTGCCGCGCAGTGTACACCAGCTTTAATGGGCCCACTTTTAAACGCTTTTTTATATTCGTATTCCCTTTTTTTTTTTTTTTTTTTTTTTTTTTTTTTTTTTTATTTATTTTCGAAAGGGGCCTACCAGAATAAGAAATAAAGCATTTTATGTTTGTGTGGGGGAGTGCATACATATAGGCTCATGTATGTATATATGTATATGCATACTACTATTTATGTATAAAGAAATAATTTTTTATATCTCATTGTGCCTCCCATTTTTGAGCGAAATAGTATCTCTTCCACTCGGCTCTTCTTCGTGCTATGTTACTACGTTAATGCTTGAATGATATGATGTAGAAGCGTATTCGTTCTGGTGCATCGTGTTTTCAACTATCTTTATCTGAGATAGTCGCTTGGGGTAACATCAGTGCGAACAACACGCCATATAGTGTACATTACATACTTCGATAGTGCACTTTGCACAAATACACACTATACATAGTACATACTACACACTGCGCAAACACATTTTATCCCCCTACCTCAGTACGCTCCATATAAGATGCTCCTTCTCCGGAAAAGAGTGCAAAGTACCATTGTTTGGACCCACGGGGGGAGCATTTTCTCTTTTGCTCGAAGGAACAAAACAACACAAAACCTAGCGCAAGAAATAGCCAATCAGACAATTACAAAAGTTAGTGAATTACCGAATAAGCTAAAAATTGCTACAGTAAAAAATAGCTGTGAAATACCTACAGTAGGTATATGGATAAGTAGTGGGAGTAAATATGAAAACAAGTATAACAACGGTGTTGCACATTTTTTAGAGCATATGATATTCAAGGGAACACGTAAAAGAAGCAGAATACAGTTAGAAAAAGAGATAGAAAACATGGGAGCACATTTAAATGCATATACAGCTAGAGAACAGACGGGTTACTATTGCAAATGCTTTAAAGAAGATATAAAATGGTGTATTGAACTGTTAGGGGATATACTAACGAATAGTGTATTTGATGAAAATTTAATAGAAATGGAAAAGCATGTAATACTAAGAGAGATGGAAGAAGTAGAGAAGTCAAAGGATGAAGTAATTTTTGATAAATTACACATGACTGCTTTTAGAGATCATCCATTAGGATATACTATTTTAGGACCTGTGGAAAATATAAAAAATATGAACAGGCAAGAAATTTTAAATTACATACAGAAAAATTATACATCCGATAGAATGGTTTTATGCGCAGTTGGAAATGTAGAACATGAACAGATTGTTAAGTTAGCTGAACAGAATTTTGGTCACTTCAAACCGCAGGAAAAAGCTATATTGACAAAAAATAATATAGATGAAAAACCATTCTTTTGCGGTTCCGAAATCATTGTTAGAGATGATGACTCAGGGCCAAGTGCACATGTAGCAGTTGCATTTGAAGGAGTAGAATGGAAATCACCTGACTCTATCACCTTCATGTTAATGCAATGTATAATTGGTAGTTACAAAAAAAATGAAGAGGGTATAGTACCAGGTAAATTATCTGCTAACAGAACTGTTAATAATATATGTAATAAGATGACAATAGGATGTGCTGACTATTTTACTTCTTTCAATACATGTTATAATAACACAGGTCTATTTGGCTTTTATGTACAATGCGATGAGCTAGCTGTTGAGCATGCCCTTGGTGAATTAATGTTTGGTATTACTTCCTTAAGTTATAGTATTACAGATGAGGAAGTAGAGCTAGCCAAAATTCAATTAAAAACGCAGCTTATTAGTATATTTGAATCATCATCTACCTTAGCTGAAGAAGTGTCAAGACAGATATTAGTTTACGGAAGAAAAATTCCATTAGCAGAATTTATTTTAAGATTAAATGAAATAGACACAGATGAAGTAAAGAGAGTTGCTTGGAAATACCTCCATGACCGCGATATAGCTGTTGCTGCCATAGGTGCATTGCATGGTATGCCTCAGTACATTGATCTACGCCAAAAAACCTACTGGTTGAGATATTAGTGTGGTACTGCTATTGGTTGGGGGGAGGGGCAGGGGGAAGGTGTTTATCATTGTGTGCACATCTTCTTAGAAAGTAAGAAAGGATAAGAAGTGGAAAAAAGCGAAGAACGTAATACATACAAAATGCCCGAAAGGAAGTTCCCTTAGTGTGCAACGGGCATCTTTTAAAATTGCCAATTAAATGTATCATTTTTTTTTTTTTTTTTTTTTTTTTTTTTATTTCCCTGCGCACGTGCTCGTATATTTCTTCCTTTTTTTCCTTTCAATGTTAATATTGTTTACATACACCCATCAACAGCTCCATATGGTCAGTGCAAAAACGTATGTCGTGGTATATTTATGTGTGTATTTGCATATGGATGTACATTTTCGTATTTATCTACATATTTGCATATGTTTGTACATTTCCTCATGTATGTGGGATAGAGCTTGAAAAATAAGAGTGAGCACGCTTCTTCACGAGCACTGATGAAATGCCCTCACCCGTAGAGCAAAGTCTTCACCATCGAAAGGACAATCAAAAAGGGAACCTCATATTCAAACAATTTACATTTTTCTAATTAAAAATATAATGCTTTATAACAGTTATAAATCGCGATAAGAGCTATTTGGACGAGCTCTAGCAGGCTTACAAAAGTTTGCTCCCTGCATATATGTACATATACATATATATATATATATATATATATATATATATATATATATATATACATGTATACCCGTTTACACATTGCATATTTTCTGGAAAAGATTGGACGAACAAGACGTATATAAAGGAGCATACCTAAATACGACATAAGTAATTAATTAACCATTTGCACCTTGCCAATCTTTATTATTTTCCTTTTTTTTTTTTTTCACATACAATAATGCCGCTATTACTGCTTAATAGCTCAAAAAAAAAAAATAAAATAATAAAACAATGGAATAATAAAACAATGGAATAATAAAACAATGGAATAATAAAATAATGCAACAATAATACAATGGAATAATAAAACAATGGAATAATAAAATAATGCAACAATAAAATAATGGAATAATGGAACAATGGAATAATGGAACGATGAAATAATAAAATAAAAATATTTCACTGTACTTATTCAACTCCACTGTTTGACATTTCCACTCGCATACTGGAATCAACTTACAAATGTAAACTCCATTTTTGCTTTCCCCACTGCGGTAAATATGGGAAAGGTAAAAAGAGAAAAGGACAAGTGGTGTGCACTTCAAAAAAAAAAAAAAAAAAAAAAAATATGGGTTAATTAGTAAATACGTGAATACATATATACATAAATGTTTTTATACATTATCGCAAAAAGGAATACAAAAAAAAAAAAAAAGAAAAAAAAAAGGACTGTAATGGAATTCAAAAAGGGATATCGTAAGAAGGAATTTCATGAAAAAAGGCAAAAAAGTGTATACATGCTTGCATATATATATATATATATATATACACGCGTTTATACGTATGTATTCACATACGTATTACGCGTAAGTACGTTTCAAGCATACGCACAAGCTTAGGTAAAATACCCCCAGCCGGTAGTCATAATGAAATATGCTTTTTCCCTTGTGTTTAAAAAAGAATAAAAGGAAAGGGCTATATTTTTTTTTTTTTTTTTTTTAACATCCTCTAAGTCTTACATGTAAAATAAATTTACACAAACTACGTCAAGTGACTTTATTTGTTCTTCCAAATTGCGGACTTGTCGCACATACACATTTACACGTTTACACATTTACACGTTTACACGTTTACATTACACATATATGTATGTGCAGAGAACGACGGGAACTCGACATTGGCCTGCGCCACGAGTAATCATTCTTCTGCAAGGAAAAATAAAGAAAAGAGGGAAGGAAAAAAAGGAAAAGGGAAAAAAAAAAAAAAAAGAAAAAGAAAAAGAAAAAGCAAAAGCAAAAGCAAAAGTAAAGGCAGTAATCCTCTGATCTGGAATACCTTTTCAATGTGTAAAAGAATAAAATATTTCCCCATTTTAAAAAGGAAAAAAATTTAAGCAAACCACTACGTACATGCTGGTATAGCATATGTCTGTTTCGTTTTTTGTGCATCCCCATAACCACTTGGTGAGATAAAATTGCTTCACGAAAAAGAATAGCACACAGAGGAAAATGCGATTAGCAAACTTTATGAAAAAATGGGGAAATTTTAATTTTAAAAGAGGAAAGCATATTTTTAAAATGTCTTAGAAATGGAGTGTTCGCTATATTTTATTATATTATTTTTTCTTATTTTTTAATATTTTTTCTTATTTTTTCATACATTTTCTTATTTTTTCTTATATTTTCTTATTTTTTCTTATTTTTTCTTATTTTTTTCTTATTTTTTCATATTTTTTCTTATTTTTTCATATTTTTTCATATTTTTTCATATTTTTTCATATTTTTTCTTATTTTTTCTTCTTCTTTTTTTTTTTTCCCATCCCTTTTCCTCCATTTTATTCCCATTTCTTCCATTATCATACATCTTTTTCCCCTTCCGTCCCCTTCCTCCGTTTTTCTTCCATTTCTTGCCCATTTCGTTAAATTGTTCCTGACCGCAAATGAGCTTTTCCCCCACAAATATGCTGAATGAGGTGGGCATAAATAGAAATATAGCCAACGGTAATAATGCAAATAAAGGGGCAAATAATACCATAGAGGGGGTAAATACATATGTATATAAAGAAAATTATGCTAATAATATTAACGTGAAAGGAGAAGAGGCAATACATTACAGTAAAGATGGGGAATACAACCAAAGCATCGAGTATGGTAAAAAACGACAAGAAAGGGAGATATACAGAATGGACAAGGAGAAGCACAGATTGTCGAATGATGGAAATAACAATATGCACGATCAGAACAAAAAGAAAGAGGAAAATTTTAAAAGCATTACGCACTTTGCCAAGTACCTATTCTTTATAGCTAAAAAGGTAGCATACATAGATGGAGCTGCACTTGGTGGTGGTGCTCCAGGTGATGGCGGTGGTACCTCTGGCATTTCCTGCTCCACTTCGGGTACCACTCCAAACGAAGAACTGCACAAATTGCTTGTAAAACATTTAATATACAAACTTAATAAAATACTTTCGTCTCTCATCAATTTTAACGTATTACAGTATAATGAAAATGAAAATATAAAGCAAGAAATTGAATATGCATGTTTAAAAAAGAGCAATATCACACTGAATAAAATAAGACTTATGTTAAAGAAGCTCGAGGAGAGCAATATCAATTACAAGTACATATTGCATATACTCCTCAAGTTGAAGCAATATGATGATGAAAACAGGAATACCATTATGACTATCAGCAGAAATGTTAAAGTGGATGCACCTCATCTGCATAATCCACAACAACCACACTATCCACAGCAGCTGCATAATCCAGTACAGCCGCTTAACCCGTTGAGTGATGGTATAAACACAGATGAGCAAAATAAAAACAAAAGAAGCGAACATGATAACGTAAACTACATTAGCAATAATATACATGTGCAAGATGAAACGTCAGTTAACCCCAAAAGGGATGTAGGGCATGGAAACTTAACCACAAATCAAAACAGTAATATGTCCAACCATGAGGGGTATAAAAAATTAACTATAATTAACAAGACTGAGGAGGGGAATAAACTAGAACTACCCAATGATAGAACGCAAAGGAGCGGCATTAGCAATAATGGAGGTGTTGGAAGCACCAACAAAATGCTAACCGTTAGGGGTAGGGATAAAGACAGAAAAACAGAGAGACTAACAGAGAGACTAACAGAGAGACAAAGTGGAAGGGGAAGAAATGATAACTCCATTCTACACAGAAACAATTTAATAAACAAAAGTTTATATGCAACGATAATTCTGAACAACAAATTCCACTACTTGGATATAGAAGAGAGTTTCCTATTAAAAGATCTTATATACCCTCTTCAAGGATTAAATGGAGAATACATTAAATATAATAAAACTGAAAATTCTTTTTTTGTACACAATAGAAAGATTAGCATAGGTATGCATCATATTATAAATAACATTAGCTATGTAGGCATTCTATTTAAGAAGTTAAAGATGTATGTAAACCATTCTGGGAGTAACGATAGTGGCAAGGCGAGTAGCTTATGCTATGAAGATGATCATGCTGCTTATAGTAGTGATGATAACATTAATCTGGACGATGTGTATTGTAATAACAACGACATGATTAATATGCACAATGGAAAGAATTACATGGATAACATTTATAATAGTGGGCATAGCGGGGATAAGGCAAGTTACGGGGTGTCCAACACGTACAATAACCATCCGGATGATAGTAGATCCCATTACCCCATCAGTGGTGGTAAGAAGCACATGGAGGGGATGAACATAAACAGCGGTAGCAGTAACTGCAACAAATGCGAGAAATGCGGCAAATACGACAACTGCGACAACGGTAAGTGCAACTGCATCGCTCGCCCGCGGAGGAAAGGGAGCCTAGTAGTTGATGCGTTGCATCAAATTATAAGGGAATACATGAATGAATACTATAAATTATTATCATACATAGAGAGTGATCTTAACGAACACATACATAAAAATACAGTGTATATTGGAATAAACAAGCTGTATTTGTTATTACAGGAGTCATACAAAATTCTGAGAGTTTTAGTAAACGTAGTAGATGAATCGTTAAGAAATACTGGATGTAGATTTCTCTCTTTTTTATATTCAAAATCACAGGCGTATGATTATGAAGAACAAAAAATTTATAAAAAAATTTTACAGAAATGTATAAAACCAATAAATGAAATTTTAAAACAGTGGACTGAATATGGTATACTAAAAGATAAATATAATGAAACCTTTATATCAACAAATAAGACAGTTACATCTGAACAGATATGGACATATAAATTTTTCTTAAATTTTAACAATGTTCCACTTTTTCTAAGTGTCAATACTGCTAAGAAGATACTACTCACTGGAAAGAGTGTATACCTGCTTAACCTATTTGGGAATAACAACAATGTAGTAGGTGCATCAAACATGAGTAGTGGTTTATACTCCTCAAGCAATGACGACGCTTTTAAGTTTCACACTGCATTAGCGGCGAACGCTATATGTAATGTATTTCCTCTAGCAAAGGAGAAAAATATTGTTTTGCTAAAATGCCCCAGTGGTGGTGCTGGAGGTGCTGATCTTAGGGGCGGTAGTACATACACTACAATGGGAAATATTTGTAATAAGGTCAAGTATACGAACAAACATGATATATCACGGAAGAGAAGCAATAGGGGCCTCAAAGGAAGTGTGCACTACAGTATTAAATCGCCATATAGTAGCAGTGAAGATGATGAAAACCCGGAGGATGAACCTTTACTAGATGATGTATTTTGCATAAATGACGTAAACATATACATTGACAGTATCGATTATTACATTAAGAAAATTTCGGAAAGGAAAAATAAAAAACTAATAACCTTGTTAATAAAAAAGTACGAACTGTATGAACACTTAAGAGCATTTCGCTATTTTCTTTTATTAGTAGATGGAGATTTATTCGAAACCATATTTGATAATATGAAAACAGATTTATATATGAATGCAGAAGAATTGAAAAGACATTACCTTAACAGTAAACTAGATCTATGTATAAAATCTTCTTCTCTATTTACCTCCAATCAGAATATAATAAAGAAGTTAACACTTGAAAAATTTAATATTAGAAGAGGAGATATAGGATGGGACGTATTAGTATTTGACTTTTTAGTTGAAAAACCACTTGATATAATATTTACAAAAAAAATCAAATCTATATATAAAAGTATAAATGTATTATTAATAAAAATTAAAAAAATTTTTTGTGAATTGTCTAATATATGGTACCTTTTTACTCATCTTTTTAAAATTATTAATATAGTTTATTATAACTCTGTATTTATTTATTGCAATATAATTAGAAATGAAATGTTCCATTTTGTACATAATATTTTATCATATTTTTATTATGACATTATTGATATGAACTGGAGTGATTTTAAAAAAAGACTCTTTTCTTGTAATGATCTAGATCAACTTATACAAGAACATTACAATTATATAACGCAAATACAGTTCGATTTATTCCTAGGAAGTTACAACGATTTAGTTGTAAACTCTTGTCCGTTTAACGAGTCAGATGATGAATCAAGGCACGCCTATTTCAACAGCTCACTAGACGCAGACGGGAGCCTGAGTGATTTATATGCATCTCCACGCGAGCATAACGGTAGATATAATGGAGTTGGAAGTGACAGTGGTAGTGGAAGTGGAAAAGACAATCATAATGACAATGATAGTGAAATCAACAACCTCAATGATGGTAATAACATTAGAGTGAGCGCAGTAACTACTCGGGAACGAAATCGCGGCTTCTCAAAAGAAAACAGGAAAAATGAACCAAACGAAACACATATTTGCCTGAACAAAATTCTAGATATCATAACTAGGTTTATAAACTTAACCAGTGCTTTAATCTCCTCCGTGTGTGAAAATTATACAGAGATTAAAAAGTTAACAGAAGAACGAAAAGAAAACAAAACTAATTTTGATAATGATGTTGATTATATAAACAATTATATTAATTATAATATTATAGGAGAAAAAACTATAAAAGATATTAAAATGTTACTCAAGTATTACAGAAATTATATATATAAATTTATATGTCTTCTATTAAGTGAAAACAAATACATTCATGCTTATTCAAAAAATACGAAAAGGGATAAACTCCACTCCCTTCGATTACTAGCGGCAAGACTAGACTTTAACCTCTACTACGTCAACATATCAAAAGTTGTCGAGACGAAAAACACAAAGCTCAACATATCAAAGCAGATCAAGATGATGAACAAGTGAACCAAAGGGGGAGACGCAGCTTCCCTCCGCCTCCTGCGTGGAACGTCGAAGAAAACGTAGACATCAACAGAACTTTATCAACAGAACTTTATCAACAGAACTTTATCAACAGAACTTTATCAACAGAACTTTATCAACAGCACTTTATCAACAGAACTTTATCAACAGAACTTTATCAACAGAACTTTATCAACAGAACTTTATCAACAGCACTTTATCAACAGAACTTTATCAACAGCACTTTATCAGCTGCAACTTATTAGGTGCACCATATCAACACTATTTCGAGTAAACCCAAAAAAGGGAACGTGAACTCTATCTAATTTGTGGTGTCTTAACGTGCTACTCTTTAAAACATCAAAATTGCAAAAATGAAGAATCGACAAAGTGTACTTCAATATTTGCGATACACCAACGCACGCTTTTATATTTGCTCCTTAGCAAAAATTGCTTTTTCTAATTGACTCCTTTCTTTTTAAATATATCGCATATTCTAACGTATGTGTGTGTATGTTCATTTTTTTTAGTCTTACACTTCTTCACTTCGCGGGCGAATTATTCACCGCAGTATATTATGCTGCGCAACGCTGTGTTATACTGCCCTTATTATATATTGCGTTTTATTTAATTTGCTATTTTTATTTTATTTAATTATATATTGCGTTTTATTTAATTTGCTATTTTTATTTTATTTAATTATATATTGCGTTTTATTTAATTTGCTATTTTTATTTTATTTAATTATATATTGCGTTTTATTTAACTTCATTTTTTTATTTTATTCAACTTCATTTTTTTATTTAAATTAAATTAATTTAAGTTAATTATTTCTTTATTACGAGACAGATACGAAGCAGTGCTTTACTCACTCTGCTTTATTTTGAAGGGGAAAAAAAAAAAAAAAAAAAATGCGCACGTACAGGTACATAAACATCCATGTGTGTAAAATTCAGCAAAGTCTTTTTTTACAAGCAAAACAAACAAGCTAAAGTTTATTTTAATTTGTAAATAGGGAGTACCGTTGAGTGTGCACGAACGTTCGCAGGTACGCCTACAGGGGCTTTATTAGTGTCGTTCATTCCGCTAACATGGTCAATGCCTCTGGATTGTTGCTATATTGCTATTGGATTGCCGCTTATATTCGGCTTCCTGTGCTACACACTGAGCAGCGAAATTAACTTGTTCTCTTCAGCCACGTTGAGGGGGTATCCATCGACGTTTTTCTTAATTGTAGGCACGTTGACCATGTGCTTACGTTGGCTGAACACAGAGATGTTCAAGTTATTGTAGTCGTATGGATATAGAACATCCCTAGAATTAGCAATTTCTTGCGGTTTGCTAGTTTTTGATGTGTTATATCTAGGAATATGCAGAGGTATGAACAAATTAAAATTGGGTATAATTTTTATTTTGGGCTTTTTCAAATATAACTGAATGTAGTTATTAACTTTGTTGACTTTATTAATTTCATGCAATGACAAAATAATCTGTTTTTTCAAATTCTTTCTTTTTAATATCATATAAGGGTATAACAATAAACTTTTATTCTCAATGTCTAATACTGCTCTTAATATAACGGAGTTGTAAAAGAGAAAATAAAAAATATAAAATAAAATTAATCCAGCAGATATTACAAAGCCACATAAACTTGAAATTATATTTATTTCAATTAAACAGATAGATAGTGAGGATATTATTACACCTCCAATAAGTGAGTTATTAATTTTTTTTCTTATAATTTTGTTTCTTTCCTCTTCTATATTAAATAACACTATTTTGCTTTTACTGCTATGTTCATTTTCCATGCCACTTTTAAAAATGAAAAATTTATTGTAAGCTTTCTTTTCGTTTGTAAATAATACATGCATGTACCCTTTGTTTACCTTTAAGAAATTGCAGCAAAATATGTTCATCTTTTTTACAATGTAATTCTTTATATTTATCTGTTTCATCTTGTCCCTTCGTGCCGTAAACATGTAGCAGCCTTTTTTCGTCTAATGTATACTTTTTCGTATAGAACTTTCTATTTCGTTTCCCTGGGTTTATTATGGCGGCAATTGATTCTTTTTGTCGTCCTTGTTTTATGCAAAAGGTCAGCTACCATGTACATAACGTTTTGTACACATGTTAACGTATATAAATTTTATTTTTTCTCTTTTTCTGTTTCTTAAAAATAGCAATTATTTTTCCCATTTATCCGCATTTTTTTTTTCTTTTTTCCTAGTGCCTTATTTTACATAGCTACACTTACCCCTTTGCGCATAATTGCTAACCCTTCTAAACAGTATAACTTTGTTTAGAATTTTTTTTTTTTTTTTTTTTTTTCCAGCTAAAATGAAAAAAGTTTCATGTTCATATGACGAGATGAAACAGAAAAACAAAAAAAAAAAAAAAAAAAGCAAACTCCAGAGTTGATGCCATAAATTAGGGTAACAACGAAACGAAAGTAAAATAAAACGAAAATAAGCTAGGAGTACCGCACAATAATGTAAGATAAATTACTAAAAAAATGCAGCAACTGCGAAATGTAATATATATAATGTATTTTAAAAAGTCAAAAACGCCTGAACGGTTAAGGTTTTTTTTGTCGGTATGTCATGTGTGCACATACATGCGTGGTTCTCATAAGTATTCCATGTGTTATGTAAATATGTATGTATATATATACCTATTACATGTATGCTCAGGCACTTCCCACATACTCACAGTTTGGAAATTTAACAAACTTAGCAAATTTAGCAAACTTAGCAAATTTAACAAATTTAACAAATTTAGCAAACTTAGCAAATTTAACAAATTTAACAAATTTAGCAAACTTAGCAAATTTAGCAAACTTCGCAAATTTAGCAAATGCACTAATGTTAACAACACGGTTTGAAAAACACGCCAACAAGCGAAATGCGAGTGCGCGAAGGTCTTGTCAAGCAAACTTGTACGAGAGATAAAAAGTAAACAAAATTAAAAAAGCTGATGTAAGCGAAGATAAATACAGAATAAACTGATAACTGTCGTTCCCTCTAGGAAAGGAATAAACATAAATAACATCGGAATAATGTTTTTGCGTGCAAAGCAAACTGTAATATATAGGTATATTCAATTTTTGTATATCGTTCGCCTCCAAAACGTTGTACTTAAATTTTTCATTCGCATGGATTTTGTTATAATTCACTATTTTGTGCTTTTTACCACAATAATTTATTGTTTTTACATAAATAAAATGTTTAAGAAGGGATATATCAGTTTCACTAGTATGTCCATCATTCGGTTGAGGTTCGTCTTCCTCTTTCTCTTTTTTTTCCTTTTTTTTTTTTCTTTTTTTTTTTTCAAAAGGAGTATTTTTCATACTATCAAGATCATTATTATTTGTCTGCTTCTTAATTTCTGCATTCTTCGGATAAATGAGAGAATAAAAGGCATTTTCTTGCAAGTATATATAAAAATCCGCAGTATGGGTAGCTACAATGTTTTCAATATCACGTATGTAAACAGTCTGTTCATCCGCATATATGGTAAAATTACCATGTTTGTATTCTTCCTTATCTATCGGATTATCCTTATCATGCATGCAATTTAGAAAAGGTTTCGCATTTGAAATGGACACTATATCGTAGTCCGTGCATTGATACTCACTATCGTTCTTCATGTCTAGTTCTAGGTATTCTCCGTGGCAGGGTGTAACATATCGACCGCTAAGTAATGTGTCGTAAGAAAAAGCAAAGTGCTCACCACATAGATAATTTGTGTATTTCCTTCTATTTCTCCGTGTATTCCTTCCTTTTATGTCTTCCTCTTCCTCATCTGTAGCACCACCAGTAGCAATGTAACCATTTTGCCCACTCCCATATTGGATATACTCTTTTTTCCACGGTGCATCAAAACTGGCCTTTTCTTCATTAACACTGTTACAACGATAATGGTGTGCTATATCGCTCATGTGTAAGGACAGTCGAACATATAAACGATGAAACATATGTAGGTGATTAACGTTATTAATTAAATTTCCACCATCATACTTTGCAATAATATGAGATGATTTATCTTTACAATTTTCAACATCGGAAAAAGTTAGCTTCAATTTGTTTCTAACCTTCTCTTTGTCTATAATAATATTGTTTGAATATAAATCTATCATTACTATTTTACAATTATTTAAAAAGGACATATTTCGGATAGGACTATTTTTCTCCATCTGTACAACTACATTCGTTTTCGCATTTTTGTTAATACCTTCACTTGTTATTTCTTTATGAACAAGTACATTAAATATACTTTTTTTTGAAATAATTTTATTCTCTATTTCTTTATAAATTATAAAATCTTCCTGACTGTACAGATGATCTTGAAAAAGTAAGGGGAAATTTTCAATATCGTAATTGAAAAAAGAAAAATTTATTTTTCTTTTTACACACTTGTTACAATTTTCCTTATTAATGCTACTAACAGAGGAATATATATAAGCGAGCAACAAAAGATTTTTTTCCATTCCATTTGTGTATGTATTGTTTTCATATTGTACTTCTTCTTCAGTATCCTCTAAATAGGAATATAGTGTATTATTTACAAAGCTGTTCATAAAAAAATTTTTATTTTGTTTATCATAACAATGAAATTTCGAAAAAAAAAAAGACAAACATTCAACACTTTTGTAATTTCTTGTATACATATTAAAAGAAATATGAAATACGTATTTTGTATTAAATGAAGATGATGTATATATATTTTTTTTTTCCCTCATTTTTTCCTTTTCATTTGTATTGTACTCCCTCTTTTCTGTGAAGCTTTTCACAAATACATTTCTTATGATGTTATTTGCAAGGAAAAACTTAAAAAGCATTGAAATATTGTCATTCTTCCTTTTCACTATTCGAAGGAAGAACAATTTCAAGTGATAATCAAAAAATGCTTTCATTAAATCTGTCTTTGATATGTACATGAAAACCCAAATGTACTGTTCATCCTCTTTCTCTGTATAAATTGCTCCCGCCTTGTCTTTCTTCCCTTCGTACAAATATTTTCTGTTATCTGTCAATTTGCTTAATGTAATGTTACTTACTATCAAGTTACTTTCGTTCAACCATTCAAGTAAAATATATTTGTGCGAAAGACAGTTTTTATTTATTTTTCCACTTGCCCTTCGTTGTCCATCTGTTCTATATGCACCATTGGGACTACCTGCCCCATTAATACGTCCCTTCAATATGTGCATACCAGTTAAGTCCACAAATGAACAATCCTCGTACAACTTATCAAACGAAGTACTGCTTACATACAAGCTGTTCATATTTTTTTTTAAAACAAAAATATGTCTTTCGATAAATTTATTCTCTCTTTCCTTTTTCAATTTCATCATGTTATCCTTTTGTCTACTACTAACTGATGTAAACAGGTCCCCATTGGTGTACACTTCATAATACTGTGGTGAAAAAACCTCAGAAGAATAATATATTTTATATAAAAAGTTGTTAAACACTTTTTCCTTTCCTTGTTCATAATTTTTTACTTTTTCCTTCAAAAAAATTGATAACCCATTGAAATGCTCATTTGAGTTGTAAATCCCACCACTTTCACTTTTATAAATTATAAAATAAGGTATTCTGTCACCAATTAAATATTCTTTTTCTCTTTTATTCTTCACTTCTGTTCTTTCGTTATAAATAAAAATGCCTTGACATTCTAACTTCTTTACTTTTTCATTTCCTCTACATAGTAATATCTTACAACAACTAACTAGGAATAGAAGAAAAAAAATAATAATTC